>NW_006267368.1:1566380-1567114 GCF_000300575.1 Agaricus bisporus var. bisporus H97 | reverse complement strand
GATCTCGTTTGGAGCTGTTGGCTCTTTGAGTGTGGCACGGGCCTCTGCAAGGAGGAGCTGGACGGCGGGCAGGGCGGCTGAGTAGACTCGATCGCCGCCATCCGACCAGACGCCGGGAGATATCTGTGCCCTGTTGGGGACGGCGGTAGAATACTGGGTGCTGGATAGGTAGTTCCTACGTTCGCCCCGCGAGGGAGCGAAAGGGGAGTAGGGTGTAATTCTGCGGGGTGCGGTCTGCATTGGAAGAAGCAAGTGGTGGGGGTGGATGGGGAGGTAGTGGGGATGGGAGGACGGGAGGCTGGATGAAGGATCCGGCAGAGGAGGGAAACGGGATGGAGAAGGGGCAGCGTGGCCAGCGGTGAAGAGTGAGGCACGGGGAGTGCGGAGGAAGCGGGGGAATGTTGTGCGGGGAAACAAGAGCGGTGAGTGTGGTGTGAGGAGGGAAGAGAGAGCTGGCTGTGGGAAGAGATATAAACGCAGTGGTGGGCTCAGGTCAGAGGGACGCTCGGTGCAGGCGCAACTTCCTTTTCCGGACACCAGCCTCGCCTTCCTTCGCCCCCTCCTCGCCCTCCCACAGCCCTCCCCGCCCTATCACCTCTCCACCTCTCCTGTCGCACCTCTCCAGCTCTTCACCCACCGTCTCTGCACCGCTCTGCCCCCAGTCCAGGATGGAATACCCTCCAGATCACCTAATCTATGCCGCGCGGACAGCGCGCCTTACTAGGCAGCTAGCG
>NW_006267368.1:1199125-1566280 GCF_000300575.1 Agaricus bisporus var. bisporus H97 | reverse complement strand
ATAACGAGCCGTCGGCCGATCCCGTCCTTCCTGATATGTACTACCCATGTCATCACCCGTTCTTCACTGCTCCCACCTCTCTCTCTCTCCCAAGAGTTACCTCGTCCATATTCATTGCACTGCTCTCCAGTCGTCCATAGTTCACACAAGGACCATTTTAGCTGAACCGGCGAAATGTCGCATTATCATCAACTTGCCGTTCCGCTTCCTCATATGTTTTGTAGTAGACCTCACAACTTGATCGATAGTACTATCCCCATCCCAAATAAACCATATGCACAACTAAATCTCCCCCTCTTCCAAAAACGCATTATACTCCGCAATATTCAAAGTGTTATCGGGCGTAACCAGTATAGCCCTAACTATAATTTCACAATTCACCTCTGGCGATGCTTGATATTCAGGGCCCATCCCAACTCCATCCTATCCACAAAACATAAAAATCAATCAAGGAAAAACCACCAAAAAAATGACATACTTCATACAACTCGACATATCCAACAACCACCAATTGACAAAGGTATTCCTGAACCCATGCGGAAGAATTGGACGACACACAAAGCGACACGTCCACCAAAACGGCCCGATCGCCGTCCACCAGAGCGATGAGTCCCGACCTAGGGTCATACCACAACATCCTAAATTATGACCACGAGGCATTTGTTCGGCTTCTTTCTCTCTCAATTCACATCAGAAAAGAAAAAAACGACCTACCTCCCAACCAATCGCACCTTCTTTCCCACCATACTTTCATCCACCTTCCCTAATACCATCGGAACACCATGTTCGGGTAGAGGCATTTTCCCTTTTTTTCTAGCTCACTCGGCTCCGTTGTTTAAGACACGCCAAACTATTCCTCTCCCTCGCTCAAAACGGACCTAATCAAAGTGCCAAGCCGATGGATTCACGATCAGGTCTCAGGACCAGTGCAACTCAATCTGATTGCCAACACGTGGCCATGTTTGTCAAACTCTTTCATCTCAAACACTACAAACAGACAACCAATCAGATCACGATCGAGTATTGCGTCATCTTAGCGATGACGCAAGCAAACAACAGTATGGAACGAAATATAATGCACGTCGTCATACACCATCAGGTACTTCGCTCCGACTCATTCCTCTTCTACGCCTTTCAGCATCGCGCAGCGTTACACGCACTCCATACTGCGCCAAATTCTACAGCACGAAAAAAATCCCATTCCGACAACGGACAAGCAAGAAAAAAAGGCTTCCATCAGTGGCACGTCCAAAATGTCAAAATGAAACATACCCGTGTCAATTCTGTAGAAGGCTCTAAACCAGGAAATTCCCTCGTGGAGTAGACTCGAAAGGGACCCCCGTATAATTCCGCAAGCACCGGATGTCTTTGACTGCCGGGAATGCTCGAGTATATATCGAAAGCCCGGTAGCGAAATATAAATGTTCCTTCTCTTTGAACGGCCAAATCCTGACCAGTGCAATTTAAGTTCCATTGATACCCCCGGAATAAATTTAAAAAAAACGTACTCCAAAAACAAAGAAAAAGCACTTCTTGCCTTTGTAGTCAACCAAAACTGGCTCTACAAATTTCTCCCCCACAAGCGCGGGTGTAAGCTTCGATGATTCTGTAACGAGGTGATTCCCAATGCGTAAAATAACATCTGAAGGCGGCTCGGCTTCATTAAGATGTCCTAGCATAGGTTGTCGGCGCGGAATTTGGAAAGGATTATCACGAGGAGCACCATCACCTTCCGCACTGGGCGTGGTAAACGGGTGGCGGGGAAAGTATGTAAATGCACTTTCCGTCGATTGTGACGATCCAGGATAATTCAGTCTCAAGTTTCCAGACGTTGGCATTTCAAAAGGAGCTGATGCGTGGTCGGATGACACGCGTGAAGCGCGTGGAGACACGTTCCCCATGCCAGGCGGGGAAGCTGAAGATGAAGAGCCTTGCGATGGGGTATAGACCACAAAGTCAGGAAGATCGGATGACATCGTCGATCTTGGCACTGCAATGTTCTCGTCTAGTATCTTGTCGGGCACAGGAAAGAGATCAACACCACACAACATCCCGATGTTCCTAATTTCCCTACATTGGTGTCAGTCGCGCATAGCGAAATACTACGGAACAGCGTACTCGTAATTATTGACCTCTTGCTCCCATTGTCTGCCGCCCGCGGCACCAACATGGTAGAGGCGAAGCATGATAGCTGGGGGCGGGTCGAGGGGCCGGCGATCTACTCTGGCATACCTAACAACACAAATGATACAGTGTCAGTCCTTCTTGATGGGAGAACCAAGAAAGAGGCTCACTTTCGGCCGGAGTCTGCCTTCTGTATTTCCTGGAGTTCGACGCGGATGACCTGACCTGCAAATTGACCAGTGGCGAAGCTAATGGGTTGGCCTGGTTGTACCGCGAATGCACCCTCGTCCGGCCCAGACGTATGTTGCGGATCTTGATATTCGGGTGGTATAGACATATTTGGGATGATATCGGGGGGTCAAGGGGTCGTTAAAACCGCTGTAAACCAAGAAAAGTTGCGATGGAGTGTAAAGGCTACAGAAGAAGCTCCTCCCAAATGGGCAGGAGTCGAGTTGGATAGTCGGTTGGGGGAGTGTGGTATCCACCAAGGAAGAAATTGAAAAACGTAGAATCTGGCTGTAGAGTGCTCCACACTTGCATTCTATATAGCTTCGTCGTTGCACTATTCGCCTAGTTCCCGTAGCTCCAACACTGAAAGCACGGGTCGATCCGCGCATATTCAGATAGACTTGTACCTATGTCCAGTCAAGTGGCTTAGGTGAGTCTCGCGGAGTAAAAAAGTTTGTCAAAAACCAAAAATAGACATTCAATCGTGCTATAGGGTCCAGCTGGAGTTAAAAGGTATTAGTTTCAACAAGCTTTGAAACCGTGTGCGCCCAAAGAGTTATCATGCGTCTCGGATAAACAATATACTTGTATAGAGATCCAGCGGCCAGAAAGCGATCCCCTTTGACAATTATCGGATGCTTGCTCCTCCGAACGAGACGAGATCACTAGTAGAGTAAACCGGATTTTCGAAAATTCCTAAGAAACCCAATTTCGACTTGAAGATGCAGATTTAATGATACCACAACAAACAGATGATACCACGCGCAAACCACGAGCAGGATTAAATGCATCTGATTGGAAGTATCGGTGGCAGCGTCGAGTGTCAGTGGAAGGAAGGGGAAAAAATAGACGGGTGGTAGATATTTGCCCCTTCAAAAGAAAATGAGCCGAATAACGGCAGCTTGCCGATAGAGACTATTTGGGACGTCTGATCAAAATGCGTAGTGATTTGCCGCGTGCATTGAGAAGCCAATAGAGTGCATTGTACTGTCCGAGATGGAGCAAGAATCGATCTGTTGATACGAGTAAATCCAAGAAGGAATAGGGCCGGACTTTATCTAGATGATCATCCCCGATATTAATGGGGTTATACTTCATCTAATGCATCTTCAGCCAAGTTAAAGGAAAGGCCAGATGTTTATGCCAATGAGAAAATTTAATGGATCGAAATAAGATAGGAAGGAGCATCTTGAGAAGTGGGATGTCGTCAGACATCAAACCTGCGAACAACCACGCTATCGCCTTGTGCAATAACAAGCCTCCTTTCATCAAATGAGACGGATCTCCTGAGGGGCAGGGCATCCGGTCCAAAAGCCAAGTCTCCCGTAGCGTTGCAATTCGCGGCAGCCACTTCAGCACTTGTCGCCGTCTCCAAATCCCATACCCAGACGCTTCCATTCAAGCTGAGGCTGACACAGCGTCCGTCCGAGAGCGCAAGTGCGACGATGGGCCCAGTTTGGCCGTGCAGTGTACGCACAAAACTGAGTCGAGGGAGTGGAGAGGAGATCGAAGTGTGAGGAGGAAAAATCAATCGATAAACTTGTAGACTTGTTGGGGAGTGTAATGACGATGGAGTGAATAAGTTGTTGTTGAGATTGTCGCGACTATCCGAATCGGACGAGGGCGAAGGGCACGACGGACCGGAAGGCAACCTAGGAGAGGCTGAGCTGTCTTCAACGCCTGGAAGTTGGTCTCCTGATGCTAAAATCACCCATTTACCATCTGTTCGAATGTCTGCGACTCGAGTCACCTTGCGGTTCCACTGTTCTCGCATGGCACGGAGTTTCCGCTCGTCGATCCATCCGAAAGGGACATCAATTGCACGCGTAGTGCGAGTGCTGAGCGCAGTTAGGTTTTGAGATGCCCATAAGAGTTTAGATGAATCTCCTTCCGGCAACGAAGGTGAGGCAATCATCTTCGGACCTGATATTAGTAATTCGGTGGCGCCTACGGTCCAATGGCGAGGGTATACAGGGATGGCATAGGTAAGAACCAGTTTATAGATGGTCGATGACGGCATGGAAAGTATGAGAGAAACAGGGGGGTAAGAGGTAAAGGATGATAATGTCTGCGTGAGTTTGACGGTTTCAGATTCGAGATCGAATAATGAGATGGTAAAGTTTTGGGCAAGTGTCACAAGCAGAGGGTAATGGTAAGCAGCTTGGATCACCGGATACGAACGATTCTCCCGCGTAGGTGTGTAGCGGAATGATTCAAAGGGGATCAAAACAGGATCATGTTGAAACTCATGATGAACAAATTCTCCCGTGGAGAGAAAGGCGATTACTTTGCAATGTCCTGTTGCCACTGGGTGCTGATTTATGGCCATTGTTGTGACCTTGGAACAGACATTCTCCTTTGGCTTGCAGACAAGAGAACAAGACTGTGTGGGCCCCGTGATGTAGATTCTAGGCTCATAGGATGGCCGAGTGGAGGCGAGTATGGTAAGAGCACCCGTGAGTAGTAGATGAGAGCCGCAGGTGTCGTGGTCACCTGTCTGAGGTGATGATTCTATCGAACGACCGAGTGGTTCTTCCACGAGACATCGTCCTGAAGAAAGTCAGGGATGATGTTCGTGATATCAACGAGGGGACCGCACCCTTCCTCCAGTTAGAACTTATTCGAAACATCCACTTCCAGTCCTTATAAGATGAATCTTGAGATCGGGCCCTGGCCGGGAGAGGCTTGATCTCTTTGCCGTCTGAACGTCCTACAGGGCCCCTAGACCCTCGCAGACGTGTCTTCCCATATACCAAGAAATATTGTCTCCTCCAAAGCTCGTTGTCAAGAGCTAGCCGAGCCCAATTTCGGTTGATTGATTGCACGACGCAGAGGTCGTCCCACGAGAGAAACGAAAAAATAGAGAGGATGAGTTCGTCGTAGAGAGATTCTACGAGCGAGGAGGACCTATGCGAAGGGTTAGTATGAGTTGTGTGAAGACGCTTCGAGGCTGGAAGCTCATGTGGTGATAGATGACGTTTCGACATGAAGGTGGACGGCAAATTATTACCTTGTGGAACCGGGCGCTTATCTGTGCAGTTTCCTCATGGCACATTCACATAGTCCTCACACATTACCGCGCACGGTTCATGTCGCCCTCAATAGCCACAAAGGTCCTGTCAATGTTGCTAGATATTCCAAGGGTTCCGCCAAGTACATTCTCACCGGCGGTCAAGATAGAACCATCAGACTCTGGAATGCCAACCTCGGGACTGAGGTTAAAGTATTTGCTGCACACGGCTACGAAGTACTTTCCATTACTGTGTGGGTTCATTTCATATAGGTTGATTTATTGAGGTTATAATTCTTGCCCAGGTCTGAAGACAATGCAAAATTTGCGTCTTCAGGAGGAGACAGATCTATTTTTCTTTGGGACGTAGCCACCGCAACAACCATCCGGCGTCTCTCAGGTCATATGGGCAAGGTACATGTCGTCGAATTCAACAAAGACGCAAGCGTAGTGGCCAGTGGTACGGTATTCTACCTAGGCAGCTTCTCGTCACTTGATTAAGCGGTCATTCAGGTTCATATGACGCGTCAGTTAGATTATGGGATCTCCGGTGAGCATTTCCTTATCGCTGACATGGCCAAGCCAGCTGAAGGACGCATCAGAGCACAAAGTCGCTCGCCAATACAGGTACTAGACGAAGCCAGAGATGCTATTCAAACTTTGCACGTCGGTGCAACTACTATAATCTCTGGTTCCGTCGACGGTTACATCCGGACTTATGACCTCCGTAAAGGGGAACTACGGTCTGACTTCATCGGGCGTAAGTTCATTCTGCCTCTGCCTCTGGTTCTGACCATCACACTGGATTATAGATCCTGTAACATCTCTTGTACCTACTCAGGATGGTCAAACACTTCTAGCTGCTTCGCTTGACAGTCATATTCGCTTAATGGATATGTCAAACGGGAAAATGCTCAACGATTTTATCGGACACAAGAACGATTCATATCGCTGTCGAGCGTGTTTCGGGCATGCCGAAGCCAGCATTGTTTGTGGAGATGAGAAAGGCATGATATGGGCCTGGGATCTTCTTGATGTGAGTCCGCATTTGTCTTGATTTTCCAGAACGTTTCTGACATGGACTAGGCGAGACTCCTTGATCCCAATCCTCCACCAAAAGTCCATTCAAAGCTAGTCACCTGGACAGAGTATCATCCTTCGGAACCAGATGAATTCATGACTTCTAGCGCCGATGGAACTGTCAAAGTCTGGCGTAGTTCTCCTCAGGAAGAATAAGGACTAAGTGTCAAGGAATAACGCCTTGTAACAGTATCCGTATCCGGGCATTCTTCGACCAAAAATCCGACCGAGCTACGACTCAAGAAACCCAATCGCCTGGTGCACCGACTCGTGTAGTACAGCATATATTCAACGCGATGGTATGTTTACAAAGCGAGAAAGAGTGCTCTGAAACTCGGAGGCAAAAGACCGTCACCGTTTTCCTTGCATCTGGGATTCTAGGCTTATTTTTAGCAACCACTGGGTGACCCTCGAATGCAGAACATACCTCGTCTGGTGGCATCTTCTAGTAGCTGCGTATCGACGTGCTCTGCCGGTAGCTGTACATATCTTACCACCGATCCCCGGATAAAACAATTTTTGACTGCCATCTGCACAACTGACCATCAGCGCGGGCACAAGCTGTAGGTAAACGGGGCTGGACGCACCATGTGCGGGTGCCGGTTTTCATCAGAGACTTTGATATTATCCAGGCGAATGTTAAGGAATCTACACGACAGAGATCCCATATCATCACTGGCAAGCCACAAGGCTGGTATCGCTCACATACTGGTCAACCGATTTCAACACGCCTGTGATAGATAAATCATTTTTGAGCTCAACGGTAACGGTTTGGTCTGTGAGAGTTTTGAATACTGAAAAAATAAGCTGCATGATATTATGCTGTCAAAAGGATGTTTGATACCCAGATGACTTCACTCACCATGATGACCTCGCCAGGTATCGAATGTTGTTCCCTTTGATCCAAATCAGAACGAATTCTGTTTGTGTCTATTTGTCCTTCCTAGAACCAGCAATTCTGTTCTCAGGCTGAGTGTAATACCCTGCACAAGCTCATGAACCACAGATCCTCGGAAATAAAAATTCATTAATAGACTATGATGCAAGCAAGTGTGCTTCAATACATGTGCGTAAAGCTGAATATCGGAACAGAATCCGTCAGTCCGACGTCGCAGAAATGCCACTTCAGGTGCAGCTAATATTGTGAACCTTACATCAGGCATTTATCAAACCTGCAGTTGAGATGGTAAGGCTATAGTACCACCGATGTACCCCTAAAATTTCTTCTAGGATCGGGCAAACCCAAATAAAGAGTGTACGATTAAATCATCGGGGCTAGACTCACTGGCACGCTTTACGCAGTTCAGATGGTTCAAAAGATCGGCTGTAAGTATCTAATTTCCTCGTTCATATTCCCCTCGAAGAGATCACTCAGCAGAATATACGTCATGGTACAAAGGGGATGCGATCTACTATTTTGTTCTGCGGACCTGATGTTACAGCCTCACATTTAGAAGTCCTCCAACTGTGCTGCTCGCAGTAGGTCGGGCCTAGAAAAATGCCAAGGGGTATAAATCTAGCGAGATGGAAAGATGAGACGCAGGTAAATGGCCAGCTCGGTCAGGTTGAGTTTGTCATACGGCCTGGAGATGAAGTGGCACGCACAGTCAAATCATAGGGACAGTCTTTCGGGCCGCAAAGCATGATACTGAGGGACACAGCCAAAGGCCGATGTCAAAAAATTGAGAATACGAGAGGCTATCATCTTAATGTTCACTGCGTCATGCGATAAATGACCAAATTGACTAGCTGCCGTGTATACACATCGCGAGCAATATTGGACTGCTCCCATCCATCAATCCGAGTTACGATCGATTGAGCAGCGACACGGTTCACCCTTTCACGATAGTAACTCAGGATTTTGAACTACATACCAGAACACAGCATACCCACCGCGAGTATCGTACCAATTAAGGCAAAGATATGTAGGGACGGCTATAATAACTTTCTACGATGAATGTTCGAGCCAGAAGAATATCTGGATCAACCAACGTGAATTTCCTGATCAACTCTCACCTCGAAGAAATTCGAAACAATAATCAGAAGATCCTATCAAGCGCCGAATTTCTGGTCTAAATTGTGCAGGACCACAGCTTAATTTTAGGTGACACGACTTACAACGCTTCAGCGGTACACGTGTAGGCGAGTGGTGGGACAAGGTATATTGGAATGAGCATGCTGCTGGCCAGTGTCATTGTTCTGATAACTAGCTTACCAGACGTTCGGGCGGATTCTCGATCTTCAACCCACCAGGAAGTCAGGGATTCAAGGATTAAACGAATAAGCAAGAGAATCGATCACGCCGGGCAAGCAGAATTGACCTTTGCAAATTATGAATTGTATAGTACACTGAGCCAAGTCTAAAGAGTTATGCCTTAAGCGAGCTCTTCAGTTGGGTCCAGCACCTCAAGGATGGATGTAAACACGAAGGGTTCAGTGGACTCGGAGCGGGAACGGGAATTTAGTGCAAGTTCTTGCATGTCGATGACCATCCTACAAGCCTAGTGAAAGCGGCGTTAGTCAAAGCAGTATCTCGGGATAATATTACTGACAGAAGTGGATAGAACCGAGACAAATAACCTGACCGAAGGTGAGCAAAGAAAAGCAGGCAGACGACAAATAAGAGATCTTACGGAAACACGAAGTGCGCCTGACCTTGAAAAGAAGCGACCCTGCCATACACCAGCGTTGCCGCAAGAGCAGCTTATCGAAGATAAGCTATATGACCACAAGTATAAGCAGAAAACATACAAAAGACAGCTAGGTATGTCAGCACAGCGTCCCGATAGAGCATGGAGATAAGTGACATCCGCGAAGACGCTCTATTCGGCGAGACCATTCGCCTCATAAAGGTTAGCACCAGTGTGAAGCTTTGCGTGGCCATTTCCACGAATCTAAGAATTGTGGCAATGAGTCTGTCATAGTAGGAAGGAGAATAATTCCACTTGCAGGAAAGCAAGCATTATAGGCAATGGGATACGGAATCCGCACTTTCCGTCGAACGCCAAGCGAGGTGTATATACAATGGCGAAAGGCGTGGCTAAGACGAGGCGCGAAAAAAATATAACTGTTAGAAGTACACACATCCTGCGGGAACGTCGATAGATAGCATAGACTATGCATTGAAGTGAATGATAAAAAAGTCGTTGGGGGTGAGAATGCATGACTTACTTCGAAGATTGAGGATAAGATTAACTACACTTAGGAAGAGAAAGATGACGATTATTTGATACGAAATCCAACGCGTGCAAAAGTCGATGGGTACGGAGCGGTACGATGACATGTTTTCCGCCACGACGATATTGATTCTGACATACGTTAGAGATTTGGCCGTCGCGTGGTGTATCGAAAGACTTACGATTGTACCATTAATCCCGCATATCGACTGAAAAAGAAAAGACCCCTCACAAGCCTAAGAGTCCAGCTAGAAGGGCGGCATCTATTGAAAGGGTATCAACCACAAAGCATTAATCAAATGATTAAATGGTCAACGAACAACCACACCAAATCCACTTCGTCGCCCAGCGTTACTAAGAACTCCCAGACATTGAAGGTTAGCCCAATGCCTGAAACGATGGAATGACTTTTTGGGTAGAATGTGTCCAGAAAGCACCTACATGAGGCCTGAAGGACGACATGCATATTACCAACCTCCAGTCTGCCTGCTGTGTCTCTGAGGAGAGGCCACAAGTCCCGGTAAGGTGTGGGCCAAGTCATACAGACAAGGAAGCATGTTCTTCCCTGCACCAATGGCTCATTGTCTGACAGTCAGGGTCATAGGCGCTTGGACATTTCGGACTCGCTGTTTTTCAAAGGTGAACGCCGTACGTTGTTGGTGGCTTGCTCTATATAGCTCCTTACTCGGTGTTTTTCGAATAAAAGCTACTTTCGCGAGAAAGAGAAATTTGTAAAAAGGATTTTGGCCGTGGGGGAGAGACGCGGCATTTCGTAAGTAGTCAAGCGAGGTGACATTTCGTTGATGCACAACCCTTACATAAACTTTAGTACGGCACATAGAGTATACCAAAGATAGACATCAAGTCAGACGAATATCAAATCAAGCGCAAATTGAGTTTCGGAGGCATATATTGTGACAAAGCATACAACACCACGGCGGAGAATGGCATAGCGCATGAGTACTCAGTGAGAGCTATGTTTTGACCAACACCAGGATGAGAACCGAGTCGGACGATGTGGAATACAGTATAGATGCAGAAGACTTAAGCGTGAGCATGCTTTTGCTTGCCGGTCCTGATCTTCCTGAGGTAAAACTAGAAAGAAAAGATTCAGACAAGGTGTTTGTAAAGGAGATAGATAACTTGTACCTCGAGCTCTTTTCCTTCTAGGACGTAACCGTCAGCACGGCCGGATTGACCGGGACGACTAGAAATCCGGGCATAGAGACGACCAGCTCCAAATTGTGTTTCTAAGAGGGGGTCGATCTTGGCATCTAGTGATAATTAATCTCAATAAGGATGCTATGAGAGGTTCACTACAACGCACCCTTCTTCCTCTCAGTAAGATTGCGCTGTGCGTGATTAGAGAGTTTTTTTGGCTCCTCTGTAGCACCATCCGTTGCTGCCTGTGCAGCCTGGGCTTTGGCAGACTTCTTAGAGACAGGTTGTGCGTACTGTATCCGGAGGTTTAATGATCGTACCTCGTCAAGACATACAGGGACGTACATGGGCTTCATACCACTGACGGAAGGGGGTGGCATCGATCTGGATGATGGCACTCTTGACGAGGGTATTCGTACGAACGAGTTCGTTGTTGGATGCATTATATACCTAATTCCAGTTGTCTCCCTCAAATTGTACTTTCGGCGTAGCATATCACATACCACAGTCAAGATCCTTGTTTTTCGTGTAACGCTCTCCGATCCCCAGGCAAAGTTTCCACCGTCAAGACGAAGAGCACGGTACTTGATGTTTCCCCCGCGGACACGAACTTCATGGATACGCTTTGGGCCAAGCCTAGTGTTAGCAGGTTGACGACCAAGCTCGAACTTTCTCTTCTTGCGGTAGTGGGCGCGTTGCGCACCAGATGCGGAGCGTTTGTGACGAGATGTGCGGGATATACCTAAGATAATACACTGAGCCTGCTTTGTTATCGTGGTTTTGACGAGCAGCACTCACCCATATCGGAAGGTCTTGAGGATGCGGAGGTGAATACTGAGCAAGGTTGTGTGGATGATAGTAACGGATAAGGTTTGATCTTATTTTAATCTCCGACGGAGCAACCCAGTGATATATTTGGGCATGTATCCAAAGAAAGAACAGCCCTCCTCCATCGTTTACCTTGAAGACTACAGCCCTGTAAAGTAGAGTGGAATGGTAACATGTAATTCTTGCTCGAAACAACACTCCAGCGATTCGCTGCTGCGCTCTTGACTACATTAGATGTACCTCAGAATCTAGACCTATGCGAGCTTCACTAAGCGTTTACTTACGGCCTTTGGGCTTGTACATCGTGGTCCCTTCTCTTCAGTTACGGAATTCATCAAGAAACTGGTCCTGGACGAGGTGATTCTTCTTCTCAGTCTGCCGAGTTTTTACGTCCCGAGAGTCTGTTGAAAGTCGCCACAATCTGTCTACATAAGTGAATTTAGCGTGCATGATCACTTACATCGATATTGCTTTTATTTTAGTCGAGCTAATGAAGTTGTTTTTAACCCTTATCCCCGGCTGAGACGATCCAAGTTTACAATTCAACACAACAGGCTGCACATTCATCCAAAGATACATTTAACGTTATTTCCTCGCATCTAGTTGCTAGTCCTTCATACAATAATAACTCTAGCCAGAGATTACAAACAATGTAGCCCACTGGCACTTGACCGTCAGATTTCCTTACAGGAACAACAAGTGCGGAGCCACAAGTACGAAGAAACTTCCCATGCTTTGTTACATATCTGAACTCTTTCCCCCGAAAAAAAAAACTAATATACTCTCTCTAATTTTGTCAGATCAGTATCTAGTAAGTATCCACTGACATCTTCATATTCGTCAAATTTAACCTTCGTCATTCATTTCGTCATCGCCAAACGTCTTCTGTCAGTTTTAGTAACCAAAAGTTCTCTAGAACAATCTCCTTTACGGGTATACTAAGATGAACCTTCCTAATTTTCCTCAGCTATCTCAAGTATAAAGTTTTTTCATCGCGCGATGTCAAAGTGGCCTATCAACTCCAGTTTATACGATTCCTTTCTCCCTTTCTCCATTCATGAGTGGAGAATATTTTACCGTCGTTGAGAGCCATTAATGACGACAACTTCAAAGACCAATTCTGAACCCGTGCATGCCAATAAACTTTCTCTAACCATCCATTGAACATACCGCACAGAGCCATCGACTCATCAATCAATGCTTACAATCGTGTCCAACAACATCCCTATCAAACGATCACTTATAATGCTTGTTCTAAAAAAAAATAGTCCCTAACAAATTCGTAAGAGAGGAAAAAAGATAACAACGATCAGGTATAGAATTGATACCCCCACTAGAAATAAACCAGACGAGGCCTTGAGTTAAAAGGACTACTTTAAAAAAAAATCATAGATGGTAGCAAAAAAGATGTAAACAAGTCTGGCGCAAAATAAAATCCAAGCAAAAAAATCTTCACAACAATGGTTTCGTCCATTTTAATAATGAATCTATGTACTCCTCACATTTTAGAGTTCCTTTGATACAGAGGTAAGTTAGAGCACAGTAAAAAAAAGGGGATGCAACTCACGATCATGCTCAAGTTTCCAGAGAGCAACCTATTTTCCAAAATACAGCCATCAGGAATGTCGATCCTCTGGCCCTCATTCGCGACAATGATAACAGTTCCACGAAGTGTAACGTTCCTTCCAAAGTACACATCCCCAGTCACAGTCAAATGATCGAGCTCAATAATACGAGGGATCTTTTTGAAGCGCCTTTGGAACTGTTGAATCTGGGTCCGCAACATTAATTCGAGAAAGCCCAGGATTTTCAACTTAATTTACCTTTTTGAAATGGTCGCCCAATTTAATGACGGGCGTAGTTTCGAACATCCTATTCTCATTGATGACCAACTGGCCATGACTGAGAGAATAAATGTCACTCTTGATCAAGAGGAGATCGGAGCAGCTCTTCACAGGAAGGAAGCGCTTGCGAGGCACGTTGATGCCATGAGCATTTTTGAAATGCTTGATAGCAGCACCGGCAGCAGTTTCGAGTTGGATAACGGCGTGACCATCATCGGTGGTCTTCGGGTTGATGATGATGTCAAGCTCCATGCCCTCAACCTCCATGATTCGCTTAAGAGCTAAGAATATGCTTAGTACGTGGAGTACATGCTAGGCTGGGAACACACCTTTCAAGTTGATCCAAAGATTATTGGTGTTGAAGATCTTGAATTTGCGAACTAGTAGATGGATGAATTTGGGCTGCCATAGGAATTACGAGGCTACACACCTGATTTAAAGTCCTCGACATGCTCTGAAGGAACCTGGGCAATTTCGAGTAAACGGATGGAGCCCTCGTAATCTGTTTCCTGGTTACTGATGGCATGATGTAACCGATTGTATGTTCCTTACCGATTAAGGTGCCACCCTGCATTTTTTTCGTATAGTCAGCACGTGGCAACGTTTTCATTTGCTGATGGACACACCTTGATGTCCGCTTTTGTTTTATCAGTGACTTCCATAATAAATTCTGCTTGAGTATCGATCATGTGTTGCAAGATGCTCTCGTCAACACTGAAAACGTATTAGGTTTATTAAAGACGCGTCGGGGAGAGACTTACACGGCGCCAAGATTGTCCGAGTTGGAGACGAAAAGATACTCCTTGCCTTCGGAAAGAAGCTGATCGAGGACACCAGAATGCAAGAGGGCATTGTAGAGATCACCGTGGCCGGGAGGGTACCAGTGCTTCTTGTCATCGTCGGCACGTTGGGGACAGGGAAGGAGAGACTCTTTGTAGATACGTGGATAACGGGATTGATTGAAAGTGGTGATGCGGAGCTGCTGGTTGGCGTATTTTTTGATGATACGCAAGGTATCCTCGTGGGTGTTGAACGACGTCATGAGAATGAGAGGGACATCAACACGGCTGCTAGTGTTGAGGTGTTCGATTTGCCTGACGGTAAGATCGAGGAAAGTCATGTCATCTTTGACTTCGAGGGCACTCTTGGCACCGGTCATACCTAAGCAAGGGAGTGAGCAGATAAAATATGAGAGAGGATGGATGCATACCCATAGAGGTACCAAGACCTCCATTGACTTTGAGGACGGCAAGCTTGTTGAGGTTGGAGACGTCCTTGGGCTTGGGAAGTTGAGCATAGGGGACGATCTTATCGTCTGCTGGTGATTTGATACAGTCCCAATCACTGTGAAGGTGTCGATCAGAATAGGAGATCGTGAGGAAAAAAAAAACACGTACAGATCGACGGCCTTGGCGCGTTCTGCGAGATAGCGAGTGAAGAGATAGAAAAAAGACTGCATCTCTGTGTCAAAGGCCTGAAAAGGAGGGATGAGTGGATAGCGAGGCAGCGATGAGGAAGATCTGTTTACCTTGCGGGAGGGGGGGTCGCTGATGGTGGAGACGATGCCGCTGAGCTCGTTGCGCATGGCCTTTGCGGCGACGCCGGTGGTGGCGGTCTTGAAGTCGATGTGGCTTGCACCGCGAACACGGGCGTTGTAGGAGTCGCTGCGGGGCATGAGGGAGGAAGACATGGTGAGCTGGGGTGCAGAGAGATTGCGGAAGAGAGGGGCGCGGGGTCTGTGGTGCCGTTTGAGGTGTTCTGTTCTTAGGCCGGGGGCCACTTCGGTCGGCAGGGGCTCTTCGCTGATTGGCTCGCAGATCCGGGCTGGGGGGGCAGCGAGGAGAGGTTTTATACGGCGCTGAGCCAAGGGCATCCACTCCCCAGGGTGCCCCTTCCTCCTTTGGCTTTTATACCCTGTTTTCTGCCCCTCTTCCCCGTTTCTGTCTGAGCACCGCCTTCTTCTCTCCTGATACTCTCTGTACATGTACTCTAATAGTCTTCTGGATGCAACGTATCCCCCTCCGACCACCCACTCGTCGCAAACTTCACTGGGTGTGCAATCTGCACCGCACTCGTCTGGTCTATACTGAGAACAAGCACAACAAAATCCTGCCGAGGTCAGTTCCTCAACGCATGACAATCGACATATCACCGCCCTCACCCTGACATGCAATGATCCAATGTCAAACCCACCCGTTTTTATCTTTTCCAAACATTTCACCTCCCCTTCCCAGTCCAGGCATGGATATTTCCTCCTCCCCGTCTCGCCCTCAAAATCTGCTGGTGGAACAGCTCTTATTGTCCCCGATCCAATATTCAGCGTCTGAAACGACGTTTTCCCGTGGATTTCAACTATAATCTGTCGCGCTATATAAACTCGCATAGCACATACCCCTCGCGGCCCCTTTGTCTTCCCGACTTGTCTGGGCCTTACATCACTCGGTGACACGAGTTCCTTGAGCGTGTCGAGCGAACTCGAAAGTTGAATATGGAACGGTATCGAGTCTGACAGCGCATGACTGTATTTTGCAGGCACAAGGAACTATCGCCGCAAGAATGTCAACCAACACCTCGGATCGCCGTTTAAGCTTCCACTTACATGACATTCGATGGGCCTTTGGCCAGGCCCTTCTACCGTCGATACATGTTGTGTCCACTCATTCGGCGACGACTTGATAGACCAAATTGAATTAAACTGTGGCAGCGCTTGACTAGCCCGGCTTCGCGGTATGTAATCAATTCGGATGCCATACCTATACAACAACACCCTTAGAACTTCTCTTTGTTTTTTTTACAAGTATGATTTGATCTCACGTTTTAACATTCTCCCATGACACCAGATATTTGACCATCCTTGTGAGCACTATCGTCAAGCTATACGTCGACCTCACGAACATTGTATGCATAAACTCCGGTTCGAATGAAGGAGGCAATGTCCACGGTCTACCATCTTGAGAGAAACACCAAGGCAATCGAAAACTGAATCCCAAAATTCCTGGACATTTTTCACTTGATGTTGTCGCACTCTTGTCCCATAACGTCTTCTCTTCCAATACCGTCGGTACAACTTCCGCTCCAATCCCTGAAGATGCAACCGTAACCTTGCCTTCCAACTGGAAAGATAAGAACAAGGATTAACGGAAATCAAATCACACACGCACCTTGATTACAACAGCCAACACATTCTCAGGACGCTTTAGTTCAAGTTCTCCAGCAACGAGGTTATGCCGACCATACACCGGCCTTTCCACACCCGGTACTTGATCATGTAATATCAGAGTCAGTGATTCCCAGTTCTTTGTATATATTCCATCAGTAGGAGGAGGATTGAGTCCATTAGACCGACGGGTATATTGTACTGTCTCTTCTTCGGGACGCGGAAGTGAACTGTATGACGGTGCTGATCCCGTATTAGAAAATAAACTCGACGGTGGCCTATCGTATTCTGCCGTTTCAATCATAAAAGTCGACGACTGTGATTCTTGCATCTTAAAAGAAGAGGAAAAAAGGAAATGGCAAGTCCGTAAAAAGAAACCAATGAAAAAAATAAATGTCAAGATACGCGAAACGAACTGATACAATAAGTAACCCCTTGAGTGGTTGTGTGGCCCCTTCCCCTATGTTTGAGAAGAAAAGGGGAGGAAATTGGTAGGAGACAAATGCCGTGTCCTATGCTATGAGTTTTTTTTTTGGCTGGGAAAACTGAGGTGACCGAATGTGGCAGTGACAAGATCCCTATTCCCTATTCACTGAGGAGGAACGTGCGCGTGAATAATTGTTACAACCATTGATTCTACTTACGTCTCTCGAAGAGTCGAAACTAAATAGCGAATCCACCATTCGTCATCGATGACACTATTGTGTATATACAACCAGGTATCATGCTCATAGCGAAATAAGGACAGTGACAATGACGAATATACTTATGGGAAACACAGCAATATCCAATACATCTCGTAAAATGTTCTGTACCAGTCCACGCTTCGACGTTCTGCGAGACCCTTTATTGCCAAAAAGACAACCAAGGCCGAGAAGGCGGCGTCGCCGGCCAAAACACACAACGGAAGTTTGGTTTTGGTGAGGATTTGTAGCTGGGTCCGGTAACTTGGAAATGTTTTTTTTATCATGGTCACTTGTTCGACCGCGCATCACAGCAGCGACAATCACGATAAGAAGAGACACAAGAGCGCAGGGTATGTACACGCCTTGATAGATTCCTAGTTGGTCGGGAAGCAGACATGGAACGTGGGCATAGGTAGGATTGACATTGTCCCATGTAGTCGCGGGGAATAGAGATAGAAGCTGAAAGCCAGGCTTTCGAACATTCATAGCCATGGAAAGCGATTTAATAGTGACTTCGTTAACTGGAGTTGAAATGACCGATTGATGAGTGTGTTCGCAATAGTCGTGATCATCACCGCTGGAGAGTGATTTAATAAAGGGACGGAATAAGCGTTTGGCCTGATTTACCTGAAGACTACTGTCGGTCTCATCTGATGCAACACAAAAGAGGTCGAATCCTTGCCCAACGTGTTCTGGTACCCAAAGCCGACACCCGGTCGAATAGTACCTTTTTCTCGCAATGGACCACAGGACTTGCCATCAGGTCGATAGAGAGGGATGTGAGTGAATAAAACGGCGGGATCAAGATCATTCACTGGGTTTTTACAACTAAGGGATGAGTTGAAAGGTACGAAGTAGATTGAGGAATCACCTTCTCCCACTGTTCTGACGAATTCAAAAGGACCACCAACTTTTGGTCTCCATTCGGCAAAGGATTTTCGTTGTCCAGCACGTTCGTAATCTTCTTGAACAAATCCAGGGGCGTCGAAGAACAAAAGGGTGTGATTAGATATGGACGCTCGATTGTTTAAAGGTCCAAAATGGGATATATAGCGTGAGCGCGCGAGAGGCGAGAATACGGATCGAGACTGTAGCCTGGTAAGATGGTCAGACTGCGTCCGATGCGATAGATTTATTCTTCATACCCCGTATCATGATTTCCAGGAATGTAAAACTGGTATATAGCCTTGTCCATGCGAAAGATATCCTTGAAACGGGAATAATAGTCCTCGTATCTGGAATCAACACAAACGAAGATTAGGTGGTGCTTCAGGACTACAAAAGCCAGCGTTATGGTACATACTCATCGTCTGACATGTCCATCCTTCCGCCGTCCATCATATCACCGAGAAACACAACTGCATCGGGGTTCTTGGCAATAGCTGCTCGCCAGTTCTTTCTGAGGTTGAGATCAACAACCAAGCGCGTCAGGTAGGTCAGAAACGCCGGGCGACCTGGGTAGGAACGGTGGTCAAGAATTTGAGGGTCAGCGATGATGAGGATGTGCGAGGGCGGTGGGCCATCGATGTTTTGCTGGTAATGGAGTGTCGGGATGAAGGTTGTTAGACCAGCAAGTTGTTCGACTCACCTGGTCGACCGCTTTTGGTTTGGGCCAAGTACATGACCTTACTGATGCTTGAAATACAAAGTGCTCGTACCAAAGAGAAAGGACCAGCCAGAAAAGACGGAGTAGGGTGACTACTCTACGATTTCGTGGCAAGAAATTCATGAACCATGGAAATACTTGAGTGGCAGGACAGAAGTGACAAAATTAAACAGGGGTACGAATAAGTACGGATCTGTGACTAAGTATGCTGGGATTGACATGCACCCACTCAACATCCACTAACAATCCGTTGCAGAATTCATGCATAATTCTATTAATGATGTGAACCATGGCTATCGTCGGCGACGGGGTGGCGACCCTGGAAACAGATGAGGTGAGTATGTTTGTTTCAACAAAAAACAAGAACCACCACTAACTATAAGCTTAGCACCATCCTGCCTAAAGGACGAACAGTCAGCCAGCCTGATACATCCGAAGGGTGTGATATCTTTATTACCTTGCCCGGTAGAAGATGAAGAACCACATCATTGCGCCGAGTCCCTTGGAGAGAAATGTGTATCTGAAGCCCGGAAGATGGGGGTGAAATCCCGGAGCTGAAAACCTATGTTAGCAGGGAATAAATCAGCCTTCCAGAGAGACTTACAGGAGCCTCCGCCTGCCATTGCGGATGAAGACGGTTCAGAGAATGTGTTTATGAATGTTTATGTGCCCGAGGGCGCGTGGGAGTTCACTCTGCTTTCATCCAAACCTCGTCATGGACTCGGGCACAAAACGGAAACGCGACCTCGATTGCCCCAGAATCACATTTCACGCACCGGGGCGGGTATTTGACCGACTTTTCAGAGGTTCGTTGTTGTTCAGTGCTTATGGTCGCGTGTTTTTATTAATAGTTTATCAGAGGACTCATTAACGCAGCTTCAAGAAGTCGTGAGGAAGAAACTTGGACTCCAACCCGGTGCCCTCGTCAAACTTGCTCAAATTCGTGGTACCGCCGATGTCGATCTAGAGGATGGTGAGGCTCGTCACAAGACGCGTAGGCCGAAACCAAACTCACTCCGTTACCAGAGGACGACTTCGATGCCTTCTACAACGCCGTTCATTCTGCTTTTATTGCCAGCGTACGTGTTACCATCCAGAGCGACGCTGTCGTCAAAAACGCCAAAAAAGACGAGGTACCCTTCATCAACTTTATTATTTGGTACATCTCGATTGAACGTACCTTAGTCTGCAGCACCTGCCCGGAAGAAGCGTAAATTGACTACATCGCAAGCGTCAGCAACTCTACCACCCAGTAGTCCGACAGAAGCCACACCAATCTCGACGTCAGTCGTACCGGACAAACGAGCTGCATCACCTCCGTCTGAGGTCGCTAAATCTTCAGAAGATGCCAATGAACCACCATCCAAACGTGTGAGGATCTCATCTCCCCATCCACCTGCAAAGCCTTTGGAAAAACAAGCTCCTCGAGCACGTGAATCAGCGAAGCGGAGTGAAGTTCCGACCAACGGAAAGCCTGCCCCTGAGACGGGCACTACTGTCGGTACAGTTTCGGCGTCGCCACCTGCTTCCACAATAGTGGATAAGCTCGGGGTGGATGCGAAGAAAGTCGCGAAAGCCAAGTCCAGAAAAAGTGTGGCTGCACGGTCACCAATATTAGATCTGAAAACAAGAGACGAGGTGCTGGAAGAGCAGGCGAAGGCTGAAAAGGAGCTGAAGAAGAAGGAAAAGTTGTTGAAAAAAGGAAGTAAGAAGGGTGGAGATAATATCACAACCTTGGCGTCAACAACAGGAGGTGATGGACCCGTCGGTGGGTGGAATCACTCAGACACGCTAATGTTCTCTCATGCTATGATTAGTTGCCAGTTCTAAGAGTAAAAAATCTTCAACTCAATCAGGAGCTCCAAAGACGGTTACATCTGAATCAGGTAGGCAATGTCTTTTGCAAAATTTCTTATGCTCACTCATGTTCAGGAAAGTCGAAGAAGGCGGGCAAACAAAAGGCACAGGTGCAAGAAGCAACATCCGATTCAGGTTAGCTTGCTGCTTGCGCCATTTCGATATCTGGGTAACGTCTATCATGTAGTAGATTCCGAAACGAACGACGTACTTGACGTTAATGTTCATCATAAGGAAGCCCTTGCTAATACTTCGCGATCCATAATCGAGAAATATCTCACATTAAAGCCATCCACAGTTGAAGTGGGTAGCAAAGACAGTGCCTCTACCGTCCAAAGCATATCCACAACACCAAACTGCCCATATTGTGGCAAAGGCCTTACACATGATCGATCGCATTGCCCGCTCCTTAGAACGAAACTTGTCCAGACGATTGAACAACGTTTAGAGGAAGTCAGAGCAAATGATAACGAAGATCCAGAAGTTTGGTCGAACACCATCAGTGCTCTGGAGGCTGCGCTGGAACGGAGGCGTCCTGCGACGGCAAATAAGGAACAGAGGATGACCGTAAGTAATCACTTTCTTAATACGACTGGTCAGACATCTCTAATTGACATGCCTTGTAGATTTCTCGCCCTTCGGTATCTCCTCATCCCAAATCCGGTTCCCCCACCATTGTCTCCACTACTACGCATGTCAGTGAATCTGTTTCTCGATCGAGGTCTTCAACCTCAAGTGACTCTTCAAGCGAGGATGACTCTGCGGATGAGGATGACTCTCCGAAGAATGATAGCATTTCTCGTATCAGTGTACAACAAGGACTTTCGTTGGGTCCAAGTGCTAGTACATCACGTCTCCTTACCTCGACGTCCCTCCACGACGATACGGATAGCGAAGACTCTTCGGAGCATGACAGCACCCCGCCTGGAGCTGGTACCAAGTCAAAGTCTATACCTTTCCGCCCTCAAAATGATGATAGTGACACTAGCAGCTCTTCGGAGGACGAATCAGAAGAAATAGTTGCTTCGCACAGTCGGATCATCCCTTTGTTACAGCCAGTACAGCGATCTACCCTGCCTGCTAAGACCGATGGTATTGGTTACAACGACAAGGATTTAGAGGCCCTGATACGCGGACCAGGCGTCCCGTTCAAGTCGACGGATCTCCCGTCGTCTGATTCAAGTGAGGACGAAGAACCCGAAATTTTTCAGCTTGAAGATGAGTCGGAACAAGAGTCGAAGAGTCGTTTACACAAAGCCGCGCCATCTTTCGCCATTGATAGCGATTCTCCAGACGATGATGTAGAAGGAGATGACGAAAATGAGAGGGAGCCTTCTCGCCGCTCCTCGGTCAATTCAGCACCTCCTCTTGTTGCGACGTCCAAAGGAGTTGCCAGTAGTCCGAATTCGAATCCGATTCCTGATGCGTCACAGGAAAACGGGCCATTCCAGCAGATCAATGGAGGGACAAGATCCGAAGAGATGGATCGCAGCGGAAATGGTGTCTCTGAAGACGTACTTCCACTAGAAAATGCACCTCTTGGCCTTGTAAGAAAGGAATTGACACGTCCTTCTGCAACGCAGAAACCCTCGGACCCACCGGTCGCATTGACTCATCCGCAGTCTCATGATCAACCCGACGAAGAGCCAGAACCGGAGAAAGAGAGTACTTTACATACCAACGGAACTCCTTCACTAGATGACATGCAGGAAGACCCCGAACGTGAACAACCTTCAGCACCATCGGATCTCGCAGGAAGCACTGGTGCTTCTGACGTCGTACCTACTGCGGAACCACAGAGTGCCACCGAAGCTGTCGAGGACGATGCAGAAACTCCTACCCCGCCCCCGCATTCACAAGCAAACCAGCCACGTGAAGAACCTGCTCGTGCGTCGACACCGAAGCCGGCTATGATCCAGCGGATGAGAGAGAGAGCCGGGAAGACGCCTTCGAGTAAGAAGCCAGCTAAACTTTTGAGCTTGAATCAGGCACCTGTCGCCAAGCCTTCAACGAGAAAAACTATGCTTCGGGCTGAATCAAAATCCACAGACAGGAATCAAACTATCGAAGTAAATCAAAATAACGACGATGGTGATGCTGAGCCTGTGACCCCTAATGTAAAAGCATCTGCGACGAAAACACCGGCTACACGGACAAAAACCACTGTAGAGAAGAGATCGGATAGAGCTGAAGGGGATAAGGAGCCTGATCCTCCACCACGACGTTCTCAAAGGACGTCATCTAAACCGGTGTCTATCGCACCAGAAGTTGTTCACGCGAATCTACGTCCGCTGACGAGAAGAACACGCGCCACTTCAGTTGCACCAAATAGCGAGAAGGTTATTGAGTCACTGCAACCTGCCTCAAAAATGCCGACTAAAGCAGTTACAAGATCAAAAAAGGCCGAAGCAAAAGTGACAGTAAAGTCATCTCTTCCTGTACCGGAGAGCAAGGACTCTGACACCTTTGTGTCTGGCAGCCAGTCCGGAGGATCGAAGACGCTGTGTCCACCTAGTCCAACTGTTTCTTTGCACAATTGGGAGACATTAGTACCGGAGACACCTGCGGGCACCACTCAGTCGGATCCAATGATAGATGAGCTGCATTCTGATATGGATCCTATTCCGTTCCCGCTCAAACCTCAACACCGACGCAAATCGTCTACTTTCGGTCGTAAGCAGTCATTTCCTCGACTAGAGCAAACATCGCAGGGCGCACAGGACAAGGGGGACCAGGAAGAGAATGAAGAAGAAAAACCTTTGTTTATTCCAAGTGAGAGTCAAACGGTTTTCCCGTACTCTCAGTTCGAGACGGAAACTCCACAACATGCAGATGGGAAATCATCTGACTCGGAAGAAGAAGTATTGACCGCCATCGCCAATAAGGTTCCACGCAGTCAGTCTCAGCCTTCGAGGTATCGTAAGCTATCGGATTTTGCTAGCCAAGCTACAAATTTGTTCACGCAAAATCTCCTGAGACGGACACCTTCTTTATTGCAAAATTCTTCGAAAAAACCAGACAACAGAACAGATAGACTGACTCAGCTCTATGGAAAGTGGGGCAGGAAGAATAGCGATGATATCGAGAGTGATGACGCTAGCGGGCAAGATAGCGATAGCGACGGATCGAAAACTTCGCATATCCCCAAGTCAAGAAAAGCTGGTGCGGCACCGAAGGGCAGAAAGTCGGTGGGATAGATTTTTCGTTTTCGCTTTTTTTTCTTCTGTTTTCTTTTTTGCTTCTTTTTGCTTTTCAATTTCTTTCCCATTGCTTCATCACCCTGGTTCATTTACCATACACTCATGACCATTAGTCCTGTTCTCCAGTCAAACTTTTTCTACTCGGTTTTCACAGTTTATATCCAGCTAGACATTTCCATCTACCTTCTCTTGCGGCAACTACCTTGTTATTGGTTCTAATCACGTTTGCATCTGGATGGATTGAAATCGCCCTCGGAAGTACTCATCACTTTATTGTACATCAACACACATTTCCTTATCTTGCATCACGTTTTATGTTATCTTGTGATAAAAATCTTTGTCGTTGTTATCAATTCAAACCGAATAATGTAATAAATTTAGATACTGAGTAGGTACATTGCCAGGCTAGACGTAAAACGAGAAAATCAACCGGCAATTTGTTCATCCAGGAGTCAGGGTCACTAAAAAAAGTGTGTCGTGGCGTGTCGTGGCTGCTGGCGATTAAATACTTTTCGTAAACTTATTCGCTTATCTGCAAGGGTTGTCTTCCGATATGAAAAAACGCTCCAACTACAAATTTAGAGGGGTCCTGTGACTCGTGTTGGGTTCAACGAGCTACAGATACATAGCCAGAATTACAGTTAAATCGTCGGTCGGTACTCAAATCCAAGAAGGCAAAGAGGTGACCAAGTTCGGAGAGCATCAGAAAGTATTCAAAATCGAAGGTTCGATTTCAAAATGCGGTTCCAAAGGTCCAAGCCACTGCCAGGCTTCGGAAGGCGGGTAATCCACCGCAGCCCGCCGGTCTGATGAAGAAGGACGTAAGTCAGCGTGATTGAGCTACACAAGGAAGTGCAGAAGGTAAAGTCAAAGGTTCGGCAAGTCATGAGGACAAGCGCCAAGCCATGAGCTGGGTGGGATGGAAAGCAAATGTATAGGAGTTTGATTCATTCGGAGCGAAAGTAGTTCAAGACCCAAAACACAGGGACTTGGGGTATTAGAAAAGAAGGAAAACAAGGGCTGCGAAAGTCGATTGATCAAGCTGGTGTATGAGATCGCAAGGGGTGCGCCTAAACAGTAGGTTTGATGGGATCGCGTGGGAAGAAAAAAAAAAAGAAATACCGACGAAATTAATTTTACCGGCAGCTTGAACTCCCACTTCCATCTCCTATCGCTTTTTGGAGGCTTACCTCCTTGTTAATGCTTTTTTCTAAGAACACCAGAGACGAGTCAGTTCTCCTTATAACCCCACCTCTTGCCCACTAACCTCTTCCTCCAGCTATCTTGGTGACCTCGTATACTCCCTTCCTGGCCAATAAACGCATCACACCCCACAAGACATCATGCTAGCTCGACATATCTTTCGTGTACAAAAACTTTCCAGAGGGTTTGCTACCCATGCAGAATCCTTCACCGGTCTTCCCGCTACGCTCCACCTCAAGACCGGGCAATCATTCAAGGGCAAATCGTTTGGCGCCCCACACAGTCGCTTCGGCGAAACCGTTTTCTCCACTTCGATCACATCTTGTAAGCTCTATTCTTACTGTTCATCACCTTTCATTGACTTCATGCTTTCTAGATACTGAATCTATGACTGATCCCTCTTATCGAGGGCAAATCCTCGTATTTACAACACCCATGATTGGAAACTATGGTGTACCCCACAACGAGGCTCCGTACGACTCTCAAGACGTCGGCGTTGTCCTTGAATCTAAGGGCGTCCAATGCGCTGCCGTCATCGTCGGAGACGTTGCCGAGCGCTTTTCCCATTACAATGCTGTTGAATCCATTTCCTCTTGGTGCAAGCGTCACAATGTACCAGGTATCACAGGGGTAGACACTCGTGCGATCACGACCCTCTTACGTGATCAAGGAACCACTTTGGGTCGAGTTGCCGTTGGGCCTGATGCCTGCTTGCCGGCTCCCGCAGCTTCTGAGTACTGGGATCCTATTACTGAAAACCTCGTGGACCAGGTTTCAACCAAGGTTCCTTACGAACTCAACCCTACCGGCGACATCCGCGTCGCTGTACTTGATTTCGGAGCAAAGGCTAATATCCTTCGCTCCTTGGTTCGTCGGGGTGCAGCCGTCACCGTACTGCCCTGGAATTATGATTTCAATGCCATTCGGGATCAATATGATGGTCTTTTCTTGACCAACGGTCCTGGTTCTCCTAGTCATTGTATGGAGGCAGCGCTCAATCTCCGCAAGACGATCCAACAGTGGAATAAACCGATATTTGGCCTTTGTATGGGTCATCAAATCATTGGCATGGCTGCCGGTCTTGAAGCATATCGGATGACTTTTGGAAATCGTGGTCACAACCAACCCGTATTGGCTCTTGCCTCCTCAGGTTCCATTAAAGCAGGCCGTGTTTATGTTACCAGGTATGTCAACCAAGCATTGTGTTGGATAATTGAAGTAATGTATTTCATCAGCCAAAACCATCAGTATGCACTCAAATTGCAGGATACTTTCCCTGCCGGCTGGGAACCCTTCTTCATTAACTGCAATGACTCCTCGGTTGAGGGTATCAAATCCACAGCCGAATCTGGTAAGAACGTTATCGGCGTACAGTTCCATCCGGAAAGCTCTGGCGGCCCGCTCGACACTATTGAGGTTGGTTCTGTCATTGCAGGGAAGTCATATCAGATACTCACACCGTCCTAGATGTTCACCGATTTCGTGAATGACTGCAAGGCCACTAGGCTTGCGCAAGGTCTCTGTCCGCGAGCTCACGTCAATGGAGTCAAGGCCAATAAAACAAACAACTATTCTTCGAAACTACCGCTGAAGTCTGCTCCTGAACTTACTGTTTCTGCTTAAAGCCAAACATTCTCTATTTACACCTGCTTTCTCGAGTTTTCCCTTTTTTTTACATTTGCGATTAGACGTTGTACTGCTTTGTGTGAATATGATTACCCAATCAATTGTTGTCAACTCTGACGTCCATCTGGCGCGTGCTTAATGAACTTCCTTGATACCTACGACATCTCCGCGAGTTCAGCGGGTTCTTCGACCCCTCCGCCTAATCAATCCCAACAAACACTAAACGAAGAAGTCAACCAGGTCATTGGACAATTGGGGCGCTTTTGGGGTGGTTTCAGAAAGCAGGCGAGTTTCTCATTGTCCACTAGGCCACTGTTTGTAGAGGTTATTCGAATACTCATCTGTCATTCAGAGCCAAACTGTCCTTGAAACAGCCCGAAGAGACATCGGGGATGTTGTTACTCAGGCTCAGAAAGAACTCACGAAGCTAGCAAACACTGCTGCGGAGGAACCGAATACTGAACGAGAAACTCGGAGATCAAGTTCTAGAGAATACGAGGAAGAAGCTACACCAATGTCGGCTTCCGTGTCGACCATTCAGGGAACAAGCTCAACTGATTCCTCTACTGAGTCCTCAGGTCATGCCAATGTCCAACCCCAACCTGGCTCGAACACTCAAACTCTTTTCTCTCGACTGCAATCCGCTCTTCCACCAAATGTCTTATCGACGGTACAGAACCATATTCCCGAATCAATTAAAAACGCATCTGAGAACGTCGACCTTACGCAAATTCGGATGAACCTATTGTCTGAGGTTCAAAGAATCCAGGGTGTAACAAGGGCACAAGCAGAGGAATATGCGCACAAGAGCGAAGCATTGTTGCGAGAAGCCGTCAAAGAAGCGCAGGAGGTGTTTAAAGATGCTGTCAAGGTTATTCCCCCTGAGGGTTCCAGCGCATCATCAGCCTCCGCGACATCTGGTCTCATCTGGGATGGTACGGACATGTGGACGTTGCCAGGAGTCGCTGAAACGAACTCTGATGCTGCGGATGCGGATGCAAGTTCCGGGAAAGGTAAAGGGAAGAGCGTGGATTCTGGAGCAGCTGCTGTGGCTACGAGGGCGGAAGCTTTGCTCAGAAGGTTAAAACACGATCCTGCTATTGTTCGGGTGGATCCCGGAGTAGATGGGACTACGAAAGACAAGTATACAGCGTGGATAAAGAATGAGGTTGTATCAAAAGGAGGTATTGCAGGCGAAGAATGGCGAACGGTAATTTCCAAGAGCTTGGACGACAGCATCGATGGTCAAGCTCTAACGAGTTTGAAGGACGTGCTCGGTAAGTATTACTTCAAAAGTACGTCGTCCGATGTGTACGGGGAGCTCATGAAACTTTGTATTAGTTCCATCCGAGTTGGCTGAACAAGAATTTTGGCAACGTTTCTTCTTCCGCGTTCATCAGATCAAGGAGGAGGAAGAAAAACGCAAAGCTCTATTACAAGGTCCGAGCTACCATCTTTATCCGGTTTTATGACCACTTATAATGTATAACTAGCTAATACCGAGAGTGAGGACGAATTTGATTGGGACGACGAAGATTCTGAGCATGAAGACGAAAACAAAGGGGAAGTAACAAAAGAGGCAA
Organism: Agaricus bisporus var. bisporus H97; assembly: GCF_000300575.1. NCBI lineage: Eukaryota > Fungi > Basidiomycota > Agaricomycetes > Agaricales > Agaricaceae > Agaricus > Agaricus bisporus. The sequence continues at coordinate 1,537,911 of NW_006267368.1, read as the reverse complement.
CACCTGCTCAAGACAAGGTACGCTGTATTCTTTCTCTTGATGTTGACAAAGCTGACTGCTCTTCTTAAAAGTCGATGGCAACAATCAATAACCCAGGTCTCGCACCTCCCTCTTCAACGACATCAACGAGAGAAAGCAGCCTTGACAGCTTCGATGTCGTTTCTTCGGCAAATGCCAGTGTTTCTGGAGACAGACGTACTCAACATGTCAAAGCTGCCGAAAAAGACGATGATGAAGATGAAGATGAAGATGAAGATGACAGCGACTGGGAGTAGATGCTTGCATCGCTTTGTCACTTGTCATAAACGTCATGGATGGAACTGGACTTCCTCTCTTATGTATATATTGTGATTGTACGTTTTGTATTATAATCCTCTTTTCTAAAGGAAAAATGGTATCAGCCCTGGCAGTCATTTAAATTTTGGTGAAGTGACAAAATGACACGTTCAGGATGCTTACAATCCTCAAAGATGTCCAAGTATAAATTAAGAACGTCGCGTATCTATATCATTTTTGGTCCTTTCGAAAAATGATGAACATGATGACGGCTAGTCCCAGAAGTGCTACTTATGCCACGGCGTAGAGATTCGTTTGCCCCGACGTGTGAAAGTTTGTATCTGTCATCTTTAAAAACATTAATGAACGTCTATGAACGTCTATCAAGTTCAGCAAATTAAATGAGCCACTTTCTACACTGGCTCCCGGCGGCCGACTTTGGACATGGTACTTGATGACAGGGGAATGCAACAAGCATAACTCGGGGTTGTCGTTTTAATTCTTCACTGCCAGACAAACAATATTTCAACACCCTAGGTTCACGGCGGCGGGGTTGTACAGTAGGCGAGAGCGCCTCCGCTGATGTCATCAGGGACGAATGCACACCTATGCACACCCACTGTGACGTGACCATCTTGTCGCCTCTCTCATACGCAGGTCGTAGATTTCTCTCTTCTCATGAGAACCAGGCGTCGCTTAAGCAGTCATCTGTGTTCGCAAAACATCACCACCAACGTACTACGTTTATTATGGTTGCTCATTGTCTTTTGGGGTGAGCTCGGGGTGTTCTTCTCCAGTCGGTTTTGGTGCAGATGGCCTAGGCATGAGGTGCTTAGTTGGAGGTTTTGGTCCACGTAACTGTATTAACTCACTTTGTAGGCTACTGGAGCTGATGCTTCGCGCGTGCTGTTGCTTACGGATCCGCAAATCCGTACCTCTGGGTCGTTTTCCATGTTTCCGAGTGCTCGAACATATGTTGCAGATCAGTATCTCAGGAAAAGCTGGCATGTCGTGAAACGCTTGAAACCCGATGCCATATTCTTCTTGGGTGATATGCTGAGAGATGCCAGGTCCGCCAAGAACAGCGCCCAGTGAGCTTCAAACATTCTGGGAAGCGTATAACTATATATTCATGGTTCCTCCTTAGGTATGCCGGGCTTGTCGGAAAGTTCAAGTCGATCTTTGCTCTGGATGCATCTACTCCAATATATTACCTTCCCGGTAACAATGATGTAGGGTGAATCTCAAGTTCGTCGTGCCACTCTCGGCGCGTCCGACTCACTCGCACCTATTACAGAATGGGGCACGTACCATCCCCAAATCTCCGAACCTACTTCGAAGAAGCATTTGGCACGTTCAACCAGATAGTCACCCTCAACAATCACACATTTTTAGCATTGGATGCTCCCGGTCTAGTTGACGAGGATTATCAACGAAATGCTCGCGGGATATCGTTCGATGACTGGGAGCCTAACACGGGAGGTACAGTTGATACTGTCAGGCGGGTTGCAGATCGTGTGTTTTCTGCATTTTGGTTTATTGAGAAAAGTTCTGACAAGCTATGTCTTCACCCAGAACACTACCAGCCATTAATATTGTTATCCCACATTCCTTTGTACAGATCCGATGTTGCTTCTTGCGGGCCCCTTCGTGAAAAAGGTACAATTCATCGGGGCGTTGGATATGGTTACCAAAATACCCTCGGCAAGCAGACAACAGCCTTTTTGCTGAGAGCCCTTCAACCCGCGATGATATTCAGGTTCGTTGCTTTCACTTTCGTGGGCTGGCTATTGATCAGCTCATAGTGGGGATAATCGGGACTACTGCGAATACGTCCATAAGGGTTCATCGTTCGAAGTAGAGGGGTTGATTCCAGAAATTACTGTCAAATCTTTTTCTCTGACACCTCAGATTCGTCGCCCAGGCCTTCAGCTTCTTTCGGTTGTTGACCCAAGCTACACTACTCCCTCGCAGTCGTCTATTCTGCACCGTCCATGTCTCCTACCAAAGCAATCGGCAGTTTTCGCCGTATATTTTTGGTGGTCAATTGCAACGCTCTTCATCCTCTTGATTCTCAATTTTCAACGAATCAAAAATCTTCGGCTAAGAAAACAGTTCCGGTCCTTCTCGCCGACTCAGGGTGATTCATCAATTTTGCTTCAAGATTCTCAAGGTTCATCATTCCCTGTATGGTCACCACACACTCCATTCATGGCACCAAAGAGTCCAAGGCCACAAATCCCATCGCCATTCCGTTCACCCGGAGCTTCAGCCTCACCGATGCTCCGAGCTTCGTCTCGACCAATGACACCACAGAACCATGAGACACCAATGCCTAGTTCGCAACTCATACCTACCCATGATGGTGAAGACCTGATGTTTCCAGATCAATATGTCACGCAGAGGGATACATATCATCCGGGTGATGAAGAATGGGTCTCTATAGGGCGAGAAGAGCCATTAGATTCCAGTCGTCAAATTTCTGTTTCTGATCCTCGTCTGCACCCCGCGCCTTCGCAATTCTTTTCCGCGCCTGGAAACTTGCCGACACACCGCAGACGGCAGAGTAATTGGAAGCCTATCTGGTCGAAGAATTTTGTATGGGGCGGTAGACGGCGGCGGTTTGTATTTGCCATACCCAGGCCATCTATTTGGTGGGAGGAATGTAAAGGTCTATCAGAGATTCTACGAGATGCCGACCAAAGGACAATTGTGAGGAGACGCAGGGGTATAATCATGTCAACTCTATTTGAGGGCTTCGCGATTCTTTGGCCTGCGGGTATTTTTTGGTTGATTATCAATTTCTTTATGTTCTAGCCTATTCGTTTCGCATGCCATCGATATGTAGCGGACTTTGTCGTGTACTTGTATATGTATAATAGACCATTTGTAAGTGTAAATTTCAGATTTAGGGTTATTGGTTGTAGAAGAGGTTCGGCAACGGCACCGTCTTTAGTTAGCATGTCCCCTTGAGCAACAGGCTGAGGGATATGTGGCTCCAGCGGTTGGTAGCCCACAGGACAATTTGGCATGGATAGCTTGAGTGATTAGTACCAATGACGGGTTGTACTGGTTGTAGGTGACACTCCATGTTCATCAACATCTTCTGCATCTCTTCAAGCCTTTGCTTTCGCCCACTTTACTCTCGCCCTTGGTATCCGGGCCGTCCAAATGATCGGTCACGATAACAGTCATTCTCGGCAGCGTTGACAGTGTCCTGAAATTTGATTTGTTTAACTCGATCTCTTTCAAGTCTAAAAATGGAGGGCGAGAATAAGTACTTTAAACTTCGAAGCCAGTGGAAAGTGTTTAAAATATGGCTGTAAAAAACTGGTCGAAACTGACAATACTTCAATTCATCAAGCGATAGGCCATTGGTAGGACTTCACATATTATTTAACTCTCATTCCCACAAATCTTGATGAATTAATAGAGCGTCTAGTGCACGGCTATGTCTTCCCTGTATTCGATTATAAAAATGTGATCAATTTCCTGTTCTATTCTATATTAAGATTAACATGGGTGCAGCTGAGGGGTACATCTGACTTTAAAAGGCGTGCCTACGTCGAGTGTTGTAGTAAAGTAATGGTCGTAAAACGTCATTAAAAGCGTCAGTGTGAGTGTGCACGTTTCTGATCCTCGTCGGCGAGTGTGGTTTGACTCCCCGGTACGAGCTGAGTCAACAAGAAGCCAGTAACACCCAACACTACAAAAACCGTTCGTTAAAGATCTGTCTCCTTCAAGGAAATCAAGGAATCACTTACAGTATCCAGTAACTTTTTCCAAAGGTGAATGGAAATATACCGCCGTGGTAGCACTGGCGAGTATCCAGATCGCGATAAGTAGCACATTCCCAATTAAAGCGAATTTATGGATCAACGGCCAGGTGGGGAGACTTAATGATGGTCGTAATTGGTCGGCGAGGAAGAGGGTTGACAGGGTAAGAAGGAATATATGGCCGGAGACATCATGGCCTCTACGTAGTCGAGGAAGGGCCTTCCAATCCAATGATAGAGGTGCGAGATCCGCAGCGAGTTCAGAAAAGAGTTCGGGATTTGATGAAGGACTGACGAGAGCCTTCGTGAAGCAGGCGTCGGCGGGTAATGTGAGATAATCGCCGGAAGGGAGGTGAAATATGCAAGAGCCACCCGAAGCTACGATGAGACGGTCAAGGAGAGAAGGACCGAAAAACCACATGGTCAATAAGATCCAGACGGTCGTCGCGAGTAGCCATTGGAGTACTCTGCGAGCCGTGCGAGTCTGTGGTGGGCTTGAGACCCAAGAGAAGAAGAACAGACCCGTGGTCCATCCCCATGCTTTCTTGGTGAAGAAGACGTTTAGAGGATTAGACTTATTGGCAAAGTAGTGGGTGTTGGTGAGTGGGTGGGGGGCATGAGTGAGGGCGGGATCAGACGTGTCGAGGTAGGTGTTGTAAACGACAGAGTAAGCTGTTCCAAGGACGACTGCAGTGGTGGTGACTGCCAGGACAATTTTTCTGGTATCAGGCATGGTTGACTGTCAGAGAGCAGAAAGACGCATGTTTCGGGCATGTTCAGTGTACATAGCTCACACATTCCCACGCTCATCCCACACTGATTTCCCTTGCACCCACACCGATTTTCTATTCCTGTCGTCTCCATTGCACCACCACTTTTCAATCATCTCTTCGTTCATCTTTGAGTATCCGAATAACTCCAATGCTCCAATCCCTTCACTAGTCTCAGGGTCACATATTCCAACTAAGATATTAGTTATGTTTTCTTTCGCTGGAAGGATCGGACTTACTCATTTGCGCATCAAATGGAGCACCCGCCTTGAAAGCACCGCTATTCAGTCCTAGCGAGATTGACCCTCCTCTTGTTGCGAGATATAACGACTCTTTCCAATCAATAGCCAGGTTCTTTTTCACTGCTGCACTCTTCGCTTGCTCCATTGTCTCTCTTCCTTGCCGCATCCTGGACACAACGACAGCCTGCCTCATGGCGTTCATAATATCAGCACTATATCCTCCTGCAATGTCGGTACCCAGTCCGACCTTGACTCCTCTATCTATTGCTTCCCTGAGTCGGAAAGGCTCTGCGGAAAAGTAGACATTGGACAAAGGACAATGGGCGATTGAAGTTCCACGCTCATGGATACGCGACAAATCTGTCGGTGAAAGAAATGTACAATGGGCTTGCACCGTTTGTGGAGTCAGTAAATTGTACTAGATCAACTCGTGAAACCAAAATCTATTATGCTATGGAACATCACTTACCTTGTCGAAGATATCAATATCTTCCATACCACGTTCTCTTCGCACCCAATCAATTTCGTCATGAGCTTCCGCAAGGTGACTCTGGACCTGAACGCTTTCTTCTTTTGAGAGTTTGCCTAAACCCTCTAAGAGTTCGTTCGAACATGTAGGTACGAATCTTGGCGTAAGCACCGGCACAACTAATCCTCTATTATTATCTAGAGCGCGACATCGCGAAACGAACGATTTTGCCGATGCCAATGATTCTTGTGTTGACGCCTCCATATACGTCGGTTGAGATGATATATCCATGGATAATTTCCCCACAAAAGCTCGGATACCAACATCCCGCATTTCTTCCGCCAAAATTATACTGGTGGCATCGTTTACAATCAATCAAAGATCATGAGAAGATTCTTACTTTGTTTCCTCTCCGATCGTTCCAAAGAGCAGTACAGCGCCCGTCCCATTTTTTATCAATCGTTGTCCAAGTTTTTTATAAACCCGCCTAGCAAGAGTTTTATCAGAATCCAATTGTTCTTCTGCTTTGAGCGCATAAGTATCCAGCCACTGCATCAAAGGCAAGTCCAATCCATTCCCTTGATACAGATATTGAGGTGCATGAAGATGAATATCACAAAACGTCGGTAAAACAAAACTGCCCCTCGGTATGACAGTTTCTGAATCCCACGTCACGTCTTTCCGAGTATCGGTAGTAGCCCGTTTGAAGGATATGATAAATCCCTGCTGGTTCACGACTGCTCACTTGATTAACGTGTGATGTGATACACGGTAAATCATCTACCGACGAACCCAGACGGTAGTCTTCAAAAATATCCAATTTACCCGGGGATGGGGTTTCGACAAAGTCGCCTCGATATGCGCGGTGATGATCAGTGGCAGACATGTTTCCGGGGGGTCATTTAAAAGTAGAGTATGTTTACATCTGATCGGGAACTAACCTGCCCTCAACTATATTTATTCTTTGTCGAGAAGTCGTTAAGCATCAATTACACCTTGTTTTTCTCTGACCCGTCGCAAAGCAAAGCTGTTGGATAAAATTGGTCAATGTCCAATCTCGTCGCGAGCCATGCACGTCAATCCGCTTCTATCCTTTCCCCTAACCCAATACAATTTGTGTTATTTCTTTCTACACCTTTTATACAAGCAGCAGACAACTATTTATTTAAATACAAGACACCTACACCTCGATCTAGGCTTCGAGCCAGTTGAGGAATTCGGGAGTGAAATAACTGAGAATGATGGTAGCACCTGTGTGGTTCACGATTGATCAGTCTCTTAAAATGAGAAAAAACAGTGAATATGCGCACCGGCGCGAACCATGCTCTCCACCGATTCGAACGCCATCGTTCGCAGATCATATACACCAGCTCTGGCGCCAGCATGAACCATTGCAAACTCTCCGCTGACTTGGTAGCAAGCAATCGGGTGATCTGGAGCCAGTTCCGCTGCATCTGCAATGATATCAAGGTAAGGCAGTGCAGGTTTGACCATAATTATGTCTGCCCCTTCGACAACGTCACGTTGCTAGAGAGATAGGTTTGAGGATCAAAATGGAATGGAAGCTGATTGACACTCATAGACCCACAATAGCACGGCGGCCAAGACCCTTGGCTGTAGGAGGTAGTTGATAGCACTTTCTATTTCCAAAAGACGGTGCGCTTCCGGCAGCATCCCTATCATTTGATACGAGTTTCAGAGAACGATTTAGTCAAAGACAGCAACGGACAAGATACCTGAAAGGTCCATAAAGCGCACTGGCGAATTTTGCAGAATAGCTCATCAATGTGCATTTGTTGCCCAAACTGGCATCGATGAGGCTACGTTTGATAGCCTTGATGCGCCCGTCCATCATATCACTAGGGGCTACGCAATGAGCGCCGGCTTTGGCATAGTTGACAGCAACTTCGGCAATGCGCTCGACGGAAGGTGCTGTGTTTATGGTGCCGTCTTCATGTAAGAAACCACAATGACCGTGATCGGTGTACTCGCACAGGCAAACGTCGCAGGCGATATAAATATCTGGAAATAGTTCCCGAATCTTTTTGATAGCGAGAATGACGGGGCCGGTTGGGTCATCTGCAGGAGAGCCTCTGGCATCCTGGTACAGAAAGGGTGGTTAGGATGAAATTGCTGGTAGAAAAGTTGATAGCACACTTTCGGACAGTTCAATGGAACACCAAAGAGGATAACGCTCCTCAATCCTTTTTTTACGAGCGGGCCGAGGAAAGCCTCAAGTTGGTTCACGCCCCAGCGGCATTGACCAGGCAGGGAGGGAATTTCAACCCTGGCATTGGGATCATCGGTGATGAAGATCGGATACATGAACATCGACTTGGTCAATGCACTTCGGGTTTGCCATGAGCGGGAAAGAGGATGCTGGTAACCTCCTTGCAAGATAGATCTAATGAGTGCGATCAATTTATGGTTCTTTGCGACATATATGCGGCTAGAACACACGAAATATCCATTTTCTACGGAGGTGGCTGAGTCTTCTGAAAAGCGACGGGGGGTAAGGTGATAGTCGAAGAGCAAGGAAGAAGGATGGCCACGTCGATTTGTTGGGACTCGTACCCGGGACCTGTCTAATCAGACGCCGAGTCCGTGCCAGATAGAGCAAGAACAAATATAGTATTAAATTGCTGATGCAAGTGCTGACACCTTGGTTGTCCACGATTGCCTTTGTCCAACTCGCGCTTAAGATTTCAAAGTTAAACGTTCAACTCTGATAGGTGTTTGGCCGAGTGATTTATTTAAATTTGTCATGTTTTGATCCGGGGTGTGGTCCAACGAGTCAGCACGGTAGAATTTGTCATTGAGCATAGTCCATTCTTCATTCTTCTAGACTCATCTGAGCAGACTTTACGTCAAGTGAGGGGTAGTAGCGTAATTGCTGCGTGACCAAAGAATATATTGTGCTGCTCGACGACCAGGCAACATCTGCATTTCAGTTGACTCATGTACGTCAGATTGGTATTGAAGATCAATGTATAAAGCTGCTCCTGGAGGGAGGTAGAATTCGGACACCTTTGGGGTTAGGCCAGGGCTGCAGCGAGGCGGCGATCAGGAAACGCGGTCATGTGACTTTGTTGAACAGGAGCGCGTGAGATAGAAAAACCATGGACGGCCAAGAGCCCCAAACGACTGCCCCGAATTTATTTATTCCTCCACCCAATCTCCCTCCCGCCACCAACTCCACGTCGACCAGTCCAGCACCGCCCATTCAGCCTATCACCCGCCCGCCGTCGCTGGCAACCATCTCAGATTCTTCCATCGACCTCACCGCTACCGACTCTCTTTCACAATGATGCTCGTCTCTACTCCTACTAAGCACTGTATTTCACCGCGCAGCCCTCCTTGTGACTCGGCCAGGTCCTCTTACTATCGCCCATCGCCTCGATTTACATCGGAGGCCAATCCTTTCGAATCTCCAGTGCTTACCCCTTCCCCACTTCGTCAAAGGCCGCTATTTCCTACCGTCACCAGTCCCATGAAAGACATTGACGATCTCTTTTCCCAATCGCCTTATAAATCGCCCAATAGTGCTCGCTCTATCCCTCAACCTATCTCGGCTGACGATGAAGAAGGGTCTATCTTCCTTTCATCTCCCCATTTCGCCGTCCCTGCAGCTTCTACCTCCCGTCCACTCGTTACCCCGGTCAAACATACCCATCGTCAACGGGTGCATACAGCTCTGACCGAGAAACAACTCAACGTGCCGTTCTCTCCACCCTCGGAATCTTCTTCTATCGCCCAAGGCCCTTCCGTGTGGGTCGGAGTAGGAACCAAGCGCAAGACTGTACCACGGGCTACCCCTCTACGCCAACACAGTCTTGCCCCCCTCAAACTTGCGTCACTCTCTCCTGACGAACAAGTTAGTTCGTCCTTTCACTTTGATCGATTAGCGCCTCTCCCCACGCCGAAGACATGCGCTCGGACACCCCCAACAAAGGCGGAGACAGATTTCCACCTCATAAATCAAACGGCTACCTTGAAACACCTCCGCATCACCGATCGCAATAGTGCAGATGAATTCGCCAGCGATGCTAATGATTCTGATGTTGATGATGATGAAGCCAACACCCTTTTCTACAGTAATGCAAGGATGAAAAACAAAGTCACGAGCTCTGGCAAGCTTGCTAGTCGAGTATTTATCAACAAGGACAGATTTAAAGATGAAGTTGTCGAGGCCATATCACCTGGAGGTCACATCACCAAACGACGCGCTCGTTCAAGACCGGTGTCAGCTGAACTCAAGCAGTCGGCTCACTCTCCCACTTCACCCGGTCGAGTAAGTTATATATTTGCGACGCAAGTAGCATACACTCATTGACATGTTCTAGGCCTTGGGTTCTTGTAACCACACGATACTACCAAAGGCCCGGAGCTCAATAACTTTCCCCTCATCTCATTCTCGTTCATCCTCAAGCTCGTCAGCTTCTGAAACCGGTTCTTCCAATCCAAAGCTACGTCGCAGAATTGATGGGACCGCCACCCACATGTCCATACCCTCCAGGCCGCCCTTTCAACCTCGTCCACTCAATCGCATCGAAAGCGCAAGCTCAGCCACACTCTTCTTCGGCCCTGCCATTCCGCAGAATCCAGAGAGAACTTCCGACCGCCCACGTACAAATACTTTAATTACACCGGCCCCTTCCGACGCAGCCCCACGAGGATCAGTGAAACGTAAAGCCAATCGTCATAGTTATGCTGGCCCAGATGATCTTGGAATGTGGAACAGGATGCAAACTCGGCTTCCTTCACCAGCTTCTTCCCCTGACAATGCGAGCAGATACGTTGATACTGATGTTGATGATGACATGGACTTTGAGGTCGGACCTCAAAATTCCTCTTTTACACTGAACGTATCTTCATATACGCCTTCACCCCCTTGCAAAACAATTCTTCAAACGAAATACATTCGCCGCGACTCTGGAGTTGTGGTTAGTGATGATGATGCAAACATGTTTTTTATGAATTCCAATTCTTCACAAGCCCGTGATACTCTCCTCCCTGCTACTCGCTCCTCTACAAGTATTGGCTCTATTCCTTCAGACAATGATGAGGGTCTTGTGACTCCAGACATTACCCCGGACTCTGGTTTGAATTGGCTCAGTGCGAGCGTGTTCATTAGAGGAACGGACGACAACGACCGGACAGTCCATGAAAGTCGAGACAGTGGAGTAGACGTCGACGCTTTTATTATGAATACCTTGGCATCCGCGGCCAATAATGGACCGCATGAAGCCATGAAGAAGATTCCGGGAACACCTGTGAAGAAAGTACGTACCACGTATCTGGGTGGGGATAGACCATGGCAAAGCGCTGTTGCAGCTAAGGTTGGTCCCCGCTTGGACTTTGATAAGAAAGCGCCACGAAAGAGTTTGCCTGCTGCCTTCGCTTCTCTTCCTCGGCCTGGTGAGAGGTCAAATGCCAGCTCGGATTCGGAAGGTGATCAAGACAGTCCGAGCAGCCGAAAGGATCCCAAATATGGGAGGTTGGGATTGGGCCGGCCCAACGCACGAGACGCACCGCTGGCACTTACGCGTACAAGATGGTTGATGAGACGCAGCAGCAGTGGCGCATTTTCCAGCGGCAGCGAGTCGGCTTCCATGTCGACAACACCGACACGGAATTCTGTGACAGGTATGACTTGTTTTATTGATGCCAGCCAAAGTCAAAAAGATTGATTGTCTGATGTGGTTGATATGATAGATTGGCAACCCTCGAAGCCCCGCATACCAGCTATGTTCTCACCACAACGAGAAATATCACTGGGCCAGAATTCTGCCCGATCGGCATCTGGTTCATCGAATAGTTCAACGCTCACGCTTAGTCCCACGGATCGGTCACGATACATGACCGTTCCAAATTCACGACGTACGGCACCGAGAGCCCACTTGGTGGCCAGACGGTCTTCCGATTTTGCGACAGAGGGGCAATGTGGGCGGTTTGAGCGGGAGTTTGTTGAACTGGCTGAAATTGGAAGCGGTGAATTTGGGAAGGTAATCAAAGTTCGAGCCAAAAATGGGAATGATGCCGAAGCATTTGCGATCAAGAAGTCTAAGCGTATTGAAGGGGTGAAGCATAGGTGAGTAAACTTGTCTTTGACTTTTCTTCACTGTCCCAGTGACTTTTGACGTTAATTGCTGATTGCTTGTATCTTGGCGTCTATCTTGATAGGCTTCGTTTGCGTGAGGAAGTAATATTCTCAAGCACCTCTCACGGGCGGCTTTTGATTGCGGCGCCAACGGTCGTCATCCCAATGTTCTGGCGTACATTGATAGCTGGGACGAAGATGACTTCTTGTATATCCAAACGGAACTGTGCGAATCGGGGAACCTTGCGCGATTTTTGTGGGAGTATGGTAGGGTGTTTCCTAGACTGGACGAGGCGCGAATATGGAAAATAATCGCCGATCTCAGCAACGTAAGTTGACAATTTATCACAGAATGAAGTACTCAGTAAAATGTATTCCAGGGCTTGCGATTTATCCACGACGCCGGAGTAATCCATCTGGATCTGAAGCCCTCTAACGTGTTTTTGACCAAGGATGGGCGTTTTAGGATTGGAGATTTCGGCATGGCGTCGGTCTGGCCCAGGCCATCAGGCCTGAGTGTGGGTTGTGAGGAGCGAGGAACATTCGAACGAGAAGGCGATAAGCTTTACTTAGCACCCGAAGTCTTGCAAGGTCGATACGGCAAGGAAGCCGATGTGTTCAGGTGAGAAAATAACGAGGGCAAGCCGAGGGTTGATTTTCTCATGTCATTTATTACATAGTTTCGGAATGACGATCTTGGAGGTGGCGTCCAATATCATGGTACCTGATCAGTAAGTCTTCTGAATCTGTTGTTCTAAATCGGGACAATGCCTGGGACAGGAATGACTGATCTGGGTTTTCGGCACTAGGGGCGAGGCCTGGCATCGGTTAAGAAAGGAGGATTTTTCGCAAGTCGATTTAGAAGAGAACAGTGAAGAGTTGATACTATTGATCAAGCACATGATGCGGACAGACCCCGAATCACGGATAAGTGCACGAGGAATTTATGAGCATTCGGTTGTGGGGCGAGCACGGGCAGCCATGGAGAGAATGATTGATGATGCACGACGGGGCGGCAAATCAGAGTTTGCTGGATCTCCCCTGGCGGGGGTGCCCGAGGGATTCCTGGAGGAGATCCTGGGGCAAGAGGGGAATTGGAAAAGGGGTGGGGGATGGGATATGGACATGAGTGTGTGATGATGGAGGATGAGTAGATATGCTAATTCTATTTAACTGAGCTGGATAGTGTACTTGTGTGTGTACGTATAGACGAGCCGGTTCGGAGGACGTTTTGGATATTGTTTATTAATAGCATTGGACAATGTCGCGATTGTGCTGGGTGCCGTTGGTGATGGCAACGATCTGACAGATGCGAGTCCGAGAGGGGCCAGCGGGCTGAGCGGTGCAGCCAGGGTGCAGCGGAGAGAGTGGTGCGGAAACGGCGGAGGCGGCTTGGCTGGCAACGAAATTGTAGACTATATATATCCCACCCTACAAAAGCCAAAACGCGCGCCTCTCTCCGCTCTCCCATGCACCCAGTATCATGTTCGACCCGTCCATCGACCCGCTCTACCCCATTCTCCACCACATGCTCCCCTCCGACAACACCCACTTCCACCCCTACTCCCCCAACGAGGTCAAGCACCGCAGACGCACCACCACCTTCCAGCTCCAACACCTCGAGGCCGTCTTCACCGTAGACACAAAGCCGAACGCGACCCGCCGCAACGAGCTCGCCGCACAGCTCGGCATGTCCTCTCGAGGCGTCCAGGTATGTTCACCGCCCTTTTTCGTGCTCCTTTCCTCGGCCTCATTCTCCTTCCCTCCTTGTTTAGGTTTGGTTCCAGAATCGGTATTTACCTGCTTTTCTCTGTCCTCTCTCGCCGTCCATGCTCACCCGTATTGTAGGCGAGCAAAGGAGAAAAACAAATTCAACAAAAAGTCTCATGGGGCACCGTCTGCTGCTGTGCCATGTCCGGCGCCTAGCTCGAATACGGACCCTACATCGCCCAATGCTGAACATAGTCCTAAGGAGGAGGACGAGCTGGACGTTGCCTCGCCTCCCCCGGCAACACCTAAAGAGGAGCTACTGGAAGAGCCTTGCCAGTTCGATTTATCTTATGGTGTTTCTCCCGGTGAACACTTCGAGTCTCCTTCCCCCAGTATGATCTGCCAACTCCCACTCCGTGTCGTCACGGACCCAGCTTCTTCTGCGACAAGTTGGAAACCCCTTCCACCTGACCAGACACCCCCTGACAGCGCCGCGCTTCCTTCGCAACGGTCTATTCACGATCAGCGACGCGCTTCCCTCCCACCCTATATGGTTAATTCTCATTTTCGGGCAATACCCGTCCTTCCGCAATCCATTGATTTCTGGGACACCCATGATCGTAGACGATCCGTGGATGTTGGTCTTCAGCGCCTCGGTAAGAATCCTTTTGCTGAGATCACGCGCACGCGAAACGCGGTTCTCAATCGACAATCGTCCCTCTCGGGAAGAAAATCCTCGCTGCGGAGACCGTTCTTGCCTCCTTCTAGCAAATATCTCGACGTACGACGCGCTTCCATGGATCCGCGATCCCTGATGCCAAGTCGCTCAGATGGGTTGTCACCCTCAACCTCGTACCGTCCTCTTCATCCCGTCCGTGCCTCGTTGCCCGATACTTCATTATATACCACCCCGCGCAAATACGTCCGCGAATTAAGCGGTCCCCTCCCGGCCCCTGATTTCAGATTTGGTGCTGCATCTACGACACAAAACGAACCAGTGTCTCCAGACCTGAGTTCTTACTCGTTCCCAGTCAAGGACGATACCACAGAAGATGATGATGTCATTTCATCCATCTCATCCGGAGCTTTGTCAAGATTTGATTTCGCTACCTCAAATGCTACTAGCGAATCCAGCGTATTCAGCAAATCTAGTCTCTACGATATGGGCGACATTGCTCCAGATCAAGAAAGGAGAAGTTCAAGGTATGTCAAATGACCCTACGTTTACTCTTTCAACTAATAATTTGTCGTTCGCTATGGCAGCGGGTCGGTAGGGTCCGTACATCAGCTGTCCAACATGACTGCAGGGGCAAGGCTGGATGGCGCTATTTCACCCCTGCAAAACCCTAATCCTTATAGGGGTGACAGTCATCTCAACAAAGGCATATTCTTGGCCCCCAGCGCTCGCCTTGAATCTCAAACGCAGGTGCACGGCTCGCCGCTCGCTACATCATCATTCTCCTCCCCCGCCTCTACGCCGTCGCTTAATGGGCTTTTCACCACCCATTCATGTACACCGTCCGCCAGCATATCAGTCTCGAACTCATTCGAGTTCGTTACAGCGCTCAGGTCTGTATCGGCATCACCGCAGATTTCCAACGGCAACGCCCTGTCTTCCGATGCCTTGAAACTCTTAGAGCAGCGGGAACAGCAATCTCCTGGCCGTTCAATCCAAGTTGATTCGCCTCCAAATGAACAACAATTTATACATGGGCATCAATGTCAAGCTATTGAAAGCGACGATGGCACCGAACCTCGGATCAGCACCATCCATAGAAATAATCAATCAGATATCCCAAACTCTGTAGCGAGCCAACTTGCCGCTGTATCACTGCCAGGCAATGAGCGATACGAAACCGTTCCATTCCAAGATAGATCTCCTCTTACCGGAAGCGGGAATCAGTTGAGCGACCAATCAGAGTGCCCTGCACACTACCTCGGCCTTATGGGGAACCTTAGATTTGACTCTCCTCTTACCGTGATTGGCGGAGAGCCCAATGGACAAAGTAAGAGAAGGTCGAGCGTTCCAGCTGTTTGTGACCCTCTCACTAGGGCTGGGCCCGAAATCGACCCAGGTGACTATATCGCCACTACCTTCTGCCCAAATGCAACTGCATCGGAGATCTCGAGTGACCCTATCTTCGGTGCTGTTTTTGGATCGTGATATTATTGGCTCGTTTTCACCTGTCCATGTCATCTTGTAACATTTGTCGGGGTGTGCTTCGTTCGCATCAACCCCGTTGCATCCTCACTTTGTTGTTCTGCTGTCGTTTGCTGGCTGTGCGTCAGTCTAATAATTTTATTCCTTCCTGCCGTTGAACATTTGTATGATATCTGCCACCCAACTCGGCCTCGATTTTTTTTTTGGTTTTTTGGTTTGTCTTTTTGTATGTAATTTTGTCACTGCGGCTTCTCTCTTCTGGACAGTACATTACTTTCGTTTTCGGAGACATATATCCTCTCGCTTTATACTTGCTTTCGTTTTGATTTTCGGTGTCGTTCTTTACTACTATACCGGGATATCTACCACCATTTACACCATGCCGACATACCGGCTCCAAACTTTTTTCGCGTTTTCTTACGGTAGTTTCAACGGAACAGTCATAATTTCCATTTCATTTCCTTGTTCATCATCGCATATTTCCTGGTTTGGGGCATATCGTTTCTGTCTTATTGTTGACTTAAAAGTATATCTTATAACTTACATTATAAATTTAACAAAAATCTTGAGTCTCTTGGGGTCTTGAACGTAACGCAGTCAGACGTCAGAAGTGTGCTTCTATCTCTTGACCCACACGCCACTTTTGCTAAGGGATGAGCGGATTTACGCATTCACTAGTTTGGCGCGTTTGCTCAAGGTTGGTGGTTCGAGAAGCTGAGCGCTATTGGCGCAACGCGCGCTCACCTGGTTTGGCGCGTTTGGCTCAACGTTAGTCAGGGGGTAAATTAGGTTGTCCCTGTCAGGTTAGGATAAACACAAATGAGTTTAACCCAAATCGATATTTTTGAACTATGTACGTACAGTCAGGCCTGAAAGTAACCTGAAAGCGCATGCAACGAGGAAGCTCATAATGTGTGGGAACCCACAAATTTTTTCATTCCACCAATGTGGCTCCCAAGGATCCAGACTCCATAACCCATACGTTAGTTATACCCTATGTCAATGTCATTCTTCTTGGCTGAAAACCTCATTAGGTAACGTCAATTTCACTACGAATGTGGACGAACCTTGAACTTTGAATAATAGCTGTACCCCTCAGATAAGTCGGATGCTTTGGAGAGAAGGCCACGAACAACGTGTTGAAGAAATTGATAGTAGTGAGATGAGTCTGATTTTGGGCCGCCAAACACGCTGAGCTTGGGCTCAGCTTGCCCGAACGCCCTCAGCTCCGCGCTAGGCACCGATTATTTTACTTGCAAATAGACCAAAACCTTCTTATCGAATACGAGAAAAGTCTTGTGTAGAGAGTACAATTACCTTGTGATTGAAAGGCCTTTTATGGGTTAAATGTGGAACCCTATATACATAACCTGTCATATTCCATACCGTGAGGGTCTTACCGAAAGGTAAGGGTTATGACAGGACCGACTGTATTAACACGCTTCCCAACAAGCGCATCCATGTCGTAATCTCTCACCTTTTTGTTTCTCCTTTCATAAACGTAAGCCTTTATTCATCTGCGTTCAACTGCACCTTGCACCTTGCGTTCGAAGGCGCTCCAATCCTTAAACAAGGAGACGTCATAACAGGGACCTAATGACCATGATCGGCGGATCTTCGATAATCACCGTTGTTCAGAGAGATAGAGAAAGAACGAACGTTTGGGACTCGAATATCTCCAAGACTTTCCAAAAATGGTTGAAAAAGTCACTGGTCGCCGCAGTTCAACCTTGTGTATATCTCACCCATTCAGTCGTTCAACTCTGAAAGCCATCGGTTAGGCGCATCATCATTTGCTCCTCCGCCACACGTTATACAGGTAACCAAGTAGATGGTCTGGGGCTGGCTTGGGTAACATGCTGTAATTTGCGGTCGGATCCTCGCCATACAGCCAGCAGTTCACGTACCGTAAAAAAATTTCTTTTGTTTCCTATAGAATTAATCAAGATTTGCTTTGGTTAGATCGACATTGAAATTTGATAAGATCGTTCATTGTACCCGAGCTTGGGTTTACGGGACCAACTGCGGAGGGCTGAGGTAGCAAGAACGGTGCCAAATCGTGCAACACATTTACATTTTCGATTTTTAGATCCGAGGACGAACAAGACGTCGAAAATTGTTGCGTCCTAAAAATTCACACTTACGCGTGTAAGCCCTGCCCGCCGCACCTTGGATGATACCGGAAAAGCATAAGATACTGTCACGATTTCGGTTATTGAAGTTGCGAGCTCGCTTCCCCGGTGCTTTTGACGGGTCTGATGATGTGGGGAGTTCCGCCAAAGCATCATGATAAGCGAGACGGGATACTTCACCAGGGTTTCTAGCTCCACGACGGAAGGACTATGGTATTTTCCCTGTGAACCACAAGTTGGGTACATCAGGCCGCAATTTGCAGAGTTACGTAGAGTGGCAAAAGAAACAAAATTGCAGGGGTTGAATCAGGTCAGTGAGGGGTCCTTTTCTCAATAATTTCCCGAAATTTCCTGTCATATAGAGGAAAAACAGCTTGTATTGTAAAGGTTGATTAGTGTGATCGCCAGTAGAATATCAAACAGCAAGACAAGGATCCCAGTTGATATCGCTGTCATAGTCGGGACAGGACCAGGCGAAAGTGGCATATCTCTTGGGTAACGGAGGAGATCGGAAGTTCTAAGCCACAAGGGCCCGACATACTCGACACTGACAAGCGTACATTCGGTGAACGGAGGTGGAAATGATTCATGAGAGCATGGAAGTCGACGCATGGAAGACATAAAGACTTCGACTCTACCATTTTTTGTCTCCTCGCCCGGAAGTCTCTTTGGGTCTTTGAGGTATCACGGAGGATGTAATCTTGAACACTTCGATCGCCTCCTGGAAAGATCAAACAATATGATCAAAACTTAGGGAGAATCAGATGCATATAGAACATACACGCCATATCTCTTGATCGAATTCGACTACTAATTGTTGTTTTTTCAGCCCCTGCGCATAATCCTCATAGCTAGGAGGATCACAAGGAACTGTTAAGTGTATTTTTTTTTTGATCAGTCATGCTGCACAAGCATTGACGAAAGGATCTTACATATGACTGGCTCAGAATCACGGAATTCAAGAGCGACTTTACCGTCTCGGATGAGAAACGAGAGATAAAAGATATTCTCCACAGATTGCGCGAAGTCGTTTGGATTGATTACGAAGCGGAATAAATTGACCTCACCGCTTTGCTCGAGAAGTGACATTAGCTGGACCCCCAAGTAAGAATGGGCCATTCGGCGGGAGAATCAAGCAATAGCATACCAATGACACATTCTTGGTTGTTTCATTGGTTACTTCTTGGATATCACCTTGATTAACATTTTCTGGTTTGGCTACCGGGCCATTGTCCTTTTCTTGCCTTGCACGCTTTGTAACATTTCGCACCTTCTGCTCAATTGAAAGAGGTCCAAGCCTGGAAAAATGACATGATTGATAGCTTGAGAAAATCGAAATTGAAGCCTAACATGAAAGATAGTGCAGGTGCGCGTCTGCTTTTCGCTAAAGCGAGCCTCCCTATCCGGTCCCAGTCCAATTTCGAACTCTCCGTGTTGTAATCCGGGTCTATTTCGTCGTCTTCCTCAGGAATATTCTCCGGTTTGAGCCCTCCATTCATGAAGTTGCGAACCTTAGTGATGAATTCGTCCATATCAAATGACCCTGTGCCCGACTTCATAGCCCGGGCTTTCTGTGCTCCCACGTTCGACGCCATTAGCAGAAAATGCGAATCAAGAGTAGCCTCGGATGGACCCTTCACTGGTAATGAATTCAGGCATACACAAAGGCAACAAGAAGACTTTTGTCCACCTTTCTGAAACAACTCATCGGCTTTTTCTAATTGCTGTTGCAGATTTTCGACACCTAAACTAGCAGGATTTCCTTGATATTCTGAGGCATTCTTAGAGGAGGTTTGCATAGAGAGTAGTCGCGTTACCCTCGATTTTATTTGCGAGATTCCGGTAGCTCTGACGAAGCGAGCGCTTTTGCTCTAAATCCTGATCGGGGTCGAAAGCGAGTCCTGGTTAAATCTATCAGGATCCTGTCGTCTGAATACCAGAGGGCTACTGACCATCTGTGTCTGAGTCGTACATAGTTGATGCTAATGAGGCTTACGACACGCCAACAAGCGCGACGCGTCGTGTTGTAGCTTGTTTGTTTCGTTGCCAGTAGTGCGTCGATAATAAAACAGGCAGATGAGCTCAATAAAACAAGCTGCAAAACTGAAGGAATGGGTCCGTTGGGAGCCCATCAATTCAGATACCTCATCCTACCACTAATCTTGCCCGAAGGCATGCTTGCCGAAAGACCGTCAACATCAACCCTCCTGATTTTTATTAGATACTCTGGAGTTACTCGTCCCCCTGTTTAAGTGGTCTTCTTAAGATAGAGTCCTTGACATTTTCCTGCCATGTCTAAGTCCGGAATCACCCTCACATCTTTTTCTCGTCGCTTACAACTTGTGCCTCCAGAACCAGCACTGGATGAGATTCTCGCGACCCACAGAACGCACCCGGAGACGCTAAAATACTTGCGCATCCTTCCGGATAGAATGACAGTCGAAGAAATTCGCTCGCGCAGGGAGAAACGCGCCGCAGATGACACTGCAGTAGATTTTTGTGCATTCACTTTGAATGATGATGGCAGCCGAAATGAGTTTATCGGCACAACCGCCGTATTCAAAATCGATGTGGAACAAAATAACTGTGAGATCGGAATATTGGTTGCACCAGAGAAGCATGGAGGAGGCTATGGAACGGAAATGTTATATTGCGTAATGCAATGGGTGTTTGAAGAAAAAAACTTCCATCGGGCAACATTCGAAACAGCCGTGGATAATATTCCTATGCAGAAATGGTTCGAAAAGACTGGAATACGACTGGAGGCAGAGAGGAAAGAAGCACGGCGAGGGATCAACACTGGGGAGTACGAGGATGTCAAAGGATATGCTATATTGGAATGGGAGTGGCGAGATAGAATAAAGGCGAATCTGGAAACCAGGATTCGGGCTCGCTGGGGTTTATGATTCAATCGATGGTACATTTTAAACTCTGAACTTTCAGGGCCTTCCTTGATTGTTATAGAAAAACGATAGCTTGAAGCATAAATTTAAACTTCAAGTGGATAAGAGACGTAACAAGGCTAGAAGGCTTGAGAAGACGCATCGGGCCTCAGAGTATAAGTATGTGCTCGAGTGTGGCACGTAGTAGAACGGCGTCGCTGCCCACGTTGAGGTTTATTTCTTCAATTCTGGAAATCCGTTGATGAGAAGAGATGATCAGTGATCATGAGCTGCTCATGATCAATGATATGAATTGAAGAGACTTAAGTAAGTAATCCGGTGGGACCTCAATAATACCAGCGCGTATACTTATCGGAAACCATAAGCTTCTTTTTTTATGACTCATTCTAAAATGACTCGTCCCCTCATTTAAGAGCGTTTTGTTTCGCGATGAAGACCTTGACATTTCCCTGCCATGTCTGAGTCAGGAATCACCCTCGCATCTTTCTCCGGCCGCTTACAGCTTGCACCTCCAGATCCCGCACTGGATGAAATTGTTGCGATCCACAGAACGCACCCGGGGACGTTAAAACACTTGCGCGTCCTTCCGGATAAAATGACAGTTGAAGAAGTCCGTGCGCTCAGGGAGAAACGCGCCGCAGATAATACGCGAAAAGATTTTTATGCATTCACTTTGAAGGATGATGGCAGCCGAAATGAGTTTATCGGCATAACCGGTATATTCGGAATCGATGCTGACCAGAATAACTGCGAGATCGGAATATTGGTTGCACCAGAGAAGCATGGAGGAGGCTATGGAACGGAAATGTTATATTGCGTAATGCAATGGGTGTTTGAAGAAAAAAACTTCCATCGGGCAACATTCGAAACAGCCGTGGATAATATTCCTATGCAGAAATGGTTCGAAAAGACCGGAATACGGCTGGAGGCAGAGAGGAAGGAAGCATGGCGAGGGATCAGCACTGGGGAGTACGAGGATGTCAAAGGATATGCTATATTGGAATGGGAGTGGCGAGATAGAATAAAGGCGAATTTGGAAACCAGGATTCGGGCCCGCTGGGGTTTGTGATTAAATTAATGATACCTTTCAGATTTTGTAGTCCTCCCTTGAATTGTTATCACAACGATAAAAATTGGTACAAGTGTTTGAATTGAAAGTATGATTCAGTACTCCCAGTACTCTATGCATTGACCTGTAGTCGAGAATGAGAGGCATAACAAGGCTGGAAGGAATGAAATGACACACCGCAGTCAGATAAGACTCCGCAACTATACGTGCTCGAGCGTTCAGACTAAGTTTCATCTCACTAATTTCTTTATCGACCTCTTCCATGAATCTAAGTTGCGACCACATTGAGAAACAAAGCATATACTGGAAATACGACACGTACTGGATAATGAAATCGACGATCTTGTGCTTTAGCATAGTCTCTGTATGGGTGTTTGTGATCAAAAAAGATATATCATAGCCCTGGACTATGGATTGAGTTATTTTCCAAGGGGGGAGGGATGAAGACGGACTGGGACCGGCTTCCGTCTTAGAACAACGAAGTTCTCGGCTCGCTGCATCATAAATCTGGTGAATTTGTGACAAAGAATACGTTCGATTTCGTCCGCTTGCTTGATCTTAATGCTCAGCCTAATGGAATTCACGGACGGCTCGATCAGAACTCTTTCGTTCTCGTTACGAGAGATGACCAAGGGGTTTAAGAGCACTTCTTTTGAGGCTCTGGCCAGACATTAGCCGAATAAGAGATCGAAAGAATGAGACGCACCTCGTTTCTACTTCTGGTTTGTTGTGGCGTTCAACTACCTGGTGAACGATGAGACCGATTCGTGAACTCGAGCGATCTGCGCACCTGGGACGAAAAGTCCTCAAGGGTCAATGCTGCGGTCAGCGTGGACCGGACTGCTGCGAGATATGGGCGCAAGACGTTTGACTACGGCGCTTTGTCAACCGGAAGTATGGCATAATCGATGGACTTACCATGGGTGGGATGGACTGGTGCTGGATCTGTGATCAGAGGCAGTGGCGGAGTTTCGGCAGTTTGCTGCTCTAATCAAAGCATCAATAGGCACGTCCCAAAAAATTCTTTTAAGCTTCAACTCCGTCCATATTTTCAAATGGCCATTGCAATCGCTCTCTGGTACTTATCATCGCGCCCAACACCCTCTACTCTACTGATACCTTCTCTAGGAGTCTCGAGCTTGCTCCTGGCAAGGAAGAAGTCGTCGTCCCTCAGGCTGATATACGCGTCTCCAATGCTGCCCTAGGAGAAAAGCTTCAAGATCAGGACGGGCGAACAGTCGTCAAGATTTCCTATAGTAAACATGGTGGTGACAGTGAGGCTGAAGATGAAGACGAAGACGAAGAAAGCGTTGCTTCATTTATTCTCTGTGCACTTACTGCGGGCAAGGTACACCCTCTCCATCTCCTTCCGTTCGATCACTGAAGCTATCAACATCCAGTCGGAAAATGCCCAAGTAGATCTCGTTCTGGAAGAGGGCAACGCATATAAAATCCAACTCGTTGGTACCAAGTACGCTTTTTTTCACTTCAATTAACTTAGTTTTGACTGGTCAATTATCATCAGTCCCGTTTCACTTTCAGGAAACTATATTGGTATGAATTTATCACGCGTCTGTATACTTTCTCTCATTTTAAATAGACCAGGTTGGCGCTGACCAACCTCCTTTTGACGACGACGACGAAATGAATTCCGATATTGGCGAGGATGCGTTTGACCTTCGCGACGTGAGCTCCGACGTTGAAGTGGATCCAGAAGAACTTGATGGTATCCAAAGCGATGCCAGGTGAGAATACAGTGTTTATATTGATATCTGCTGTTTCTTACGACACCAGTCGATTCGAAGAAGTGGAGGCCACAACTCAACATGGGAAACGCCCTCGTGAATCCGATACTGCTGAGAAGGAAAGCAAATCTTCTAAGGCAGAGAAGAACAAAAAGCTGAAAAAAGATAACGGGGAGGCCATTCCCGTTGGCCAAGAAGCATCTCAAGTGAAGCCCGCGGAGAAGGAAAAAAAGGACAAAAAGGACAAAAAAGAGAAGAAGGATAAGAAGGTGACGAAGGAAATCAAGGAGCTTCCGAATGGCCTAAAAATCCAGGACGCTACTATCGGTACTGGTCCACAGGCCAAGAAGGGTGACAAACTTCTGATGCGATACGTTGGAAAACTGCAAGACGGAAAAGTTTTCGACAAGAACACCAAAGGAAAACCTGTGAGCCTCTTCATTATCACTATTCAACCTTATCTGATGTTTTCTCGCAGTTCAGCTTCAACCTAGGGGCGGGTGAAGTTATAAAGGGTACGTTGCATTCCCAATCTATGTTTCGTCTTCATAAATTTGTACTTCAGGCTGGGATGAAGGGCTTGTGGGTATGCAGGTTGGTGGTGAGCGCGTCTTAACCATTCCCCCGAAACTCGGTTATGGGAAACGCGGCTCCGCACCTGAAATTCCGGGAAATGCTACCTTAATTTTTGGTGCGGCCACATACATTCTATTGTCCTGGTCATTTTACTAATATTCTTCTAGAGGTCAAGCTCTTGGGCGTCAATTGAATGTCATGCGCCTGATACTCGCGACCTCTTTACTCAAAAGTATACCTTGGTGTCTCCGTAGCGTTTTATCATTCTTTGTATCTTAATCTAAACAAGATATATTGCTTACCTGCTTTTACGCCAGTTTCGTTTACCCTGATAACTATCTGTGACCTGCAGACAGGAGAGATTTGCCCTTAGGTAGGCAGGTCAATGGTGACCAGATGCCCTTCCCTTATGCACATCGGTTTAGTATTGCAACGTCGAACGCTAGTCGGAAGTCGGAAATTTTTTTGGTAAGGTTACTCGTATATTAGCTACGGCTACGTAGCAAGAGTCATCGGAAGTTTGTTCAATCCAGTTTTCGCCACGACGGCGCAGTCATCTACTTATCCGTAAATTGTTTGCAGTATCCTCGACTTCAAAAGGATGTTCATCCCTTATCGAGGGTTTTGCTCGTATCTATCCATGTCTAGCCCAGGAAACGTCCTAGAATTATTTCTGCACTCACCGTACGAGCACCTACCAACATTTCGTTTCGCGGCGCCCACATACTGTAACTACCCAGTATCGAAATTTATGTTGAAACACCGTTCAGCAAGAAGAATATGAACCTACGAGCCATTTGTAGTGTATCAGGAAATAGATACAACCCAATATTTCCAATAGACTATCGCGAAGACCCAGGCCGCTACACAGTTGTTACAGCGCTGAAAGTGTCCTCGTTCTCTACCTCATCGTAGAGGGCAAATCCCCAGCTTCCTCATACCTCTCCGACTTGTCATTTTAGTCTATCTGAAGTCACGCTCGGCACCCTTTATCTCGGAGTCGGGCTTTGTGTTCCTGGCGGTCAGCCATACATTTCACGCACGTAGTAATATCTAATACTATATACTGAGTGGGCCGAGGCATTTCAAACGCTCAGGTGAAAAACCGGCTTGCTAAATAGGTGTTCCAATACACAACAATACGCGACGTCGACGAGCCGCCCTTCGAAGGCTTTCATATACTCAATGGTACCGACCATTATTCGTTCTGTCGGATGGAAGTGAATCAGAATCACTTCGATTAACGTCCAAGCTGCATAGACGACAAACTTCTCTCAAGATAACAGATTCAACGCCTTCGCACTCCCCTTAGACTAACAACATTCATAGCTCAATACTTGTATTCAAAAGACGCTTGAAATATGGTCGAAGTTCAGTAGGTTTGCTGAAATTTGATGGCGTTCCAGGACCCAATTGTTGCAATTGGCAGTCCCGGGTCTGGGAAGGAGTCCGGCGCATTTGGGATTTCCGAATAAGTACGAGCGCTTCTCGTCGTTTCATTTTAAGTTAGTCATCTTGATGAGGGACAAGAATAATCACTTTGAATTTTGTAAATGACGGTGACGATACTGTGGGTCCATGATAGCACCTCCCAACTATGCAAAATAGAGATACTTTAGGCGTTACCATTCGTAAGGTGAATGTTTTCTGAATGCTTTCATTGTTTCATCTTATGCTGAAACCTTGAATGTCCTAGTTGATCGTCGGTCCGGCTTGCGTGAGCTGTATTACGAAAATGATGTCGTCGCGACCGTGTAATCCAATCGAAGACCCGCGTCTGACGAATACTTAAGTACTTAACGCTCACGCGCTCCAGAGTCGCCACAATAGCCATGGTATCCCCTCTGCTGATCGCTGGGACTTTTGGACTCTTGTTCGTTGTACGTAGAGCTGTCGAGGCGTACAAGTTACAACAGTCAATCGGGTATGTAAACATTTTAACCATTTATCCGGGTGTTGAATGAAGATAAAATGAGCCAGGTTCCTGCCCGGTCGCCGAACTTTACTAGGCATCAAGAGCATATTCTTTTGGATTCTACCACCGATAAAGGGCATTAAACTTGATCGGAATTGGGTGTTCACCGAGGGCTACAGGGGTAAGTCCCATAATTTATTCGCTGACCGTGCTATGACCAACAACATCCTTCAAGCTTTTGAACAGGTTGGATGGGAGGCAATTTCGTCGGTTTGTGATCCACAAGGTGTAATCAGACTGACAATAATGTCCACTCTTTCACAGATGACCCTTTGGCCAAGTGTGCAGCAGAATATTTTATTGGCTGACGCCACGGCCATTAAAGTAAGTAGATTTTTTTCAAGTAACATCCGACCCGCATTGAAACGGCCGTAAAGGACCTAGCCACAGTACGCCGATTTCCAAAGCCGGTTCAGATTTACGAGGCGATCAACATATATGGACGAAATATTTTATCTACCGACGGGGAATTATGGAAAAAGTATAGAAGAATTTCCGCTCCATCGTTCTCTGAGGCAAGTAAAGGGCGTTGTCATTAGTTCTCCTGCGGCCTGGCAAATCTAACCACCGGATCAGAAAAACAATAGATTGGTCTGGGCGGAAACTCTCCGAATAGTTGACGACTTGGTAGACAACATATGGAATAATACGGATGCAACTATAGCCCATGGCGTGGACATAACATTGCCGGTCAGTAGACTTCAAAATTGCGGCTTAGAGCCTAATGCACATTGATCCCAAACTTCCCACATTTCAGTTGGCCCTGCTGGTTATTGGTACAGCTGGTAAATGTGCAGCAATTCTCTTGATGCTGCGGCGCTAGATGCAATATGTATAGGTTTCGGGCAAACAGTGTCCTGGGAGGACAATGCTAACGCCAAATCGAAGAATCATCTGCTCACTTTTCGTGAAGCATTGCACACGACTGCTTCAAACCTGGTTTACAATTCTGTTTTCCCCGACTGGGTCAAATCGTTACACCCTGGGTTGAGGAAGGTGCTATTGGCGAAGAATGAATTAGAGGTCAGTGATATAGGTATCTGGAATGCATGAAATCTATATCGTTGACCGTTATGTATGGGCTACAGCTCTATATGCGGGAGATGATCAGGGATCGTCTCTCCTCCGACGTGCGAGATAAACATGATCTATTCAGTAGCCTGATTTATGCTAACAAGGAGGAATTGGGGGGTGCGAGTCTTTCAGAAGAAGAATTGATGGGTTTGTGTGCTCTCACTTTCCTTCTACCTCAATGCTCAATGCTCAAGGATCTTGCAGGAAATATCTTTATATTTTTGGTTGCTGGACATGAGGTATGCCAGCTGCGGCCTACTCACTTAACGAGCCGAGCTGAAAGGAATGGCCCAGACAACTGCGCATACACTTTCATTCACATTTGCTCTATTAGCCTTGTATCCAGAGGTACAGGAAAAAATGCTGAAGCACATTAGAAGCGTTATACCTGATGGGCGGAGGCCTGTAGGTCTCGTGCAGCAACCTTTCTATACTGTGCTAATTGCTTCTTCAGGCATATGAAGACATGCCCAATCTGACCTATATCATGGCGTACGTTTCGGTATTATCACCGATTTCATCGTGCCTCTGAATTTATTCCTTCAGTATCTACAACGAAACGATTCGCTTGTTCCCCCCTGTGCGTGTCGCGATTCTATATATGTACTGACGCGCAATAATATTTTCCATCAGGCCAGTGCGATCACCAAATTTGCGCCTGAAGATACTTCAATTACAGTCGGAAACTGTTACAGTGACGAGCAGAGAAGAATACCAGTCCCCAAAGGAACAAAACTGACTATTGATATTGCAGCTGTTCAGAGAAATCGTGGGCGTTGCTTTTCGAATCAAATCTGCAAAAATTCTCATTTCAGACACCAGCTAAATACTGGGAAAAGCCGAACGAGTTCATTCCGGAAAGGTTTTTAGGTGATTATAACAAGGATGCATTTGTTGCATTCTCTGTTGGTATGTACAGTCTCGGGTAAGAGTGCCATTCTTCTAACAGACTCATCACAGGACCACGGGCCTGCCTTGGAAGGAAGTATGCTATTGTTATTCTGCTTTTGTGGCCTTGCATGAAATTTTCATTAGGTTCAACGAGACCGAAGGTGTAGCGGCTCTCACTTCCATCGTCAGTCGCTACAAAATCGAGATTCAAGACGAACCTCAATTCAAGTACGAATCATTTGAGCAACGCCGTGAACGTATTTTGACAACGCAGGTTACCTTGACGCTTGCGTGAGTATACTTTGAAGAGGTCAACCCTAGCAGCTCTTTAACGACCTGTTTATAGTCCCAAGCGTCTACCGTTGGTGTTCCGAAGGCGTGCCAACTGAGTGCTTGGTAGTTTGACGGTTCTCATCGCATTGAAATTGCGGCGCGACTTGTGCAATTTACTACGTTGATCATGTACTGGTTTGTGAACGAAAGTTCATTGATATTTTTGTTGTATCTTCGATCTACAGTCCATGTCCGGCGTGAAACTTGAGTCGCGTCTCATATATCGATATATCACGCCCCAGCGACATTTCGGACAGTAAAATGCTTAACCACGGCACCGGAGGGGCAGAACCAAAGTCCCCGGGTGAAGACATACATTCTGAGTTTATGTATGCATCACGCTGTGATGGCAATACCAGACCTCATACCTTCAAGCCCATCGGCCTGGGACAACTGGATGAGAAGAGGATAAACCGCCATCCACAGCAAAGTTTTGACCATTGACATAGCTTGAATCATCTAAGGCAAACGCTCAGGGTGCGCAAAATTGAACAAAAACAAGAGAGGTTCATACCCGATGCCAAGAATAGTACGGCATTAGCGATTTCTGATATATTTCTACGTCACTTTTGTGAAAAAAATAAGCAAAAATAAGCCTTACCTTCAGCAACGCCAAAACGACCAAGAGGGTTGAGCTGGCCAAGCCTGCCAGCTGTTCCACGCTGACGAGCATAATCGAAAGTGCCGATGGTCATGCCAGTTTCAATTAGTCCGGGACAAATGGAGTTCACTCGAATGTCACTCTTCTGAAGTTGATACGCGGAGGTTTTGGCCATCGAATTGACACTTGTCAAGACATTAGTATGGCTCAGAAATCCAGACAAATACGGGGGGGAACTCACGCGGCTTTACTTGCGCTGTCTGTGGAGACCACATCAGTTAACCTGAGCTTAGAGTCAATGAGAACTTATTTACAGTCAAGCGTGCCAGCGCCAGAACGAAGACCAGCAACTGCGGTTTTCAGTTTTCAGGGTTTCCGAGGGCAATACAAAAAAACCTTACCGGAAGCTGTGAGGACGATGCTACCACCACTGTGTTCCTTTCCTGCTCCTGGACTGGGTTTGAGCATCGCAGTGGAAGCATGCTTGATGGCGAGGAAGCATCTAGGGTCGAGGTCAACTGAAATTCAGGATGATGGAAGGTTGCTCAATCACGAAAGGGCGTTTATGCGCATAGACTCCATAAAGACCTCTTGGGATATATCATGAAGGTGGTGTTTTGTGGCAATTCCAGCCTGTGCACTTAATTTATACTGGTGGCTTCAAGGTTGAAAGATGCAGGCATACGTTGGCAAAAAATACGTCAAGCCGCCCCTCTTCCTTCGTTGCTCGCTCGCAAATTCCTTTTATAGCATCTTCATCTGCTGCATCCGCTTGTTGTGCAGTAACCTGAAAACCCCGATTAGTGAAGTTAGGCAACATGAATTCCTGGCTACCTTCACGCCCGGGTATTTTTGCTCAATCGTTTCCTTAAGGTTAGGAAGGTTCTTTCCGTCAAAATCAAGCAGATATAGGTGTTTTGCACCTGTTCAAATTTTGTTAGCGTATCTGGAACTGGGTCTGGTGCGACTTGAATCACCTTCATGGGCGAAGAGGATGGAAGTAGCACGACTATAAAGCGAATGAGCATCGTACTACAGCAATGCCAACGCGCTGCGTACACACCCGATCCCTTTGAGCGAGCCCACGCCAGTGATGATACAAACCTTGCCCTTTAACTTTGAGCCGCGCGGAGCGTTATCGAGATGTGACTGAATCTTCTGGATGCGTGCAAGGGTGTGTTCGTATGTTTCGTCAACGCCTTTAGATGCGCCGGAAAGTTTGTTGTAGGACATGATACTGAAGCGCAAATCGAGGTACCTGGTTATTAGGCAGTGAATATGCAGCCGGTCAGGTACCGGTCACTCAAGACGCCGACCGGTCCCAGTTGTAGCTCAGATTACTAAGCACCCTGCAGGAAGATGCAGGGAAGGATGGCAGGGCAGTATGATTTGATGCACTTTTCCCCTCAATATTGTTATAACCACTAGCAGGAATTAGCGAATGAGACGGAAGACGTACCTCTACATGACTACGGCAACGTGCCATTTCATTCAGACCTAGTCTTTTGCGATAAGCCACCTTGTGAGTTTCACAAATCCTCGTCCCGGTCAATTTACATCATGTATCATGTCCTATTCAGTGCTAAGTCGTCAGCTGAATCATAAACCGACTCCCTGTAAAGAGACGTCCAACTCTTACACTTGAAATTTAAGGGCTCGGGGCGTGGAGACTTGGAGTGCGGAGAGAGTAATAGATGAGTGGATAGGGGGAACACAAGGGAGATTTCGGACGACGTTGGACGGAAAAGGAAATAGATATTTCACGACATATATAAATTTTGTTACTTACAAACGTCGAAACGAAAGATACAGCACTAGTAGAGATATAAACTTGGAGTCTTAGGGCGACTTAGGGTTGTTTTTGGGCCCTATTTTCTATTATATGGGTATCACCACCATAACCATTCTATCTGTGCATGCGATAATGTTCTCAATGAAGACGTCGTTCGCAATTGACGACTTTCACTCCTGGGACATAGTTGTAGGAATTGCCCATTTTTCAAGTTTATTACATGGAAAGGTCAAGAGGGAGGTAAGAAGGGCGCGGCAAATGAGCAAGACCGTGACAAAGAATTACCAAGTCCTGTTAAAGGTGGAGTTGCAGTGCCAGAACTTTCATTTTCCATCCGTTACGGGAGTTGAAAACTTGAAATCCATGCATTTCGCATTGAAAAAAGGGGGATCGGTGGAAATTAGCCCGTGTGAATTCTGCTGCCTACTTCCCGTCAGACTGGCGTATACGTCATCCTCGATCCTCCGAGCTACTCTTTCTCTCAGCTCCATTCTATCCGAAGTCGGAGAGGTACTGACGAAATGTCGCCTGTTGCAGGTCCAAGTACTAATTCCCCATACGACTATACCGAGGGTGCATCTGCGATCGACATCAATGAAGCTATGTCCAACAGAAAACTTTCACGGCGGGATTCTCAATACAGTTCTTACTTCGACGCTGAGGGAGAAGGTGCTGTTTTTTCTGGCCCCGGCCATACAGTCAATCCAAGCAGTGTCTCACGTATGTCGAATCTGGAGCTGGGGAGGAGAAGTAGTGATAATTGGTCGCGTACCCGGAGGCAAAGTCACGATTCTTCATCTCGGCATCGGTTGAATAGACGGTCGAGCGGGGATAGTCGTATTTCATGGCAGTCAGCAGGCCGGAGCGAGAACCAAGAGGACGAGGACGCCTTCCTTCGGAGCGACGATGAGGGAAGTGAACTTGGTCAGGATAGAAAGCCGAGAAAACGGGTTTCTTCTCCACAAAGGCAATCCGTGTTTGAAAACTTTACAAACTTATTCAGTCGTTCGACTACTGCTGAAGAATCTGGAAATCGTCGACTTTCGATCTCACAAAGGTCTTCGGCAAGTTTACACTCACGCGGTAGCCGTCGAAGCCGCCGTACTAATGGTGCTTCAGAGCATGTACTGGTCACGGACGAGGGAGAAGAGCGCTGGGGATATTCTTCCTCAGAAGAAGAAGAATCTGACCCGGAGCCTCCGGACGTCGTCCCCGACAATGCCTCTATAGCACCGAGTATGCAATATGACTCGGAACCTTCAACCCCTCCACGACCAAGTCACGGTTTACCTCTCCTTACCATGGAATCTGTCTTCGATGGAGAAGCTCGCATCGATATCGACGTCGCGACCACACTTCTCAACGCTCCACCCCCCGGTCCACCGAGCCGACAAACATTGTATATTGCAGATGAAGACAGTACAATTTGTTTTATTGGTTACGAAGTTATCCGGTGGCGTGCATGGCTGTGGAAGCTCAGTTGCGTTATCTCCCTTGGTATCTTATCATTGCTTGGCCACTGGTTTCCTCGCTTGTGGTTACGTTGGGTTGCTCGTGAAAAAGCTTTTGTTGAATCGGCCAATGGGTTTGTTGTTGTCGAGGTGCGTATGTCGAAATTTGATTGTTTGCCTGTCAGGTCACTCATATAAAGGAAGTCGGCATATAGAAATATCACTTTACAACCCATTCACATTTTGGACTATCGTCATCACATTTCTACCGTATTTCCTCCCGACGTGACCAGCGGCCAACATAACGAGTCGTACCGATCGAGTCTGGAACGAAAGATGGATGAACACTTGGATTCGCAGGGCGGTTTCTTGAAGAAACTTTTGGTGGTGGACTATCGTTATACCCGATATGCGCTTGATCCTAGGACTGGTTTGTTTGCTATGGTAAAGTAAGGTTTTCGACCCTCGTGCCTTGCTAATTTACTGATATGTCGGTACAAGAGACTGGCGCGATCCCGCTTGGACTGGTGTCGCTGTTGTTCACGGCGGTGTATCAGGGGACATCGCGAAGCAACGCATCGTTATCTTTGGAAAGAATGAAATCGATGTCGAAGGAAAATCTATATCGGCATTATTATTCGACGAAGTTTGTATTTTCAAATCACTCGTGGTTTGCATCCTCATCTCCTTCGTAGATCATTCACCCATTCTATATTTTTCAAATTGCTAGCATCTTTCTTTGGTCTCTGGATGATTACTACTATTATGCTTTCTGTATTGCTCTTATCTCATGCGCGAGTATCGCCTCGACACTTGTGGAGACCCGCAAGGCAAGTGAACTTTCTTCTTCAGCAGGATCGGCCTAATTTTTTCTTGTTTTAGACAATCAATCGTATGCGTGAAATGTCTCGTTATACCTGTAAATTGGTTGTGCTTCGAAATGATGAATGTACGTGGTATGCACCGGTCAATATTCAGCGGGTAATAATGATGGTTTACAGGGATTGAACTCGACTCCTCGGGACTGGTACCTGGAGATGTGGTGAATCTGTCGGATTCCGAATGTTCAATGATACCAGCTGATCTTTTCCTCCTCACTGGGGATGCTATCATCAATGAGAGTATGTTGACCGGTGAAAGTGTGCCTGTTAGTAAAATTCCCATGAAAGATGAAGATGTCAGCCAATGGGGGAAAGAGAAGACGGAAAACCCGAAGTGCTTCTTGTATGGAGGCACGAAAATAGTCAGGATTCGAGGATACGCTCATGATGAATCAGGAAAACCTGCGACTGCACTGGTGGCTAGAACAGGTGTGTTTCTTGTTCTGCGCAAAAAAATACGTTCTCAAAGTCTGCCAGGGTTCAATACCACCAAAGGAGCGCTTGTACGATCTATGCTTTTCCCCAAGCCTATTGGCTTCAAATTCTATCGCGATTCCATTCGCTTCATTGGTGTCCTGGCGGGCATTGCTGGCATCGGCTTCTGTTTCAGTGCAATTCAATTCGTAAGGATTGGGGTAAGCTTTTCAATAGACACGTCCTACATGATGTTGATACGTCCCCTAGGTACCATTTCACACCATAGTTGTCCGCGCTCTGGATCTCGTCACCGTGGTCGTGCCTCCAGCTTTGCCCGCCACTCTTGCCATCGGAACTAGTTTCGCTATCACTCGCCTTCGCAAAACAGGCATCTATTGTACTGCACCCAGCCGGGTTAATGTCGCCGGAAAAATCAACGTATGTTGCTTCGATAAAACAGGGACTTTGACCGAAGATGGCCTAGACGTTCTCGGCGTGCGAGGCCTTGATCGCAATATGCAAATGTTTGGCGAGTTACTCGAAGACGTTTACGATCTTCCCCTTGGCAACAGTAAAGCATCTTTACTGCATGCCCTTGCGACCTGTCATTCTTTAAAACTCGTTGATGACGAAGTTATCGGTGATCCGCTAGACGCGAAAATGTTTGAGTTTACGAAGTGGACGCTGGAAGAGGGGCGCGTATCTGGAACTGGGGTGATCAAGTCGAAAGGGATGGTGATTGAGCAAGCTGCTCTCGTGCAAACTGTTGTGAGGCCGCCTGGATCGGCTCAGTTCCGATTGGAGGATGCACTTAAAGGTGCTGCCAGAGTTCGTATTTCCATCAAATTTTAGGTGTTGAATGACTTATGCCTACGATGTTAGCATGCTCACTTCTTAGAATTGGGTGTTATCAGGACATTTGAATTCGTTTCCTCATTACGGAGGATGAGCGTAATCGTAAAAAGGCTGAAAAGTTCTAGTATGGAAATCTACGTGAAAGGTGCACCAGAAGTCATGGCTGATATTTGCGAAAAGGAATCTTGTACGGTTTTATGGGCTCCCACTTCTACCATCTGACCCACCAATCGCCATTTAGTTCCTCAAGACTACGACGATCTCTTGTCGTACTATACAAGGCGTGGATATCGTGTTATCGCGATGGCCGGCAAAAGTGTTGAAGGTTTATCGTGGTTAAAGGCGCAGCGTATGAAACGGTGGGTCTTCCCAAAAGGCTTTCGAGAGGCGAAATTGATGGTTCCTTATTGGAAGTGAACAAGCGGAATCTAAGCTGCGTTTCCTGGGCCTGATCATCTTTGAGAACAGACTGAAGCCAGCAACCGCATCAACCATCCAACAGCTACGAACAGCCCATCTCGCATGTCGGATGATCACTGGTGATAATCCATTGACGGCTGTGAGTGTTGCTCGGGAGTGTTCATTGATCAATCAGGCTGTGCATGTTTTTGCACCAACGTTCAGGAGAGGTATGTATATTTGCACGAAATACGAACTTTCGTCTCACTGTTTCATAGGCAATGTTTCTACTCCTTCATCCAAGATAGAATGGACCTCCATGGATGACCCGCTCTGGAAACTCGACGCGTACAGCCTTAAGCCTCTGACACCGGCCCCTCATCATATGGTTGAATCCGATGAGATTGGTTACCACGATTACTCTCTTGTTGTGAGTGGGGATATATTCCGCTGGATGATCAACTATGCCCCTCTGGAAACGCTGCAGCGTGTACGTATTGAGAACTGCAAAGGATAAACTATGTCAATCTCATTATTTTCAGATGCTCGTAAAAACTCAAATCTTTGCTCGGATGTCACCTGATGAAAAAAATGAAATTGTCGAGAGACTGCAAAATCTGGGTTATACGGTGCTTATGTGTGGTGATGGGGCTAACGATTGTGCAGCTCTCAAAGCTGCCGATGTTGGGATCTCGCTTTCGGAGGCCGAAGCTAGTGTTGCGGCTCCATTCACAACCACGACAGCTGATATTGGATGTGTAGTAGAGGTTATCAAGGAAGGACGTGCCGCGCTCGTCACGAGTTTTAGTTGCTTCAAATACATGTGAGTATCTCCGTACAAGACTGAACGAGCACTTGATTATCGTTCTTCTAGGGCATTGTATTCCTTGATTCAGTTTACCTCTGTAACCCTTTTATATTCATTTGCTTCTTCACTGGGGGACTTTCAGGTATTTACCTTTTTGTTATGAAGATCTTCAAAGGTTGGCTGACGCGGTTTTTATTTCATCAGTTCCTTTATATCGATCTTTTCATCATTATCCCAATTGCCGTCACCAGTGAGTTAAAACATTTCAAAGTGATTTCAGACAAGTCATACCATTGTTTCAGTGGGCCGGACATTACCGTTTCCGCAAATCCATCCGAAGCGTCCGACAGCAAGTTTGGTATCGAAAAGGGTGCTTGCAAGCATTATAGGACAAATCATACTTACAAGCGGCTTTCAACTGTGGGGTTTCCTTTGGGTGAAGACGCAAACATGGTGATTAGATTTTATACTTCCAGCGGACAAGGGTTCAAGTTCTAACTGTGCAAAGGTATACGCCTCCTCCTGCAAATGATCCTACCTCGGATGGCAACCATCTTGAATCTACGAACTATGAAAATACGGTATTATTCCTGATCTCTTGTTTCCAATATATCTTGGTGGCGGCCGTATTTAGCATCGGCCCACCGTATCGTAAGTCCATGTGGACAAATGGTGCGTGAAGGTACAATGACAGTGTTGGAGCCTCTGACGAGTATTGAATAGCCTGGCTAATGTATGCAATGACAATCCTGTCGGGATTTAATGTACTGGTGCTGATAGCACCGCCAAAGCCTCTTCAAGAGTTGCTCACGCTTCAGATGCTTCCCATGTCGGCAAGAATAACCATTTTAGTGGTCGTATTTGGCAATGTAGCAGCGTCATTGATTTTCGAGCAATGGGGATCTCAGACGGTAGGCGGTATGATAGGGACGGTGATGCGCTGGTGGCAACGAGGGCGAAGGCGAATGCTGGGAGGAAAGGTATATAAGGCAGTCGAGGGCGGCATGCGGTAGCTACTTATAATTATGTAGGTGCTTGATAATATGACACAGGGGTACAATGGACGCGGTTGATATCCGATTGTGGGGACAATTCACAATGCCGGTGCCGGCGATACAATAGGCAGGCGTGGCCTGGATTCCGGTGATGGGTGATGCAGTGATCGATGGCGATGGTCGCGACTTGGAAATGGCGAGTGGTTACTCAGTCTAGAGCTCTTGTTTCCCCCCGGTCTTCATTTCTTTTTCTCTTTGCTTTCTTTTTCTTTCCCTTCTTTTCTTTTGTCCACGACACTGCGTCGAGGGCACTTCCAATCTTTACGCAGCTTCGTCGACGTTGAGAAACCGCAGGAATCGGGCTCACACCAACCCAAGGAAAAGCCCACTCACTCATCAATATTTTAATCCCAATGTTCTCATTGAAACATACCCTTTTTGCTGTCCTCTGCTTGTTTGTTTTCAACTTCTCAGCCTATGCACGACCTTTGAGCGGTCGCCAGGAAAATGGGAGCCAGACTCTCTACATGGTTACTACCAAAATGACGTGCGTTTCCGCACCCATTTTCATAGGCGGTGACTGAATACCTATCGCAGCCCAGACGGTCCAGTAACCGCGACGTGCACCATTGTCCTTTCTCCAGTTACAGATGAAAATGGACAGGCTGCCGTTCAGAAAGTCGAAACTTGCACCTTTGTACCCAACCCCGCGACAAACCCCAATCCTTCACAACCGCCGACCTCCGCATCCCCTGTTGAAACTTCTCCACAGGATTCTCCTGCAACAAGTTTGAGTAGTGCCTCAACAGATGGTAGTGCCACATCGAGTGCTGTTCCAATCACGACCGCATCAGCAGAATCGTCAGGAGGATCAGGCGCAATCTCCGTCAACGTATGGCCTGATCTACCTCTTTCGTTCCCCACCAAGTAACTCACACACCGATAGCCCGTTTCTACCGTAACTGTGTCCAGTTCTTCAACGCAAATATCTTCTTCTTCCTCGAACGGAGCTGTTTCAACTCAGGTAAGGCTTCCCGGCCTTAAGCTATCTTCGTGCTGAGCGATATGTAGCCCGTCTCCACTGTCACCCCAACTACCTCGACGTCTGTCACTTCCCCAACCCAAACGAGCTCGTCCCCTGGCACTTCCACCCTCACTGGTGCAGAGACAACGTCTGACACGTCAAGCACTTCCGCTGCTGCAGAGAGCACGTCCGATGCGACCAGCACCCCCTCCGCTGCCGCGGAGATCTCGTCCGACGCACCGAGTACCACATCCACTGCAAGTGCTGCTTCTAGTGCAACGGCAGTACCTGCCGATACGTCAAACGCTGCTGTCAGTCTACCTGGAAAGAAGCTGGCAGTGCTCCCAATTGGTCTCGGTGTCTTTGCGGGTATCTCAGTCATTGCTCTTATCGTCGTTGGTCTGGTCACCTATGAGCGTCGCAAGTATCGCAAGGTAATTCCGCTCATCTATGAAAGGTTTAAAGTGTACGGTTGTTGACGATTTCTAGGCTTTCAGGCAGAGGAAACTAGCGGAATCTGGAGCAGCTATGGGCTATGGCGGCACGGCGTGAGTGACCGATTTTGCGCCTAGTCGACCCAAACACTTACATGCGATTTATTACCAGACAATAATTGTACTAGTTTTCGTTTTCTTTACCTCAGCATTGGGCTTAGGAATTGCATGTGTAATTATGCAGGTCACGGTGTTGACCGCCGCTCTGCTGGTATATTGTTCAGTGTACTCTGAGGGTAGGTTGTTTCATGAGTTTAAATATGCAACTCGATGTTGTGACTGCATCTAAGAGTACTCAGTGATACCGCGTCTGCTCGATGAAATAAAGATGCTGAAAGATAGCGGACTAGCCGCGGAAGTTCACAGTGGAAGACTCCATAATTTAGAGGAGGTACATGCCTTGCTGGCTTGTAAAGACATCTATCTCCACATCCGAGGTATCTGTAGTCTGCCGTGAAGTAACTTGTCTGCCACCGGTAGTAAATATCGGCCTAATGAGTAAATATTAGGTTTTAAGCTTTAGCAGAGTGGGGATTTCGAGTATGAGGCGCTACTCTGAAGCATCCGAGCATCAGATTGCGCCGTTTCCAGGTAAGTATTATATAACTGATGCGGCGAGATTGACACATGGAGTAGGACATCCTCCAAATTTGGAAATTGAGTTACCATATACTCCTCGCTGTTTCGTCGACGATACAATTGGTTCTACTGGACTTGGTGATAAAGTGGCACGATATACCGCATTTCTGCTGAATTAGATGGGAGTGCTATAGTAGGAAAGTTACTCGCCACATGATCAAAACACAAGGCTCATTAAGGCGCTTGTTACGTGTGATGGAATCGATAAAGAGACACGGTTGCCTTTCACGACCTTCTTTACGCCATGAAGTTGTTCCAGGCATTCACTGTTCTCTCTGTGTTCTTTGTCCTTACACAAGCCTACTACATTCCTCTATTACCACACGCGGAGGCGATGTCGAGGTCTGTGGCAGGTTCGTTCCTTATGCTCCGTATCCCAACCTTTGAGCTGGCATCTCTTACGCAAATCATTTTTTAGCGTCGATTTCCGGCATATTCACAAAGAAGATTTTTTTGGAGGAATGGTGGGAGAAAGCTCAAAAAGTAGGCACTCAAGGTGGTGAAGTGGTCCTCAAAAAGGTCATCGAGTCTTTTGGAGATGTGACCCACATGGTCAAAGACCTCGGTGTTGAAGTGAACAAAGTCGTCGATGAAACTCGTGAAATTCGGCTTCAGATCGAAAAGAAGGTTGACATTCATCATTTGGTTGAGTTGTTGCAAACGGAGATCGAGAAGGTCTATAAAGAATTACAGGATGTGGCGTTGGATGAGTTACCAGAGAACCGAGGAGAGAGAGCAGTGGTTCGTGCAAAGATCCTAGGGCAAGTCATGGAGAAAGTAGGGGTTGCATATATCCAAGCGAGTGTCACGGCTGGCGTTCCTCGTGAACAAGCAGAGGTTCAATTCAATGGACTTTCGCCCAAATTCACACATGTCTTGATGATTGCCGGTTTGTATCGAGCTCATATTGGGCTTTGGACCATGCTGATGATGTCTTTTCTGCTATAGGAAATATGATTGATGAACATCCGATACTCCTCGAGGCCGTCGTTTTCGCATTGTCGATGTTGATCCTCCCCGAAATTCAAATCTTGCGTCCCATCATGTCTATCTTTGGGATCGGTCCTCTCGGACCCATTAAAGGTGATAACGGTTTCTTGAACTGACGATGGCCTCAACTAACAAATAAACTCTAGGTTCGAGTGCTGCTTGGTGTCAGAGGAGGTTCTTTGGCGCTATGGTTCCCGCGGGTAGCTGGTTTTCCATCCTGCAAAAAGTTGGTATGACGCTTGCAGGCAGCTGGTTTCAGAAAGTAGCTGCTAGCTTGGCATTGTCTTCTCTGCTTGGATTTACAGTGCACAAATCAGTGTACAAATGCGCTCTGTAAAGACGGCTCCACGTTATCGCTAATCCATTTTACTTCATGTCCTGTCGGGTCCTATTCGGTGATTAGGCTGTAATTATATTGAGCGTATCTGACTGCGAAGACGGTTAACCGAGAATAAATAGATCGTCATCGCATTAACCGAAATAGTGCCATATGAGATAGAAACAGAAGAATGTGAAAACGGCTCCTCCTCCGAAGATATACGTGTCTTGCGTACTGAACAACAGTTTTTAGGGCGTGCTTTAGGGAAAAGTGATAATGGAAAATGCACCTTCGTCTTTCAATCCATCCAATTACTTGTCGACTCAACCCAAGAGTGTTCGCAGCATCCAACAGTCGTTTACGAGTCCCCTTCAACATCTTCCTCTGATCCACCAAATTATCCAACACTTCCCTTCCCTGCGCTAAGAACTCATCTAGTTTGCTATCTGTATTGTGGATGAAAGTATGTTCGTCCAAGGCGCGGGACTCTTGACCATAATTGCCATAAGGTGATGAAGAACGGAAGGGGGATTCTGAAATGGTATCGGAGGTGTTGGAAGGTCGGAGACCGGGATGAAGTGTTGAAGGTCCTGGTGTCGTTTGGAAACGTCGTCGTGTGTCGGATGTAGGAGTAGTAGTATTTGAAGTCGCCGAACTTGAGATGAGTTCCGCCCGTTGAGAAGTTGATTGCTTTTATGCAGACGCATAGGTTTCCATAAAGCTACTCGTGCAACACAAAAAGAACTCACCTGTTCCAATACATCCGCCTTGAGTTTCTCAAACTGAATCCGAAACTCTGAATAATCCAACCGAAATTTCTGCACACGCCTATACGCTTTCCATTTTAATCTTTTCTCTTAACTGCAAAGAATTGGAGTTACTGCGCACATTTGCGCCTTTTCCTGTTTGGCTTTAATAATCTCTCGTTTGGCCATTGCATCATAGTCGTCTATAGTCCGACTCATAGCCGCTAGAGAAGCCGATATCTGTCCTAACAAAAACAAAACAAAACAAAATAAATATGACCACCGCTGCTATACGATGCATGGGTATGAAATGGGCTACGCACCAAGGAGTGAGGCGGAAACGTCCCCATTCCGTAGACGCTCGAGGTCGGCTTGAAGAGATGTTGTTTGTCGTACACCAGATGTGTATAGAGAGTTCATTGTTCAATGTCAAAGTTGTGGAGATGAATGCGCAGCGCGCTTGCCATCGCTACGACACGTTCTGATTTGATCACGTGACAATAACTGCAGTGGGCGGTATGTGGTAGTGTGCCTTGGCTAACGTCCCCTCTATAACAGAGCAGAGTGTCCGAATTGTGAATTGCAAAAGTCTTCCGAGTTTCTTGACTCATTGCTTCCAGCTTTAAGAAGTACTCTTTTGGATATATATATTTATTCTTGTGCTGGTTGTGGAGCCATGAGAAACTCGTCTTTGTTAGCCAACTAAGAACGAGTGCTTAGTCCGCCACAACACAAGGAATTCATTTTTACTAGCTCCGCGGAATTAACGACCGAACGCAATCATTCTTTCCATGTCAGTGTGAACGAGAGAAGCCGCTGCAACCCTACACTTGTGATAATCCCATGCTTCTTTACATTTTCGTTCCACTCGGACATTCATTCCAAGTATATCAGCCCTTGGACTCCCAAAGCCCGAAACTGTCAAGTGACAACGTCGGGTGCACATGTAGTTCCTAGTTAAGGACTTGCCTGGATGATAGTAAAACCACAAGTATCCAAGCTTCGGCTGTTTTCTTATCCGGAACCCAGTTGTCATCTGTCAAACGCAGCTTTTTTATTTTATCGAGGATTTCTGATAACACGCTCGGGATGTTCCCTAACAGACGAGACGAGACGGCAAAGTGTTGAAAGAATTCTGATGAGAATGCTTCACACGCCCACAAGGAATGTTCATCTCATCAACTAGACCGCCACCTTCGGCATGTTCGATGGCGAGAGATAGACGTTGCCGATGAGAGAAGTGCTGCCATGGTGAATTTGGCAACGCCTTTGCCGTCCACAAGTATGGAGAACATATCCAACGAGGATAAGACGATTTGATCTATGCCATAAGATTCATGGTTTCTGCGAACAGGGTTCACTCGTGCACCAGGTAATCATTTCCTCGACTTGCGAGTATTTTTAGAAGAACGCTCGCGGGATGCTTTCCCGCCGGCACGTTCTGCTTTTTCATTTTTGCGGACCAGTTGTTTACGACGATCGGCCGTCCGAGCGCCTTTGGTCTGATAACGTATTTTTTGTGCCTTGGGTTTTTTCGGAGGGGCAGGCTTTGGTATGGGCGGTGGAGGGACGGCTTTGGAAGTTGGAGAAGTAGGTCTCGGAGGTCCATGAAGGATGGTATCGGGATCAAAATCTTCAACTACGGTGACTGTGGCAAGGACCTCCTCGTCCTCGTATTCTTCGTCGCGTTGTTTGGAAGTGGTTGGGGTAATGCCGGGCCACTCTTCTTCCTCCTCGTTATGCGAGCCTGCTTGTGTGAATATACAGCATGAGGGGTGCAAAGTGCAGCAGACACACCATAAACGGCGGCATATTCGCCCTCTATCTTGGTGGCATTCTCGATGGCTTTTTCGCGGAGGGCGCGGCGTTGCTGCGGACGGGATGAGACCGATCACATGGAGGAGAGATCGGGGAGGACTGACCTCGCGGCGGGCCTCTGCTTGGAGCTGCTTGTCGCGCTCCTGGGCCCTTTTGCGGGCAGCATCTGCTTTTGCGAGCTTGCGCTTGTGGAAGCCG
This sequence comes from Agaricus bisporus var. bisporus H97, assembly GCF_000300575.1. Lineage (NCBI taxonomy): Eukaryota > Fungi > Basidiomycota > Agaricomycetes > Agaricales > Agaricaceae > Agaricus > Agaricus bisporus. The sequence goes on along the minus strand of NW_006267368.1, from coordinate 1,495,282 downwards.
GTGAGAAAGTCCCTGGAGGGAGATGAGTATTTAGAGCGGGGAGGAGCGAGGCACGGACCTTCGTTTCGAGTCATCAAGACGATTTCGGGGATCTGCTGGCGCCTGGAGCGTTTCTTCGCGGCAAGGATGGTGTGGGAGCGGGTGAGCGAGGCGAGATTGTCCATGCTGAGTCAGCAGTGGCAGCGGGGATAGGCTGTATAAAATACGAGCAGCTGATGGGGTCTGCAATGGCCTACTCAAATCCCTACCCACCCCCGATTGCCCACAAGGTCTGGATCCTCGACTGCAAATCATGCGCCACCTTTTTCACAAACCGCGCTATGAAGGTCTGCCTCTTCTCTCTCGCACATCACCCCATGTTCATCTCCCTTCCTAGGCCGTTCTTCTCCTCAGACCCAACGTCGCCCTCTTTTCCTCCGACGTCCTCCCCGTTAACTGCTCAGCCTACTCCCCCAACCCCGACGCTCTTCGCTGTCGTTCCCCCTGTCGCCCCCTCGCCTCCAACGTCCCCCCACGCACCTGCGAGTGTCTCACACAAACCCTCTGTTGCCACGGCTGCGGCAGCACCATCGGATACATGATCGTCATCCCTGTATGCATCTTATCTGTCGTCCCGTGCGAGACCCCTCTGACATCATCCATCAGTGTACCCGTTGCACATCCTCCATCTCCGCCACAAACCGCGCTACCAACGGTCATCGCTTCGTGTTCCATTCTACTGAAGTCGTCGGCGTCGAACGACATTATATCCAGGACGAGCCCGGCGTTATCCCTTACGAACCCACCGGCGTCGTCGTCGGTTCTGCAGAAGGCGCCACGAACCCGCGCGATATCCATGTCTCGCTTCCACGACCACATCACCGCGCAAACTCTCCCAACTTGGACTCTATACCCCCTCCCACTCTCGAACAAGCTAACCCTCTCATTGCAGCTTCTTTGGATTCATCTTATTACCCGTACCCTCGCGCCACGATCCGCAGATCTACTACTCCCTCTTCACCCTCGACCTCGCAAAATCACGATCCCACTCTCATAAATACCACGGCTCCACAACCAGAACAGAAAGATCTACCGACGTCTCGAGCCCTGAAACCCGGGGACGTGTTATTCTGGCATCACCTAACCAGATGTGGAGAAATTCCCGGCGTAGAAGATGATCAGAGGGCCAGAAGCAGACCTCCCATCCGTAATGGTTGCCAGGATCTCGACGGAAACCACGTTCAACGAAAAGGCACGAATCTCGGTCGAGTCGTCTTTGGGCGCTGATCCGACTGAATTCGCCCTATCGGTGGTCGGCGCCTTTACACGTCTCCTTACCTGATTCAACCCTCCTCCCGTGATACCAATCTTTTCGGTGCATTATCACTATTATTACCTCGTGTCAATTTGTATAAGTTTCTCTACACATCATCTTATACCTACTCCCTCCTTGTAATCTCTTTTTCGGATTTGTATGTACACTTGTTGTAGTGTCTCTTTCCCGCTCTCCACCTTCTTTGGACTGGCCCGGAAAAGGCTATCGACTTTCCTCAAATGGACGGTGTTTTGTCACACTACTCGAGTCCCCGAGATCGGCCAAGAACATGTGCTTACATGAAGGGTCGTAACAGGCGCAATGAGAACTGGAATTCCAGTATGATTTTTTACCACATGAATGGATTTTTATGCCGGTAGACCGACTCGGAGTGGACATTGTTTTGTTTTCCGGGCTTTGATAAGCGTTTAGATGTTTACGGCTTTGATGATGAGACGATCTCAATTGACCAGTGAGGGAAATGACATGCATTTTATTGTTCTATTTTTTGTTTTCTGCTAAGCGGAACAATTTAATTAATGTGGTGTTTGCTGATCCGTGGATCAAACTTTGGTGATCTTCTCTGTAACTTGCTCGAATGTCACTCGGTTTTTGTATATGTTTTTTCGGTTTGCTGAAAGACTTGGTATTTTTTGCTATTCCTGTGACTTCCGCTATCGTATGTGAAGAGTAAATTGGTAAGTGGTTTTTTTAGTATATCATCAAGCCGTAATCTATCGGCCAATCATCGGCCGTTAATGTCAGCTTCAGCGAACAAGCTAGAGCATGGCGTCATTGTATGCGTCATTTTCATCGCTGAGATTCAAAATTGGTTATCATTAGATGTGCCAAGAATAATTGTCTATGAACGGGTTCCCTTTCCTTGACAAAGCTTCGGCTATCCTCAAGAGTCTATAGATGTGTATATAATAAGGTGCCATCAAAAGAAACCTTGAGTAAGTCTTTGAATACAAGGACTGAAAACTGAGGCTGTGTCCATGGTTCTGATGTCCTCCTTAATAGCACTGCATGTTCGCTTTTCGGAGTGCTCGTGTGCGGGGTATAATTGAATGTGTACCTGCGGGTTATATGTATATATGATTGCCGAGTTGCTTAATAAATAAACGAACTTGAAGGGACCAAGTAGGTTTGATTCTGCCTACGTGTCTAAGTTAGTAGCCTAAGGAATAGAGAGAATGCTGTCCGCCACCTGGACAACTCTTGTGCATTTGAGCACAAATCATTAAGCGTCCATTCAAGCATATAACATATTAAATTTATGCTTCAATTGTACGTACAAATCCCCCATCTCATTTTCTTCATCGCTACATAGAATGATCGGATCACAATATCAACTAAACACTTTGTTTTCCTGATATTTTTTGATCATCTCTGTGACGATCCCTGCGATGGACATTCAACTGCATGGTTTCCATAGAAGTGAAGGTTTATCGTAATAAACAGTTTCAGGATGCTATACATCTCTATGGCGATTGCACACGACATGTTCATGACCACGTCCGAAAGGGACCTGTCAATATTGCAATATCTTTTCCTTCCAGGAACAAAGGAGACCGCGGGCCGCTGGCATGTTTCAGATCGAGCCATATCATGGTGACCTTTTCCGCCCTACGCAAAAGTCCGAGGCTTGCGGGTGTCATCAAAATTTGAGGGATGGTATCATTTGGTATGGGATTCTTTAGGTTGCCGGGGAAATAAGGTACTCGGAGTAGAGAGAAATTATCTTTCCGGGGTTTGATAGGCTTTAAGATGATTTCATTGAGCAACAGGGAACATGGAGGACTCAGTTGAGGAAGACAACCTGGCCGTGCCTGCAGATCTGAGAATGTGAGACTCGCTAAGCGCGCTGGTTTGCATTACCCGCTCGCTTAGGGGGGTAATGATTCATTGATCCATGATCAAACACCGATCATAGATCCAGCCGTAGACAAGAAATCCGTTCCGATGTGATGGTGGACACTGGTGCGTCCCAAAGGCGACGGCGAGAGGATGGATTTGGACACGGCAGGAGTAGGCTTGGCCATGATGGTCAAATGATTGATGTGTTGGCGTCGTAGACGGATGTGATCTTGCGTTGTTGTCGGGTGTGTTGGATAGACAACGATTGGCTGTGCGGTGGTGGCGGAAGGTGCGAGCTTACGTAACTGGAGGTTGATGCAGACAAGGCCGCCAGCCAACTCTTTCGTCCGCGCCCGACTTGCTTCCCACTTCTTCCCATCCCACCACCATTTCCTCCCTTCTCCAGCCTCGACCCCGTCGTCGATGGCCCCTGCCAACCAAAATGCTGCCCACACCCCGGCCCCCCTTGTCTGGCGACCTACCAAGATCATGAACATGCGCGACCTATCCAACGACGATGATTTCATTAGCCATCTACTCGTCGAGAAGCTCGGTACTGGTGCCGTTCCTCTCTACGTCCACAAAATGGACCCCATAAGGCGCCTCCCGAAGACCGACTCGCAGGAACTTCTCCAGATCGTCCGACGCGTGAGTGTCCTCACGATGAAACTCCATCTTCGCGTCCATCTGACTTAATGGACGCGTTGCCCATCTCCCTATTTCATCCTGCCAGCTTGTTCTGTCGAAGGGCACCGTGCAAAACTCTGTGCGTCAGGCCGTCGACGACCTTCTCAGGTATTTGTTTTTCTCCCACTGCCACACGCCACAAAGGGTCCATTTCTCATTGCTGTCCCCCACTTGCCCACTTGCTCCCCTAATAGACTCCCAGCCTTGCGCTACTACCTCAAGTCATACACCCAAAAGCAGATTAATGCATTTGCCACGTGTGTTCTTTCGGTTTTTCCGCACTTCTTCGATTCGCCTCTCACATCCACTCAGTCATGCTTCCCGTTACTTCGAGCTCTATCATCCCTCTGGCTCCATCGAAATCGCACATACTTCCCGTTATTCTCACAAGACGGGAAAGTCGGAATTATGCATTCTCGCGACCCGTTACATGGCGCCTGGCACCGTCATCACTGAACTCAAGGGTTCAATGGCTAATCTCACTGATGAAGAAGACCGGGACCTCAAGAGGGCCAGTATGCGTAATGGAGACATCAGAAGGGACTTCAGTGTCATACATTCCAAATCCATGAAGAAAAATCACCTGTTCTTGGGTCCAGCCCGATTTGTCAATGTATGCGCAGTCATATGCTTGTTCTCGTGTATCTGACACACCTTGACAGCATGATTGCAACTTCAACTGTGAACTTTTCCGCGAAGGAAGGTATATCACGTTTCGAGTGCTTAGGCCTATCAACATTGGGGAGGAGATTACGGCACACTACGGTGATGGATATTGTGCGTATGACTCTCAACCCTTTTGCCGTACCTACTGACTCCATATGTCTTCACAAGTCGGTCGCAAAAATCGCCATTGTCTGTGTGAAACATGTGAAAAGAAGGGCAGAGGAGGTTATGCTCCAGATCAAGATGACGAAATCGCTGAGCCGAGCGATTCTAGCTCGAATTCTGATAGTGATTCCGATTCGGAAGCACCTGCACCTGAAGCGGAGGTAAAAGTTCCCTTAAATGTCAATGAACGAAGGACTCGGCGTGGGGTATATGCTGTTGTGACCCGCGAGGAGGATACTGATGAAAGCGAAAGCGAAGAGGATAACACAATACCCTTGGCAAACGCTGAGGATATTCCAGCTGATGGAGAGATTGAACTGACAACTGAAGTTGATTCCGCCTCGGAGCTCACATCACTTACTCCTTCTGTCCCTCCTGATCCCCCTGCCAGGCATGAACTCTCGACTCCAGAACCCCTTGGTCGTGCTTCCTCTTCTCTCAGTTCGCTATCCTCCGCTGGTGAGGCCAGTTCTCGCAGCAACTCTGGCACCCCCTTCCGTTCCATCAATTCAACGCGTAATCAAATGGCCCAAGAGGTGGTCGCTGGTCAGGACCAACCCAAGTCACTACGCAAGTCTCTCACACCTGCCACCCCGTCAAAGCGGTTGACCCGCTCCGCATCAGCGTTATTAATAGTGGAGAAAGACAAAGGGAAGGGAAAAGCGAGCAAGTCTGCGACTCCGGCCGAGACCCCCAAGAACAGTCGCCTTTCAGTGGCTAGAAGTGACATTGTCCAAGTCAAAAAGGAGGACTCTGAGGCACGCGTGTTGCGGGCGCGACCTGCTCCTTCAATTGCGCCTGAGGCACGAAAGGCAACTTCCAACCCCGATGTCCAGAGAGGTGCAGACGGGAAGATTCTACCCACTTGTGCAACGTGTTCGAATATCTTGCCGTTGATTTCCGTTGACTCAAAGGTCGTTTGGGGACTTGGTTTCGAGAACGGAAAAAAGAAGAAAAAACACGACTGCCCTAGGTGAGTTGGCTGTTACGAGGGGCCATTTACACTCCCTGACCCTGTTTATGGCAGGTGTATGCGTCACTTTGCGATCTACAATCAACCGTGGCCTCGTCGTGTGCCTGCACATGGGACAGCATTTTCTGTTACTCCGAGAGAAGAATCTACTCCTTCGGATTCCAATAAGCGCGTCAACCCGAAAACACTTCCCGTACTTGATCGCAAACTTGCCGATGCCGTATCCGCCGGCAAGCGCTCTCGAAGGGAAGATTCGCGAGAGGAGGAACCCGTTTCCAAGCGTCGGAAGATGGATACTACGTCATCAGCGGTGTTGAAACCTAAACAAACGTCGAGCAGTGTCACCAGAATGAACAAATCGACTCCCTCGGCCCCAACAGCTTCTGACAAAATGTCACCAGCGTTGTCCAAGTCGTCGACCGAGTCCCCTTCCGAGTTGAAACGTAAAAGAGGTAGACCGAGATTATCGGATAAGCTTCTGAATTCTGCTCCTATCGTCAAGGCGGAGGAAACGGCCACTCATATACCTCCAAAATCTTCGTTTTCGCAGCCGCGCAACACTAATGGTCGGTTTGGTAGAAAAGACACACTCTTGAAAGCCCAACAGAGGGCTGCAAGAGCCGCTGCCGGTCTAGATGGAAGCTCTCCCCCTCGTAAGGAGAGGCCGCAACCACACCCTACTCGGTCTTCCCCTCGCAAGAAGAGAGCGATAGAGGACTTGACCAATGATGACGAAGAATCTCTCCGGCACCAGAGCCCATTCAATGAAGACAGGGACGAGGAAGAACTGCTGCCACTCCAGAGGGTTCTTCCCCGTCGAGGACTGAACTTCAAAGGTGCGAGTTTGGTCTCTAACCCCAATCCTCTTCGCTTTGCCTTGCAAGCTTGGGCAAACCCTGTCCTTCGAGGAGAAACATCATCGTCAGAGGATGACCAGGGTCCTGAAACGCCGGAGGACCATTATTCCCCTCCCCCATTGTCTATACTCGATTTCGAGCAGGATGAACACGATTTTCCTATGTCTGCCCCTCCTTTACCTCGTGCCCCGTTGACGCATAAACCATCTCCACTCACGTTCGCTAAACGACGTTGGGCCTCCACTTCCCTCTCGCCTCTGGAGGACGATTCCAAGGCATCGGAGCCGAGGAGACCATTTGTGATGGAACAAGCTGGTCAAAATTTTGCAAACGAGGTTTGTCACTTATTGCTTTGTCGTTCGCAGATTTTGACTTGTATTCCAGATCAATTCAGAATCAATGTCTACGCCAACGAGTCCGATCTCTGACAATCTCAGTTATCCTTCTAATACTTCTTCCGAAGATGAAGCCGCAATGGAACTAGTGCACGTTTATCCTGTGGTCTCCAAGTCTCACCATGTCGTGCCGAAGTCTATGCAATTTTGTTCTCATGCGTTCACCAGCACTACGACGCCGACTTTCATCCATGCTGGTTGGGATGATACGTATTCAGATGCTTCTGACGTCTAGCTCTCGATCAAGCATATCATAAGGACTTGTGTTGTGGCATCATCGTTCGTTTGCTACCTTTTTATGTTTTCTTGCGTAGATATTTTACATCCGTTAACTTACGTAGTCTTCAATTATTTCCTTGTTTATTCTTCCTTTATTGCTATTACTTCCAGCACCGTTTCTCTCCGCGAACCGCACGTCCCCTCGTTTTCTGCCTTATCTTCAACCAACAAACCGATATCACCTGAAGTGTATTTAATAGTATCATGGTAACAAATAGCAATTGTCGATTACTAGCAATGCCTCAGAATGGAGCCAAGCCGTAAAATTATATATTTGACTACTCTAACATGCGCTTCTACTGAGCACCATCCGGTTTGAGTGAGCTTCGACCAGCTCGAAGGATCTCGTCCGTTAATAGCAAGTTGACAGCGATCACGGAGCTGCAAAGGATATTAGAATTCGAGCCCATGAAGGAAGTGAAGGTGAACCCTGACCATGAATGCAACATCTGCCTCTTTACTCGGTAGTTATCCCAGATACCTTCCACCGTTGGATCGAATGGTTCGCCAGATTGAAGATCAATACCGACGACATTTCCCTCTGCCTGTTCGTCCTAGATCTTGTTGTTAATAATCATGTCTCCTCTAAAGGGGACAAAGGTTTACCTGTAAAGCAACCACTACATCCTGTACATCGAATCCGCCATTGGCTGCGAGTGTCTTGGGGATGACGAGTAAGGCATCGGCAAACGCTTGTACACCCAATTTAGCTCGGCCTTTCGCCGATTTTTTCACTTCTCCACCTAAATGAGCTGAGCAGGCTACCTCGAATGCACCAGCCCCAGGGATGAGTCCTTGATCCTCGATCGCATTTTTGACAGAACGGAGACCATCGCGAAGTGCATCTTGAACTTGTTGAATGGTGTGAGCATTGGGACCCTTGATAAGTAAAGTGACAGATTTTGGGTCCTTCACTTCTTCGACAAATGTGTATTTCTCTTCACCAAGTGTGTGCTCGTACACAAGGCCAGCCCATCCAAGAACATCGGGCGTTAGGTCGTCCACAGAATTCTGAGCAGACCCTCCACACACTAATTGTAGACTGTAAAAAGCGACAACAACCATCTCAGGATAGGATAATACGGCCAGTGGATTTAAAAGCTTACCGTTCCATGTTACGCCGCTTGGCTCTTCGAAGTGCGAAGATACCATTTTTGGCGAATAGGTCAAGGCTCATGGGATCAATGCCCTTTTGATTAATAACGACAAAGTTCTTTTTCTTCTCTTTGGAGTCGACCGCTTGATCGCACACCAGATTTTTGAATTCGATGATTTTCTTGACCTTGGCATCCGTGAACCGCCTTTCCGATTCCACGAGTTTCTCTCTTTGTTCCGCCGAAGAATAGAAGAAACCTGAGTTTACCTCACTGCGAAATGAAACCGTTAAAAGAAAGAGCATCGGCGGTGATAGGATAATTTCCATACGTTTTTTCATACTCTAAGCTGACATTTAGCGTAAGGATATACGCATTTTCTACCCGTTTAGGCATATCAGGGTGACGGGCACCATGGTCTAGGACCAAACCCCGAATTAGTTGCGTTTCGGAAGTAGTACGATGTTGCATTTTCATGATTTCAATCATATGAAGGTCTATAGGGGACACGAACTGATCTATAAATTAACGCGTTTAAAAACCACATCGCGATAGATTCTGAAAGATAATAACCTATCGGAGCACTGGGAGGACGAATCGTAAGCACTGCATCGACCACGTCGGATGCCAACTTTTTCGCCAAAACAGCTTTCAGTTTTGTTGCAAGCGAGGTATAGGCGATGTTGATAAGAGTTTCACGATCCGCTTTTGTTGACACTTTGAACTGATCTAAAAACTGGAATTACAATAAGGTCTTGGAAATAGATCTGAATCGCGATTATGTGGTTAACACACCTTCAAAGATTCTTTTTTCGCTAGATCGAATCCCTCTGCAATGATGGTAGGATGTACACCCTCAGATGTATATCTCTCTGCCTGCTTCAAAAGTTCACCAACAAGTAACACAACGGACGTCGTTCCATCTCCGACTTGATCGTCTTGGGCGACGGCAGTTCGAGCAATCATAGCAGCGGTAGGATTCTGAATCTGCATTTCTGACAATAGAACTTTGCCGTCCTTTGTGATTTTGATTTGTCCCGCGCCATCTACGAGCATCTTCAATGTCCCTCTCGGGCCTGGTATAGTCTTAGTGATCATCCGTGATATATGAGAGCAAACCAACCAACCCAGATTGCCTTTGACCACATTTGCTAAACCGACGGCTCCGGTGGTATTTACCTGGCACATTTTCAGCTTGAAAAAGGGGGGCAAACATTGAGGTATCCTACCTGGAAAGCTGCGGCACGGCGGACGCTCTCAGCCTTTGGGTTTATGAGCTCGATACTGGAGGACATGATTAAGAGATGCGACGCGTTCGATCATTTCGCGAACGCAAATCAGTCGGAGTTCGAAATTACAGATCAACTGTTACATAAGACAGCAAGTGAGAGCATTACGACAAGGAAGCATCCAAAGCAAAAAATGCGCCGAACAACGAATATTGCAATACAAGCACGATTATATGAGAAAAATAAGATCAGGTCATTCTCGCCATGGGTCGTGAATCACCGCTCCCTCCCGGAGGGCCCTCTGAATGCTCTCGCATCCACTGGGCATCTATCTCCTTTAATACTTTTTGGAGTTGCTTTGCAGTCGAATGATAACCGTCCTTGAGCATATCAAGAACTTTGGGATTTTCGCAACGCTTGCCTCTTTCACCATAAAGATCCAAAAGCCAAAGTGTTTCTCTGCAATCCAAAACATATCGGCGCGGGTCTTCAGCGCCAAGACCTCTGGCTATGTCAACCTATAAAAATAGATGTCAGTCGTGGTTATAGCTAAATCGTAAATCAATCACCTCAGTGATCTTGTGTTGGACGGATGTCCCCTTGACTGGTAAGAGGCGGTTGACATATTTCTTGCAAATTTCATCAACCATGCGGTAGGCATGAATGGTGTTAACCAGGTTGGGGGCCTGGAGGGAGCGATTATACTCAGCGACAGTAACATCAATTTTCATAAGTTCGTCAATCATATCCGAAACTATATGTCGAACATCCTCAGATTGGGATGAATCGTAGCCTGAAGCTTTGTAGTCAGGCCTGGTATCCATTGTATGGCCCTCGACTTGCATGTTATCGTCCGTAGGAGACGACACGTCCACAACATGCCTTTTGCGAGGGTAGGCAGAAGAAGGATTACGAGAAACAGAGGGTGCCTCATAAATGCCATGCCCGCTTGGCTGACTTCCATATATCGGTCGGCGCAACGGAGGTTCGGAGACACTATCCGGCGATCCGTGCTCCATGTACCGTTTTCTGGAAGCCTCCATGACGTGTCTTCCATCATTGTTATGAGCTTGTGAACCGTAATAAGGATGATGTGACTGCGCCGAGGGTTGAGCGTGAGGCTGATGGTGGGGCAGGGCTGAATGTTGATGGTGTGAATAGGAAGGTTGGGGAGTCTGGGCAGGCTGGGAAGTTGTATGAGCTGGAGACAAAGTTGGCGACGTGTGCCAAGACATTCGCCAGTCATTCGTACTGCCCGGTTGCTTCACTTGTGCAGCGGGCGGGGCCCACTGTTTTCCCAGCCAATCAGTCGCCGCATAAACATGACGACAGCAGTACTTACATATTCCACGGAAATTGGAATGGTCCTGTCAGAAGCCAAAGCGAGGTTCATGGAGTTGTATCTATCTTCCTGATCGGCAGTTATCCGAAGAAAACATTGTCGATAAGCTCCGCGTTGCGTGAAGACTTTGGCGGGGCCTGAAGAATTTCGGAGAAAAGTATAAATCCACCGGGTAAGAAAGGACACTTACCGTCTATCCTGGAAGCACTTGCCTGGAGTTCCTCGCTCTACAGAACCGTATGAGCCGGGGTGATGGACGGGTAACGAAAAACAAAAATAAATTGTATTTGTTGTACTCACTAGATCTTTTGCGTCGCACCAGAGCTCGTCGGGTCTGCTGCCACTCCAACAGCGAATATATACCTCGGCCAACAAGTGATCGGGCGGGTTTGTCCTGTTGTCCTCGATCAAGGCAGTAACCAAACGAACATTTCCTCGAGGAGGTCGAGAGATCTCGGTGGGATGCTGGCCTAGCAGGCTTTCGTGAGAATGGATCAACCAGCAAATATAGTCCAATACACACGATGTCCGGGCATCTCTCGTTCTTTCCCCTTTGTATGAATTAAAGATATATCAGGTGGTGGAGGAGCCATACTAGCCTCTATATGACGCGATTCCGCCATTTGGATGGATGGTTGGTGGGGTCGGGATGTATCAGGCCGAGGCTGAGAGGCTTGTTCATGACTCCTGCGATAATATGGAGGTGGCGGCGCCGAAGAATGCGACATCATGACGGGCGGTGCTGAAGGAGTGGGTTGAGAAACAGTCACTCTAGGGGTCGTCTTGGATGGTGGGGACAACGTAGTTATCTGGATCTGTTGCGGAGCAGTTGGGCGGTTAGTGTAGGCCGGGTGAATCCTAGACTGGGAAGGGCTGGTGTCAGCAGGGTCTTCTTGGGTTGCCTGAAAGGGTTGAATTTTAGAATTTCTTTTTGTGGTCTTAGGTGAATTATCAGCCATCACGATTCTAGCGCCTGGTATATTTGCGGTTGAGGCTGCAACAGGAGAGGATGAGGGATCGGATGTAGGTCCAGGCGGAGTCGCGTCAACGGGTTGCACGGGTGGCGGCCTGTAAACGGAAGCATAAGTCTGCTGGCCAGGAATGGGCGGTAAGCCCTCATTAGGCGTTCCAGTGTATTGGGTCAGACGGAATCTTCCCGTGGTGAACGCGTTATCCTCCGGCTGTTTGGTTTTTTTGGTTATTGGTTTGGGTCCTTTCTTAACAGCCTTTGGAGGCACAGACTTGTCTGAGGGAGTACTCATCGCAGACAGGTGGGGCGACGGGGTGGCTGGGTTGGAGGACGAAGCTGGAGGAGCGGGAGTAGAACCGGCTGATGACACTAATGGATTGGGGGGAACAACAGTAGTCGGAGCTGAGGGAGGCGCTGCTTCAGCTGCCATCTGCACTTCCTGACCAGGAAGAAAGTTACCGTCGCCTGATTTCTGGGACGGCTCGTAAGTGGATATATTGGCAGAACGGAAAGCGAGTCCTTGGCGGATGACCGGAAGTTCTTGGGGTGGACTTGAACCGTGAACGGTAATCTGCGGCGCAGCAGAATCGCCAGATTCGGACTCTGGAGAGAAAGATCGAGGCTTTCTCGATGTGACCTAGAAAGGGGGTTGGGGTGATATGGGGGGCAGAAAAGAGAGACGCACGCGCTCGGGGCTAGATTCCCTGCTGCTTCTGGGTGGAGGAGGTGAGTGATAGTGGAATGGGAAGGGGGGTTGGCTGGACTGACGACGAATCAGTAGGTTCCCTGGGTGCTCTGTCTTTTGCGAGGCTTGGGGACGGGGACATGGACCTGAGAGGAGAGGACGGAAAAGAAAGGAAGGGTTGGATGAGGGAGAGGGGAGATTAAATAGGGCGATGCCTTGTTAGGCTATCAGCTGTGACGAGGACCCACAAGCTGGTACTCCCCGCTGTGGACACAACGCCGAGCCCATCACGTGGCACCCTCGCGCACACCGTGGCCCGCACACCGGCGCCCACAAGCCTCCCCATGGGCCCACAGCTGCCCCCGCCGCGCCGACGCCTGCGCGATCGTCACCAGCGCGCACGATCGTTGATTCCGCCTCGATTGGTCGATCACAGCTTGTCTCGTTCAGGCAACTCCATCAGCGCTTATGTAACAGCCCAGCTTCCATTTATGGTCATTCGAACAAAGAAATCGATATATTCATTTTCTTCCATACACAGCTTCTGCGTTTGCCGAAAATACACAGTCCATCGCTTCCTGCTCCATCCCGATCTCAGCAATTGCCTCCCGTGCAACCGCGTACCAATCTCCAGCCACCGACGCCGCCGACGACGCACGCGGAGACGACGAGCCAAACAAGATTCGTTCATATCCGAACGCTTCAATACTAGGCCCAACTGGCAAAATAGAATACCATCAGAACCAACATCATCACTCTCACACAATACCACACACGCACGGTACATCTTGATTCTCCGCTTCCATTCCCGCTGTTCTTTTGCCCCTGAGTTTTCTATTGTTGCACCCGGCTCGGGGGCTGATGGTGTGGCTACTCCCCACACTGGCGGTATGTACTTGACATAAACGAACGGAAAGAGCGAAAGTGTGGCCGTTTGTTCCTGATACGCGCGATAACTTGGGTTATTCATCAGCTTTACAATCGGCAGCCCAAAATCGTGAGGAGGTGGCAAAATATTGGCTGTACACGTTTTTAGACAAAAAGTGCCGATCTTTAATCTCTCCACTCACATAATATGACCGGGGGAATGTTCGCGCTTTCCGTGTCTTTCGTAGCTTGCAACAGAAACTCTTCAAGGTCCCCAAGTGATCCATCCACCGAGATCTCAATGTCTACGGGTCTCCCTTTTTCAAGAACATGCTGCAAGGCAGCGACACTCTCGGGCGTCGACCGCGTGAAAACAGTGGAAAACGAAACAGGCACAGCGGACTCGCTAGCCGCCTCTGTCGCAGCTGATGCAGACGCAATATCGTCCGGGCTGAAGCTTATCGTCGCAGATACGACCTTGACATTTCCTATTCTGAGTTGCTCAATTCCGTAATTCAGGATAGATTCAACAGACTGAGTAAGATTGACTCACTCTTTGGGGACCGCGCTTATTTTGTCAGGTAATGCTGAAAGCACTACGCCATATATGCGGCTACCAAGGATCTCGCCAATTTCTTTCTGCCACTTTCCAAGTTCAGGGTCTCCGACAACGTGTGCATCAATAACTTTGCTGGGATGGACCGCACTAGGGCTAGGCGGAAGAGGGAACTTGTCCGATGTCCCTGTGTTGGGAGGTGTAAACACAGATAGAGGAAGGCGAGGCAGCTGTTTCGCAGCATTGCGCCGTCCTTGAAGGGAGGGGGGTTTGGAACTCATAGCAAAGTTCTGTCGGATTCAAGCGGAGTACACGAGAAAGTGCCAGAGAATGATTGGTCCTCCAAGAGAAGAGTAGATGGCCAGCTGGATGGTGCGATGAGTATTAATTTAGAAGTTACGTAAGTAATGGACTCACTTTGTAATTGTTCACCTCATTACGGCCCCGCACATAGTTGCTCGATCAGTCAGGTCATCCCGAAATCTATTGTGGCGTTTGGCGCGAGATTGCCTTTTCCAGGAAGAATTCAAACTAACGGCAGCTATCTCAACCCCATTCTAGAATCCCAAGGCCATATATTTCCCTGTCCTCGTGTATAGGGACAAACAAACGCCCAGCACAGCGAGACAGGCCTTTATTGGTTCATCGTTCCGGCAGCATTCTATTTTGTGCGAAATATTCTTTTCCATGACCGGAGATATTTTCACAATTCCTCTTGGGGTCTGAGCGCCGCACCAACGCCCTCAGAATTATGATAGGTATGTACTTTCCTTAAAGCCGATTTCCGCCTTTTCGAAGCTATCCCCCAGATGGAGATTCATGGATTCAGCCGTGAATAATCACTAAAACATCACGCCTGCAAGAACACGTTGCCATAAGTTTACAAGAGTTTACACCGCCCTGTTACCGATTGCTTGTGATCTCTAAACTCATTCATCAGATTGTAGCAGCGTTCGCCTTCATATCTGATGGATCTACTATACACTTCATGTCAGCGATGAGAAATAACCAGAATCCAAGTTCTCGATTTGTGTTTCAACCTTCGCGATGCCATTTTCTCCTTATCACAGATCAAGACCAGAGGATAAAAAATCACAAGACCTTTATTTTTTCTCTCACCGAGAAGTCTTCCTAGTTTCTTTGTTTGAATTCATGATCAGGGCAATCAGGCCCATCTCTCTGTTTTAGGTATATCACCTCGAAAGTGTTAGCTTCGCATGTACACGTTTTTCACGTGCCATAAGAGAGCAACAATAGATACAATGAAAATGTACATATTCGCCATAAACGGGGTTCCATGCCCAGAAACTTCCTCGGAGCCCCTGGAACTGCCCATGTGGGAGTAGTGTTCTTGGCTTGAACACCGATACAAAGTTTCAAATCCCGTGATTGTCATAATATTCATGAGCATCATTATCGTTTCCAGCATGCGTGCACAATCAGGAAGGGCCTTGAAGGCAACCATTAGTGAATAGAGAGGCATATGGAGAGTTGGCAACTCACAAGACTGGGTTGAATGGGCTTCCAGGACGGCCTGAGTATTTAAGTATGGCCCACCAGACGAAGAGTCAAGACGACAGCAAGAAATGGTCGGGTATTTTCTTGTGTTAGCTGCTGCTGCCGCCATAGCGATTGCTGCTCCTGCAGTTCAATTGCAGCAGAGGGCTGTGACACCTTTGTCCGCCTCTGAACTCTCCAGCTTTGCTCCTTTCACGCAGTTTGCCCGAGCAGCGTACTGTCCTACCAGCCGTCTGGTGGGCTGGAACTGTGGAGGTGCGATTAAATTTCATCACGCACTCTGAAAAAGGTTTGAAACCACTGCGATAGAGGCATGTGATGCTACTTCTGATTTTCAACCTACTCTGGTCGGTGGTGATGGTAATGCCATCCAGATATGTAAGTGTTCACGGATAGATGGTCCTGGTTCTGTATTGATCTTCGGAAAAGTCTTTGTTGGATATTGGCCCTCTCAGGATACTATCGTCGTGGGGCATGAGGGCACTGACCCTACAAAGTTGTAAGCAATGTTTCGAAGATTCGAGATGCTACTGTAGCTGAAAGCCTACTTTAGCCTGTCCGTCTTGACTGATGTCAATATCCTGATGGATCCGCTGGATACTTCACTGTTCCCTGGCGTCTCCTCTGATGTTCAGGTCCATGATGGTTTCAGAAATCAACACGCTTTGACTGCTTCACCGATCTTGTCTGAGGTGCGAAGGCTTATGTCGGCCCATAACACCCAGAGTGTTACATGTGTAAGTGGTTCATCTCCCGTCGGGAAACAACGTAACGCATGATAAAAACAGGTTGGTCACTCACTCGGCGGTGCATTAGCTGAATTGGATGCGGTATTCTTCAGGAAGAACCTTCCCTCTTCAACCAATATCAGAGCTTTCACATACGGGACACCACGAGTTGGCAATCCTGCTTGGGCCAGTCTTGTAAACTCAAACGTGAAAGAAACCTCTAGTAAATTTGAACAGACTTCTGATAGTGTCTTTCAATCAGGTCCCGAACTTCAAGCGCATCAACAATGAAAAAGACATCATTCCTATTGTACCAGGCCGTTTCTTGGGGTACGGGCACCCTGCTGGAGAAGTCCACATAACTTCCCCCGGGAACGCAGTTGCTTGTTCGGGTAAGCACAGTTTCTGAAACGTCATTCGTGGTCATAGTTTTCGGACGATTTAAAATAGGTGACGATAACGCCACCGACAACCAGTGCACCATTAAGACGGTGCCAAACATTTTTGAGGGCAATATTTTGGATCATGTAAGTGGACTATCTCGTATGAAACTGATGAAGCATTCAACACACACCCCAAAGCTCGGTCCTTATGAGGGTATTTCAATTGGAACCATTTTTTGCAATTGATATCCTAGGAACAGATTTACGAGATATTACACGTAGGTTATACCCTGAAAAAATAAATAATCAGGGAGAAAATGGAATAAAAAATTATTTACTTCAGCATATCATATCTCTGCTTCCATCAGTCGAGCTTCTATTTCTTCTTCATCCTCATCACTGTCGTTTTCGGGTTCCATTTGGTATGCGATCCAAACACTATCACTTTCAGGCCCGTCCATCACGAGATCCAACAACTCGCGAGCGGGTTCTGTGAATGGTCGTGAAGGTGAAAACCTAAGAAGATATGTTACGTACCCACAAGACCTTCTAGCTCTGCTTTACTTTCTCCATCTATCCAATCAGGTGGATCGGAGTAACTCATTTGACCGAAGCTGACGGTAAACATATGCACAAGATTATTAAGATTACGATGGGATGAATGCTGTAATTTATCGTGAAGACGGATGGATGGTTCGGATGCATGCACGAGGTTATGTAGAAGGAATAGACCCTGGTTCATTGAGCGGATAGCACTATCAGAACAAAACAATCGACAGTGAGGGACCGTCCGGGTCATGATTACATGGATATCATCTTAGAAAACTCACGTGCGAGCTTGCGTTGCGGAAAGAGAACCCTCATCAGCGTTCCATAATTTCGTAGCCAAGTAGCAGACGAAGTAGACCAAAGTGGGTATCACTAAAGCGGATTCAACGAGATGTTCAATCTGTGCCAAGGATACCTGTGTCAGGCACCCGATGAGATTACTGTGAATAGTGTTGATCTATCAAATATACGAGCGGTCGATGAGTTCACCGGGAAGTCGTCACAACGGGATCACAACATACGCGTATGAGGTCACCGTCTAGATTTTCCAATAGATAGATGCATAATCCGTGGATGAGGGGAGAGTCTTTAGGGTATTCTCCATTGTTATTTTCTACTGGAACTGAAAGCTGCGGGTAGGCAGAGGTATCTGAAAGATGATTCATTGCAAGAGCAAACACAGTGAGACAAGCTCTCACGGGTAGCGAGGACCATTAATACCCTGCTAAGAGCTTCAACTAGTTTTTGTGGTCGCGAGGCGCTTAGAAAGGCCATCAAGGTATGTATTTCTTTAGGTGTGAAGGGAAACCTTGGCGAGGAAACAGTGATCAACCAATTCATTAACATCGATGGATGATACTAACCTAGACACCGCTTCGTCGGGCATGCTGCATAAAAGACTTTCTAGGAGGGATAACATTTCTCTTGTGCTGTCTCTCGCGACTGTTGAAGAATTTGTAGCTAGACGTTCGGCTAGATCACATATAGTGGTCAATAGCAAAGAGCCTTTGCCCTCCTTGTCATGAGATAACAGGAAGCTGGCAAGATTTGGCAATGAAGATGCAAGGAAAGAGATTAGATTTAGTAGAGCAATTAGTGGAAAACACTGATGATCCGTTAACGCGCTGTAGAGGTAATAAAGGTTGAAATAGGAAGGCTCACAGGTTCGGCTGTCACTAAACACTGCAAGATCAGAATAAGATATTTTGTGACTCGAAGGGCGCAAACGGGATAATCTGAACCATCCATGGGGTTCGACAAAGCGACCAAGATTGCTTGACACGCTTGAGTACACTCTCTGACTTGGGTGTCTGAGAGCTTTTGAGAGAATGATAGACTCGTCAATAACTGAAAAGTGCCTTCATTCGCGTTTATATGTGCGTGCATTAGAATGACTCGAGACAGCTGTCGAAAGATAAGACATTGTGAAAAAAAGGGTGCTCAGCACCAACCTCGACCTTGTGATTGAGGGGTTCAATAGCTTCCACCTCAGTCGCTAGACCTTCACTAACGTCTTCAAGCATGACAACATCCCCATCCTCGTCTACTTGATTGATGTCATTTGGGACGTCATTCGAATTGGCTGTAGAGCCCGGGCTATCTATAGATTGGTGAAAGAGTGAGGAAGCAGTGAACGATGCAGCCCTTTGTGAGGCAACCTGCGTATGAACATCAAAGGGATCTTCTCGTTCGACACCCTTCCCTTTCCACTTAGCAGCAACTATTGGTCCAGTTTTTAAGGGCGTTGTCATGAAAGCATTTTGAAATCCAGGCAAGGCTGCGGTCCTTTTGGTGTCCGGGGATCTGCGAGTTTCGCGCATTTTCCTAGGGCTTCGTTCGAGGAGCGAAATTTTACTGGGAGTGTTATCTCCTCCTTGGCTCGTTGCCCATGCAGTGATTTGGCTAGGGACTCGTCTGGGCGTTTCAGGAATATTTCTCGTCACTCTCACCGCACGCGCAGACATGGGAGGTTTTCGAAGGGATGCTTCCAGCTCTTGTTGCTGCAAGGAGGCTCTGTTTTGCTCGCCGACGAAATTAAGATATAAATCTTACTTTGAAAATGAATTGAGTTTTCAGTCTTTCTGTTTCTTCCTTCATTTGGCGCTCTATTCGCTTTTGCCTGGCGTCCGCTTCCTCCCTCGCAGCTTTCAATTTAGCGATTTCTGCGGTATGAAGCTCTGCTGTCTGGGTGAAGTGAGCACAAAAGTAGCAGACAGCTATGATTGAATTGAGATACCTTCTCTATGCTTTTACGCATGATTGCTACTTCTCCCTCTTTTGTGTACCTTACTTCCGTCGCTTCCCTTAGAGCATCTTGAAACTTGGCGTTTTCGTTCTTGAGTTCCTGGAGCTGTGCTTGAAGTTCAAGGAGCTGCTTTTCTGGGCCTGGTTGATTAGGATATCCGGTTGGCCGATTTTGGATGAACGGACTTCTTTCAATACTGCAACGTTGGAGAGGAGGGGGGTTGGAGTTAGATGGCAATTGACGTTGAACGGGGTACACATTGGTGGATGAAGTCGATTTAGGTCGTGACAGGGCAGCATCAACGCGTCGATTGAGATTAGGCTGAGGAAGGTTCGGGCGCCTTTTCTGGCTCAGTTCCGAAGGTCCTGGAGCTGAGCCTACATCGGTGAATCCGTACTTTCCGTCGAGAGTGACCGAAATTTCTGGAAGATCATCGAACTCATCCTCCCGTGCTCGACTGCCAATTCCAGGTGACCATCCTCTGGGAGTTTTCAGTTTCTTGGTGACTGTAGGCTGTTGGCGCACGCTGGAGAGGAACTTCTGCTCCTCCTGGTCCAAAATAGCGAGTGCTGCTTCATCCAACACGAGATCATCGTTGAAATAGTCGTCGAAATCCTCCATGAAGGGGTATTCAATGTCCTATGCCGGCATGGCAAGAAACTGATTTAGCTTGAGTTACGTAATAAGCCACCTCGTCCATTCCCTTCGTTACAGTCATGGATCCGTCGAACGGTGCCCACTCCAAAATGGACGATGAGAGAGCGCGATACGAGAAGCGCGTCAAGTTCAAGGAGCTGAATACCCACTTCAGTCAACAAGGCATGCGCCTGCGCCTGTTCTACTATTATATCACCCTCTGACAGATGCGTAAAGAGCTTTCGAGGCTCGATTCATCTCTCAAGCGTCATACGACTCTGATCAAGCGCATTCGTCAATCAATGGCTGCTGAAAACAGAGATCAGATTATAAAGGATATCGAGTCTCTCTCACTCGAGAAATACATTGACGAAATAGCTGGTGCAATCGTTGAGGGTATTGCTCGTTGTAAAACCGAGAGGGATGTATGGGGAGCTGTTGAAGTATGACTCTATCTGTCTGCAAGAATAAATCTTACGTTTTCATGCAGATCATCTCCCTCTTACACCGTCGCTTTTCGAAAGAATTCACTTCAGTGCTAATATCTCTATTATCCACCGCTATTGGCGCGCCTTCGAGGGCAAGTCTCAGTGGCCTGACTGCAGAGCAAAAGGAAAAAGAGGATGGTGCACGCGTACTGCGGCAACGCCCAGTCCTTCGCATATGCTCAGAATTAGCATTAGTCGGTGTCATACGCGACGGCCCAGAAAAAAGTGGCGGGGAATGGATTATGAAGGCGATTAAAGAGTTGGTAGGTGGTGCGTGGTTTCGGTATTTCATATTGCTCACCTTGATTGTAAGCTTTCAAACGACCCAAGTCTATCCTCATTACCCCTTCTCATCACCTTTCTTAAATCATATTCTCGACCTTTTCTTGGTATCGTGCCGCCAGCCACCCTCAAACAAAATCCTGTTGCCGCTGAACCTGGATCCCTTTCGGCCGCTCAATCCACTGCTAGCGACGATGCCTTACACTTTCCACCCATCTTAAACGAGGAAGAGGAACTTGTCGAACTAGACATTCGTGACCGCTTCAAACGAATGTGCGAGGGTTACTATGATAATGTCTGTAAGAAGCTGGTCATGGAGCACAAGGTATCTCTAGGTTTCCATACCTATGCATCGACGATTTCGCTAATTATTCTATAGCGCCTACAAGAACAAGACAAGCGAAACCATGAAGCATATATTCGTTCTGGGGAGATTTTTGAAGACCGTCAACAAGCTTATGAAAAGATGACCAAAGGATATGAAAAGCTTCTCGCTAATTGCCAATCGTAAGTGAACATCAGTCTTCTTTATGGGGACTAGCCTCTTAACTTCATTCCAGGCTATCGGAGCTTTTGTACCTTCCCCTTCCCAATCTGCCTAGGGCATCGCATAAATCCGAATCGATACAGATAGGCTCTACGCATGGGTCCATGTTCAATGATTCGGAAGATACTACCGTAGTAGGAGGGAAGTGGGAGGACGAAGAAGAACGCAGGTTCTATGAGGATGTCCCGGATTTAAAGGATTACGTCCCAAGCAGTGTGCTGGGAATCGACAATTCGAATGAAGTCGCAGATGATAGTGACAAGGATAAGGAACAACAACGCATACAACAGGAAAAAGAGGATTTCCGTCTGCTCGAGGAAGAATTACAAAAGCTTCAAAGTGACCAGTCTTCAGAGATCAGTACTCCTGCCGGTGATTCGATTGCTGCGGAGGAAGATGAGTATGTGTGACACCGGTTGAAATTCTTGTCGCTTCATCTGAACATTGTACAGGGCTCGTACTCCCGTTCCTGGTTCAGCCAAAGCTTCGCCTCCACTCTCGCCTCATCTTACACCACAAGGACCATCTCAACTCTTGACCGCCTTGCTCGTTCGACTTCAAGACGCGACTAATCGTGCACTTATAGATCAAGCGGCCATCGATTTTGCTTTTCTCAACTCAAAGGCTGCGCGCAAGCGTCTCGTCAAGGTTCTGTTTACGTGTTGCATGCTGTGATTCATTGAAACTCATAAAGCACGCTATAGGCTCTGAGCCAAGTCCCGAAAAATCGAGTCGATCTTCTTCCACATTATTCCAGATTAGTCGCGACTCTCAATAAATACATGCCAGACGTTGGTTCGGATCTCTTGTCCCTTGTACGTGCTTCACATACCTCACCTTCTAACAGTAGTGACCATTTCAAATTCTTTTAGCTAGAGGATGAATTTCGTTATCTTCAAAAAAAGAAAAATGTAGTAAAGGAGCTTGGAGAGCTCAGAATGAGGGTAGGTTTCGGTTATTATTCTAGCCCCCTGCCATACTAATGACCAACACGAAGAATATAACCTTTTTCTCTCACCTTACTAAATTTCGGGTTGTCCCACCTCATGTTATCCTTCATGTCTTCAAAGTTTGCCTGGATGATTTTACCGGTACAAACATAGATAACATCGCCATGTTACTTGAGGGATGTGGCCGCTTCTTGTTGAGGAGTGAAGAGACAACGGAACGGTTCGGCACAATGGTCGGTGCATCTTTAGGTGTTTAAATTTCTTGGAATTTGTGATGATCCTTTTCTTAGCTTGAATTAATGCGGCGTAAGCAAAGTCTACAGCACTTCGACCAACGCCAAATCCTTCTATTGGAGAATGCATACTATCAGGTGCGTTTTTTCAGCAATAGCTCGAATTCACCTGACTTCGTTTGGGCCTAGTGCAACCCCCCGGAACGTGCTCCCAAGCAAGAAAAGCATCGCAGTTCCATAGAATTATTTATACGCCATCTTGTTTATGATGTTCTTGCCAAAAGAACGATAGACAAGGTCCTCAAGCTGATCCGGAAGCTGGACTGGGATAACGAAGAAGTCAAGTTGGTTCTACACAAAGTTTTTACCAAGCCTTGGAAAATCAAATACAGTAGCATCTCCCTGCTAGCGATGTTGACTTATGACTTGCAGCGTTATCGTCCAGCCTTCTCCATCTCCGTCGTCGACCAGATCTTGGAAGACATAAGGCGGGGTCTCGAGCAAAATGTCTACAGCGCCAATCAAAAAAGAATAGCCACAATCAAGTTTTTGGGAGAGCTCTATAATTATCGCATGTTCAGCTCCAGCATCATTTTTGATACTCTGTGGTTGATTGTTACATTTGGGCATCGTGAGTCACCCTGTCATTCCGAAGTTTGCCATACCTTAAGTCTTGGCTCACAGCGGATGGACGACCGTTACCTGGTCAACCAGTTGCATTGGACATGCCGGATGATTTCTTCCGCGTCAGACTTGTATGCGCGCTTCTGGATACTTGTGGAATGTGCTTCGATCGTGGAACGCAGAAGAAGAAATTGGATAACTTCCTGACCTTCTTCCAGGTCTGCTTCATAATATGTTATGTCCGAAGTTTTTCTCATTTCTGGTGAAGTACTATGTTCTTTGCAAACAACCTCTTCCCATGGATGTCGACTTCATGCTGTCCGACTCCCTAGAGGTATGTTCCGTCTCATTAATGGTTGCTCAACTCACCTCGTCAATTCTTTTCAACAGGCGGTGCGGCCTAAATTCGCAATGGCCAAGGATCTCGAAGAAGCAGCCATTGCCGTGGATGAGATGTATAACTTAGCTTATCAAGTCGCAGGTTAGTAGATCGTGCCCTCCTGCACTTCTATGTCTGATCATGTTATCCAGGACATACGGATGAAAGTGGAGAGGAAAGTGACCATGACGACGAGAAGCGTTCGAATGATGATGATGGTGAAGATGAAGCTATGGACGAGGATGAGGAAGGCCACGAATCACCAGTGAGTGTTACTTGAAATCTCAGGCAGTCGCGCTGAAACACTACAGGTTGGTGAACGTGCCCCATCTCCTGACGAGGAAATTGTTTTGTCAACGAGCAATAACAATCAGGAGTACTTCGGGCCTTCTGAGGAGGCCGATACAGAGTTTGCAAAAGAGTTGGCTAAACTTGTCACTGATACTTCAGGGGAATCGAGAAAGGTCGACAAGCGAACGGCCCTGGCACTCTGGGATTCCGCCGTTCTTCCTCCAGCGCTTCGGAAAAAGAAAACGGTTGATGATGGCGAAGAGGACGAGGTTGTCAAAGATGTGGAAGGTAGTAGGACGATGAACTTTACTATTGTTACGAAGCGCGGAAACAAGCAGCTGGTGAGTAACGCTCAGTCTTCTATAACACAGGACATTTCTCAATTCATGTAGGCCCGTCAACTCGCTATACCGACCACCTCTCCTCTGGCTATACACACACGCAGCGCTCAAATGCAAGACAAGGTTGAACAGCAACAATTGAAGCGGCTTGTGCTCGACTATGAACAGCGCGAAGAAGCCGAGGAATGGAAAGGTGATTTAACTTGACAATGAGACTCAGCATGCCCCTGATCCTATTCTAAGCCCTTGAAGCCCGTAACAGGGCCGGTGCGATCAAAATACGGTACAATGGATGATTTGGGAGATACCCAACCAGAGGTCAAGTTGCTCCGGGCAAGATTCAGTCGCACTGATGTCTTCCTCCAATTATTCGATACGCGTGCATCCCGCTCGCAACGGTGGACGCTCTGATTATGCTGCACTTGGCATCATATGCTCTCGTTCCGAAGTTGAAACGTTGACCTTCATCGTAAATGCGAATGACAGGTGACCGGTGGCAGATTGTAGACCGGCCTGCTTGTCGGCATCGTTTGGCAATGGAGTAGTAGTTTGTGATGTGTTTCATATGTCATGTAGAAGTGGCATGAGTGTTAATGAAGTGGCATGGTGTACATGTATTCCCTCTAACTTCACGAATAAAAATATCCCTGCATGTGAGTTACCTAATAAGGCAAGCAGTTAGGGTTTTCGTGAGCATGAATAGAATGCGGTCGTAACATTTATCCTATCCTGTTCCTAATCTTCCTTCCACTTCATTCTACTCGCCTATGTCGCAGCCCTGCAAGGTCCGGGAGACTAGTTCGGGAAGAGATTCGCCCTTCGACCCCCAAGAACCTGTCCGTATAACCGTGCAACTCTGGACTTCAGGCAAGGGCAAACGTAAAATCAATCAATACACGAAAAGCAGTCGCATAGGCAAAGGACGTCATGGCGAGGTGTATTTATGCAACGTCGACAACGATCCAGACCAGAAAGTAGTACGTCCTCTAGTTGTGTAAGCAGCCACCACCTTCCTGATGCTCTCCAGGCCATCAAGGCAGTCAAACGCAGCAATCCCCGCGACAAAATTAAACTTCTCCGACGGAACTACCAGCAGAACGAGTCAACTGCATCGGAGAAGCCATGTCCCCTGAACAGCACTGAGAACAGCATCCGAAAAGAAATCGCAATTATGAAGAAATGTCGCCACCCCAACATAGTCCGCTTGATGGAGGTAATAGATGATTCCCAGCAGGATAAAATATTTATGGGTGCGTAACCTAGCGCCTTCTCGTCGATACAGGAATGTCATTTTTTTATTCAGTCATGGAATATTGCTCCGGAGGACCGGTGCAGTGGGCCAACGAGAGTAAACAGCCGTTACTCCGTATTGAGCAGACGAGGCGAATCATGAGGGACGTATTATTGGGCCTTGGATACCGTGCGTAGCCTAGGATAGCTTCTCTTTTCTGCTGACCAAGCTGCACAACAGTGCACTCACTCGGTATAATTCATCGCGACATCAAGCCCATGAATTTACTATACAACGCCGAAAGAACAACAGTCAAAATTATCGACTTTGGGGTTTCTCACTACAATGTTCGACGTTCACTAATGCAATCCGATACTCGTCCTTCTCTTGAAGATGCTTCCCTATTCCCTGACTCAGACATGCAGAGGACGCTGGGAACACCTAATTTCCTTGCACCCGAAGTCGTTTGGTTTGACAACTCTGAGCAGGACACGACAGAAATGGGTTCTAACCGCTCATCTTTGACTATGAACGAAAAAATCGCCATGCCAAAGGTTCGGCCACCTATCACCGAAGCGCTTGACATATGGGCCCTCGGTGTTACTTTCTATTGCTTCCTGTTTGGACATACTCCATTCAATGCACCCTCATCCGGCAATGATAATGTCCACCATAACGAATGGATGCTATACAATCAAATATGTACGCAGGATTGGGATGTAGATTCGACGATGGCTGCAGACCGAATCGTGACTGGAGGCCGACATCCGAAGGATATATCGAGCGAGGGATATGCTGTTGTCACTCTCCTGGATTCAATGTTGGAGAAAAATCCTCTCCGTCGTGGCTCATTGTCTTATCTCAAAGTGAGAGTATCGACGACTCTTGTGCCTGTTTGCGAGCTAATGTATAATCTGCTAGCATCACCCCTGGATCCTCTGTAATATTCCCAATCCTAAGGAGTGGCTACAATTGACATCTCCTAATCCCGTAACCCTTGCGTCCAAAAGCCCGCTACTATGCCGCTGGCTACATTCCCTTCGTCAAAGACTGATGCGGATTCGAACTAAATGAGTAGCCATCCTATCTGTTACTATGGGACGTTGTAATATACATCTGGAGATTTAACTAGAGCTATCTTAATGTTATAGACATAGAGACGGATTTACTTGTTGAAATTGTTCTTTTGTTCTTCTGGCATCGTATTTGCTACTGAGTCGAGCCGTAATGAACCCTATGGTCACATGACAAAAGGGTAATCGTCGCCTACACGATGACACTGTAAAAAGTGCAAGCTGTTGTACACGTTGCATTCGAAAAACTGTTTCTTGCTTTTTGCTTCGAACGATGTCACTGAAAGCGGTAAGTCCGTGTTCGCAGTGCCTTACTTGTGCAAATTTGATCATCATGTATAGGTCTGCAAATGTAGTTATCACTTATCTCTCTCCATATTGACGATCGGCACGGAGTCTAATCTCATAAATTTAGCTGTCATTTCTGGCGATTCTTTGGTACTTCGCGCACGTCCCGGTCCTCAGGGACAACCTGCGAAGGAACGGTAAGCTTGACCCCGCATAAGAATCAATCAGGTTGAAACCCTCGTC
Organism: Agaricus bisporus var. bisporus H97; assembly: GCF_000300575.1. NCBI lineage: Eukaryota > Fungi > Basidiomycota > Agaricomycetes > Agaricales > Agaricaceae > Agaricus > Agaricus bisporus. The sequence goes on along the minus strand of NW_006267368.1, from coordinate 1,468,334 downwards.
GTCAGCGTCATCCATCTGGCCGATTTAGTTGCTCCAAGACTCGGTACACAGTCCAGGGAGGACGAGGTAGGGTTCTTCATAGGACATTCACCCAAATCCGCTGATACGATGGTCCGTAGCCATGGGCATACGAGTCACGCGAGTTCCTTCGGGCGCTGGTGGTTGGCAAAGATGTCACCTTCACATCGATCCACTCACTCCCTTCAAATGATGATGTTCCTCGCGATATTGCCACAGCCGAAATCAATGGAGTTGATCTTGCGTCCGAAATATTAAAAAATGGCTGGGCTAAACTCAAAGAGAGTAAAAGGGAACCAACTCCGGAAGACCTTGGACGCAGGGATCTCGAAGCCGAGGCCAAGGCTGCCGGAAAAGGCCTGTGGAATCCACATGGCCCTCAAGTGAGTGTTCAGCAGACTGAAGGCACACTAGTGGACCTCAACGAGTGACTATCAGGCTCGCCAAGTTAATTACACAATGCCGGATGATCCACAATCTTTCTTAGCAGAGTGGAAGGGGAAGCCTGTTGACGGTGAGAGCCAACCTGTCGTAATTACGACCAGTCTGTGTTGATCGGGATATAGCTATCGTTGAGCAAGTTCGAGATGGAAGTAACCTCCGAGTTCGACTTCTGTTGCCCGGTGGTGATCAACAGTTCGCTAATATTACAATAGCGGGTGTGCGTTGCCCCCGCTCTTCATCGAAACAAGGCGAGGCCTCTGAAAAATGGGGCGAAGAGGTATGTTTGAATGGTCGTATGTTGAACGGTCCACATACATTAGAAACTCATTCTTTTCCCAAGGCAAAATTCTTTGTCGAAGTCCGCCTTTTACAGAGGCCGGTTCGTGTTCAGATCTTGTCGGTTCCAACGCCTGGTGCAACACCCTTCCAAACTGGTCCCAACCCTCCAGTGCCTGCAGCGGTAACCGTTTTCATTGGAAATAGTAAAGACGAGTTGTCTCCTGAAATATACAACAACTTACCTCATTTTATGTAGTCCTCCATCCTGCTGGAAATATTGCGGAGTTACTCGTTCAGACCGGTTTGGCCCGCATTGTTGACTGGCATGCTGGTATTCTTGCTGGTGGAGGTATGGAACGTCTACGGGCAGCAGAGAAAATAGCAAAGGAGAAGCGTATCAACCTGTATGCTAATATTCCTGTTTCCAACGTGTCATCTACGGGGCCTACCAGTGGTGGGGCGCCGAAAACTTTTGACGCCACCGTTGTCCGCATTTGGAGTGGTGATCAGATCTCAGTTGTAGACAAGGACAACAAAGAACATCGTTTGCAATTAAGTTCGACGCGCGGCCCAAAGTGAGTTTCTTATATATTCTATTTGCATCCTGACAAACGACCTCCCGAAGACTATCAGATCCCCGACAAGCATTCTACGCCCAAGAAGCGCGAGAGTTCTTACGGAAGAAATTGATCGGGAAACACGTCAAAGTCACAATTGACTTTGTTCGTCCACGTGAGGGCGACTTCGACGAGCGCGAATGTGCGACGATCCGTTTCGGAGGACATAATGTGTATGTGTGTCCCTGGCTTTGATTGATCTCGATGAGAAATATGATCACTCTGATAGAAATATTGCCGAACAATTGATCGAGAAAGGGTTGGCTGGGGTTGTTCGTCATAAACGTGATGATGAAGATAGGTCCCCAGACTATGACAAATTGATGACCGCAGAGCAAGCGTAAAGTGTCACAAGCAAATACTTTGATCGATCACTAATGTCCTCGTAGCGCTCTAACGGGTACCCGTGGAATACACTCAGGAAAAGAAATCCCTGCTCCAAAGCAACCGCTGAACATATCGGAGGTGAGGCCTACCAATCTCGACTAGCGCTTCCTTCCAAACCCCTCTTTAGACGAGCAACCGCGCGAGCACATTTCTGAGTGGCTTCAAACGTCTGGGTCGAATGCCAGCTATTGTGGATTACGTTTCGGCTGGGTCGCGATTTAAGTGAGTTCCGTTCTGAAGAAAGTGGTATCATGTTTTAAATATTTGAAGATTGTTCCTCCCGAAGGATAACCAGGTTCTGACACTTGTGCTTGGAGGTGAGTCAAAGTAATGAATGAGACGTGAGCAAGTCAGATAAGCTTCGCGTACAAGGTATTCGTGCACCCCGCACTGCACGCAACTCGTCGGAGAAAACTGAGCCGTGTGGAAACGAGTCCTTGGAGTTTGCCACGCGGAGATACATGCAACGTGATGTTGAGTTCGAGGTCGACTCAACGGATAAGTCGGGTGGATTTATTGGCGCCCTATACTTTCAAAAAACAGAGAATGCTGCCATAGAGCTTGTCCGAGAAGGTTTGGCCACTATACATTCGTTCTCTGCAGAAAATTTGTCTTGGTCGCGCCAACTATACGATGCTGAGGTACGTCCGTTTTGCAATACTCCGGACATCCATTTATACCTGATCATCCAGGCTGAAGCGAAAAAGGAAAAGCGTCATGTAAGCCGTTTCCATCGTCATTATAGTATGTTTTATCCATTCACATGCAGATCTGGCAAAATTATGATGAGGACGCGGAAAAGGAGGCAGTAGCCCAGCCTGAGGAGAATGATGCAGCACTCAAGTCTGAGTACCTCGACGTCATCGTCAGTGATGTGAGGACAAAGAATGACCTCAACTTCTCTGTCCAGGTCCTCAACACAGAAGGTACGTCGGGTGCCTATGATTGCAGTCTCGGTGTCAACTCAGAACGTTAGGTATCGCTTCCCTGGAGAAGTTAATGAAAGAGTTCAGCCTGCATCACAGCGGTGCCGTGACTATCCCACCCGGCTTCGCTCCAAGAGGTGGTGACCTTGTATCAGCGAAATTTTCAGATGGAGCGTGGTACCGAGCTAAAGTTCGTCGTGCTTCGTCCGTCAAGAAGGAAGCCGAGGTTATGTTCATCGACTACGGAAACCACGATACTATATCATTCTCCAATATTCGCCCCTTGGATCCTAAGTTCCGGTCTCTGCCTGGACAAGCGCAAGATGCTAGGCTAAGGTATGAATGCCACTTACACATTCCGTGGAAAAACTTATCGTCTTTTGAAGCTTCATCAAACTCGTGAGTGAGAAGAGCGAATATCACGCCGAAGCTGTCGATCGCTTCCGTCAATTATGCGAAGGGCGCAAACTCGTTGCTAACATCGATCAGAGAGAGGGTCCTTTACTTCACCTTCGCCTAATTGACCCCTCGGATCCGGCAGCAGCTGAGGATCCTCATTGGTCAATCAATGCCAACCTCGTCAGAGAAGGGCTTGCCTCCATTGACCGTAAAGGTTGCAAGTACCTTCAGTCTTACCCACAGGTTGTGAAAAAACTTCAGGAAGCTGTTCTCGGGGCTAAAAGAGATCGCTTCGGAATGTTCGAACTCGGAGATGTTGAGGAGGATGACTAAATTCAACCGATTCGCATTTACAAAGTAGCAGCATCCAAAACATGCATCTAATATTCTCTTGTTTAAGTACAATAACATTAACAAGCACATTTAGTGAGGTTGTTATCAAGAATATGTGATCGATGATTATGTCTGCACCTGGAGCAATGGGAGTGTAGGAGGGAACCCCTTTGCCGCCGACATTGCTTGGCTCTGCATGATAGATTTGATTTAGGGTGCTGGTATGGATATGCTGAAACGGTGGTTTCGATTAAATTGAACCTTGCAGCATCATTCAATTCGTTTGGCTCAGGCTTATACGTAGCATTGTTTTACCCTCGACTCAAAAAAATCCAACGGTCAAAATCTTTCCTTCGCATATCCTTAACGATTTTTCAAGCGACCGGGGTCACTCGGATAGTTGTATCCAGGCCACGGTGGGGATGAATGGCATCCGATCAACAATTCGAACGTCGTACGAAGTACTTGTACAACACAGATAACCTATGGGTAAGCTAATGAGCCAAGTCATGGGTTCGCGGTTGGAATGACGACTTACTTCCTGGGTTATCAGTCTCTTCATACTTGGTGTGGGATTGTTATTCATTTATACGAGTTTCACAAGATTAATGACGAGCCTTTTAGCCCCTGCTTCGCGCTCTTTTTGTACTCGAAGCCCTGAAGCAGACGACATTTGATGTTCTCCTCACAACCTTATACTTCGTATTACCGAAAAACACCAGACTCGAGAACCCAGATTTGCGTACTTTTGTAAATTCCAATTCGCAACGGCCGGAGGTTGAACTGTAGGGGTTGTGGTAGAATGATATTAGTGGGCTCGAGGGATTCCCGTGGGCGTAGATCGCATATATGGTGCCCAATGGTCTCTTTGGGGGGCATATAAACTTACTCTTGTAATCGCCCAGGTGGATGAACTGTTCCATTCTGCTCAAATTTTGGAACGATAATAAAGGATCTTCAAAGTCGGTAAGTCAAATCAAGGTGCGAGTCAAGACAAACGCATACAGTTGATCGTCTCTTTATTGTTCAGAGTCACACACATTTAACCGAATCCACAAATGGGACAATGATTGAATGATCTATTTCAGCAAAAAAAATCCCCGCAACGCGTAATGTCAACAATTGACACTCCCGCGCATTGAAGTAGAAAAGAGTCTTCCGTGTCCGATTGGTTTGATACTAATCGAAAGGAAAAATGGACAATGGACTTACGCATTTTGACGACTTGACACTGGCAGACAGAGTTTGGGAACGACTTGTGACTTGCGCCATGCCGTGTTGACGTCGATGTGCCATGACGGAGAAAGGGTCATGTCCATTAATACTTATGCACATGAATGAAACGAGCACCACTGAACTGGAGCAATTTAAGAAGATCATTTAAAAAATTCGAAATACGGTCAACTTACTTCCGAAAGTGGCCTTTCCGAGAGCATTGGACTTCCTCACCAAAGACGGACGATGCAATCTCATGTGCGAGGAGGGGGTACAATTATGAACACATGCTAGATTCCTTTAACCATATCGGGTTAAAGAGAGGAAGAGGAAGTAGATTATATGTAATGCGTATGATATGGGCGACCTGTAGGAAGAGGAATGGTATATCAATTGAGGAAGATGGGTTTTGAGGGACTTTTTGCACGTCAAGATGGAAATAAAAATCGCTTTCGTATTGCCTGATAATGTCTTGACTCTTGACTAGATCTCAATATACGTCCTGGTCATAGTTTGAGAGCCAGTAACCGGTAATTCGTCGAGACTTCCGAGGTAATACCCACTACTACACATCCTCCGACTTTAAAAACACGCCTCGATAGGGGCGGATAGATATGCATATAAATGAGTGCGTGTTTTGTGCACTAGGCAGATAGGACGCGGGAGGAAATAACCGACAAAGTCTAAAAGGCCACACTGACTGCCGAAATGAACAAGGTCACTACATAACAAGATTGATTTCCTCGCCCGGCAGTGCTAAAACTCGGTGGCTGTGCATCCGATATACTCTGATATACTTACACCCTCTTGAGCATGGTCATTCGACTCGTTACTTTCGATGCCTTGCATACTATAATCACACCTCGTCGTCCGATCCATGTCCAATATTCTGAAGTATTAGCGCCATTCGTAGGCAGACTGGATCCTAATTCCATAAAACGTTCCTTCAAGGTTGGTATGTCGCTTCGTTCCACGATCAAGTCACTAGTCTGATCTATTTAGCTTTGAAAGAAGTTCAGGTAGAGAGGCCGGCATATACTCAAGGTGCGGATGCGTGGTGGGGTGAAGTTATCCGTCGAACAGCTCTAGACGCAGGAGCTGACCCACGAGGTGGGTGTGTGTGCATTACTTACCAGCAAGTCCCAAAACGCCGGAAATATTGAAGTCAAGTTATTAACTCCCGGCTTTCGACCGTCATGAAACAGTTCTTGATGCATCTTTATGTGAAATTGTAACCAAGCTTCTGAAGCGATTCAGTTCCGGCGAAGGTTATGCAGCTTTCGAAGACGCTATACCTACGAGTGAGTCGGATCTAACTTTCACTAAACCTCATGGTGAAAGAAACGCTCACATCAGAGAACTATTAGTACGGTGTTTACATGAAGAATTTGATGTGGCAACGGCTGTAGTGAGCAATGGCGACTCTCGCCTTCGTAAGTGACAACCTGCCGGGCTGTAAACTGTTTGATGGCCGATTGTGTTTAGGATCTGTTCTTCAAGACTTGGGCTTTCCCTCATATCTGAGCCCAATCGTTCTCAGTGAGGAAGAGGGCATCGAGAAACCGTCTCGGGAGATCTTTGAACGCGCTCTTCTGCGAGTCAATGACACGGGTCAACGTATCTCATTGGGAGAATGCATTCATGTTGGGGACGAACTCGTCTGGTAACATAACAAATACTTAAGCATGTGTCCCACTGACAAGCGAACGTAGTGACTTCCATGGGGCGACAGAGGCTGGAATGCGAGGAGTCCTGCTTCGAAGAACCGGCCCAGAGGGTGAACAGGCACACAAAGAGGCAAAGGAATCCCTGGACGGGATAGAAGTAATCGAAAACTTAGAAGCAGTGGTTTCGTTAGTAAGAGAGAAGAAGTCGATGAATCGTGACTGAGTCCATCGGATATTAGTCTATCTATGCCAATTGAGTAATATTAATATAACAAGGGATCCAAGCTTCTCTTGACACGCATTGAAAGAGTCGTATGCTTATGACCTTATGACCGAGGTCGAAGTCGGAGCAATGATGAAATGACCGCTCAAAGGTCGGCAGCGTCATCCGCCGAGGCAACTGACGAGGATTGTTGGAGTTTGCGGCCTTGCCTTGCAACATCTTCTACACGGTCTCCAAGTTTGAGAACTGTCCAACGGAGAACACGGGGATCACGACGCATGAAATTATTTAGGGTACGCAGAGCTTGAGGACTGGCATCACAATGAAGTGACCAATAGCTGGAAGAAAGTGGTAAATACCGAGAGAATGGATTGATGTATGAGAGACATACTCTCCAATCTGCTCGTAAGCACTTGTACGCTTCTTTTTCATTCGCTGAGGCAGTTGCATTGTACCCCATGATTCGATTCTACGAACGACGCCTCCAGCGTGCATGATGTGTGTAGCCGATTGTTGGACAAGGCCTCGTATATGAAGCTGGGTCGAGAGGGTGAGCATATACGCGGGCCATTAAGGAGAAAGACTTGCGTATTCTGGGACGTGTGCAGCAATACACACCATTTGATAGAGAGGCATTTCGGCGGTGGACCGTGTCGAGTCGCGAAAAAGCTGAGAACGGGGGCGGTGGTCACGTGCACAATGAGCTTGACGGGATCAGAGATAGGAAAGAAGCAGCGAAGCTCGATCAGCTCCTCTTCCTCTTTCGACGGCCCCGCTTTGCCGAACTCTCTATGCTCTCTCCAGGAAAAGGTTCAGGGAAAATGGTCATATTCGGATGCTCGAGAGACTGGACTGGACTTGCTGCGCCTGCTATGGACCGTGCTCACGCGTCCAAGGCCCGAAAACAGCAATACAAATGCCTTTTACGTGCCAGTTATCTTTCTCGTGTGTAAAAAGGCTCTTCCGATGCATCTGGGCTCTGGATACGCGTTGTGGATCTACGCTCTGGTCGAATTTCTGCCTGGCGAGAAAGTAGATTAAGTGTGTCGCCGGCATTTGCAGCATGTCTCTGTGTGTGCAACAGATTGAGGGGGTGTCTGTGTGGCTTTGGATTGGCCTGGCGACGGCGAGCATCAGAAGGAGGACGAGATCCGCGTGCGGAGGACGGGGACCTTCCTGTATGATGCTTCCCGGGTAGGAAGTCGAGGGCCTTTTGACGTCAATTAAGCAGTCAATTAACTTGCACGGCAGTCTATAAACACCCCGCCTTTCTTTCTCTTTCGCGATCCTCCGCAGATCCCCATGCCCTCCTCTCCACCCCCCGATTCACCAAAGTCACGCCTCCAGCATTCTCCTTCTCTCCCCAACATCTGGTATGTCCTCTAGCATCTTTCTTTCTCGCCACTCAACTCTTACAGGCTTCCACCCCACTCCCGTCCTTCCCGCATGGCTACCGTACCCACCAGCCCCCAGGGCAATTCCGATCCTTCTACCCCCGCGGCGCCACAGACCGAGGGCCCCCATAAGCTTTCTTTGAAAGCCGACGACACTCGCCGCATCTCTATCAAAGCCACCCCCACGCGCAGGCGTCAGCGCGGCGACCGCGAACCATCTCAGCACCTCTTGACCCCGCCTCTCACCCCGTCCTCCAGCATCAAGACCACTGCCAGCGCCGATTCCATTGACGCGAGGCTTGGAGATAAGGTCCACGTTTTACAAGAGCTGCACGAACCCGAGGCTACGCGCTTCCTTCATGTGAATAGAATTATCCTTTGTCTCTCGAGTTTCTTCATGCTAATGTGCCCGATTTGTAGCTAGAAAACGTTTCCCGTGCTATCTCCCCCACCATCGTGCAGCGCGCCGTTACAGACGCTCTTGGCCCTATATCCTCTCGACGAAACTCCAAATGCACACCCCAAGCAGACCCTGTCAATGCTGGTGTACAGGAAACCAGCTGCATCAAAGGATTCTTTCTCCGGCACATGAAGGCCACGGGTACCCTTTTTTTAGCATTTCATGACGTCCGAGACGCAATCACGGCAAAAGCTGTATTATCCCAGAGCACTGACGGCGTCTTAGTGGCTTGCGTAGGTGAGGAAACGGTGACAGATGGCAAGAAAGCAGGGTTCCAATGCCGCTTCATCACCGCGGAGGAGCTCGTCAAGGTCAGTTCATCCTACATGTCAGCAAGATTTTACTCAGCAATTTCTGTGATAGACTATTGGCAGCTCCAACTTCCTTACAACAACTGATGGAAGCTTTGTGCTTTCAGTGACTGTTATCGACCGTGCTGCTGCCGAGGAAACGGACTCTCAAAATACCGGCTTAGCCCAAGAAGATTTTGATGCATATATCTTAGTCAAAATCTTACAGTCGTATGGAGACCTTAGGCTTTTCAAGCCAGAGTCACCAAAGGGTGGAGATCAGGTGGGCTTCATTTTGCTCACGTTTCAACTCAGGGCTTATTGATGCCAGCGTTTCTCCGTTGAATTTTTCGACGTGCGAGATGCCAATGAGGCATATGGCTCCCTCAACAGTCAAACAATGTTTGGTATGAAATTGACTACATTGGGTCGTGTACCAGCAGACGATGCTCTCGACGTGCCCCACGATAAAACATGCCAGGAACGTTCTGATACACCCTTGTCCAACCACCAACAGTCCGCCAGTGAGTCTCACATACCCAAGCTGAAACTCGAGGCAAGTGCTCTTGGTGAGGTTTCCAAGATGCGCGGTCGATCCGTAGGTCGCACCCCTCGCACGAGACCTCGCGCTGTGAGCGCCGGCAACGAAACGTCGTCCTCATCCCCTCCGCCCCGCACATCCGATCGGCCAGCAAAGGCACCCTCCCCTGCCATATTTTATACCTCCTTCGACTTCAACGATTCCTCTTCGACTCCTACACAAGAAGTCAGCGAAACTCCAGTCGATGATGTCGCTTCTGAGCTGAATTTAGCCCCAAAACAGTGGGAAGCTCAGCAAACTTGTTCTATCGCCGAGTGTCGCTATTGTCCTTCCAAAGGTCATGATTCTTTAGTACTTCAGCCTCAGTTCAACCACTTCAACCCCCCGTTTGCAAATTCAGTCCTATATCCAGTTCAATCTACCCCCCAGATCTTTACTGCTCCTGGCGATTACGACGCCCAAGCCTCATTCACCAACGTGGGGTGGCCATTCGATCCGAACATGCTGGCGCCAGGTTCCGGTTGTAACCTTGAGATGTTTACTCCAGCTTTCATACCGGCCATTCCTGTTGTTCCGGCAGAACACCGCTATCCAGATCAGGCTCCATGCCCTAACCTTATTCCGACAGAACTGGTTTTCCCGTCCATCTCTCCCGCCCTTCATGCTCATTCCAACACCTTTGTTGAGCATCAGCCTCCTCCAGACCATAAAATATTTATCAGCAATCCGACCGAGGCCCCTCTCTCCTCCGACCTTGATGGGAGCTTAAGATTGACTACTGCGGCTTCCAGCATTAACGATCGAAACTTTTTGAATATAGCTCGTATTGAAGAAGGTCTTGACACGCGGAGCACGGTCATGATCAAAAATATTCCCAATAAGATGACCGCTAAGGACTTGATTCAATATATTAACGACGTCTGTCCCCGCAAAATTGATTTCCTTTATCTCCGGATGGACTTCAAAAATGGTACGCATGCGGCGTTTTTGCTGTGAAGTTGCTCATTCCCTTGGTTTTCAGGATGTAATGTTGGATATGCTTTTGTGAACTTTATTCGCGTTCAGGATATGCTAAGGTTTGCTAAGCGGAGGCTTGGTGTCAAATGGTAGGTTTGAGCATGGATTATGGTTTTGGACTCGATCTGATGCGTTTGTTGCAGGAACATGTTTTCAAGTGAAAAGGTGCTTCAGATGAGCTACGCCAACTATCAGTACGTCGGCGATTACTCTATGTCAATGGAACTAGCCTCATATGGCCTTTTTAGAGGAAAGGAAGCGTTGGTCGAGAAATTCAAAAACTCATGTATCATGGATGAGCGAGAGGAATGGCGACCCAAGATATTCTATTCCAACGGCCCAGAACAAGGATTGCCTGAACCTTTCCCTGCGCCCACTCACCTAAGGAGGAAGGAGCGCAGCTCTCATAACAGGGGTGCCCTCTATGTGCCCGGTATCACCGGCGGATCCGTGAACGGTAATGGATATTTGACCAACGGACCCTTGCGGCGTCACGACTTCCATTCCAACACAGCTTCTAAATACCTTGAAAATAGGAATAGAGGTCTACTCAGTGGCCTAGAAAACAGGAGTTTGGATAGACGCGCAAATAACGTCCATCACGATGGTCGTCGAGGTAGAGCTTTCCAAGATCGTACTCATTGATGCTCGTGACTACCTTTTTTTATATTATTGCACCTGACTTTGCGTATATGAGCTGGGTATTTGTTGACTTATTCTCCGATTTTTTCTCTTTACTTGATTCAAGACTGACGTCGCTTCATACTGACTTTTAATGCGTACTTACTTATAGATGTCTTCTGTTGAGCTTTTATTCGCTTCATTTCTGTTACAGTATATAATGATGATGATCGATTTTTCTGTTATCGTTAGTGTGGTGGCCAGTGTGAATGGCTGGTATGCTTTGGGTTAACTTCGCGCTGTCAGTGAGACTGTATGTCACAGATTCGAAGCAAAGCTGTTGGCAGCTTCTCGAAAATTCTGAGATTTATGGCCGCGGGCCTTGGAGTGTGAGTGCCCTTCTCAGCGCGATAAGAGGTTTACTAGTTGAGGATGAGTCGTAGGATCGTAAGTTACAAAGATTGATGTGCCTATCAGTACTTATTTTTAAGCTGTCAATGGTACCAGATGGTACCTTTTGTTTGAGATTCTCATGCCCCATTCTGGTGTTTTACTTCATTGTGGAGAGAACACATGCTAACGTGGATATTTTTTTATATGAACGGCATTTGGTACGCCGACATAGCGCTCATACCCGATTGGCAGTAGTGTGTGTGATCCTGGTGATCCTACAAACACAGCGCGCAGCTCCATTGGTGTAGAACATTTGGACCCTGCCGGCAAAGAGCATTCCGGAATTTTGGATACAGTATGTATAATATTGATGTTATTTGTGCGCGTAGGTTTGGAATGGGATGATGGGGCCACAGGGGGGGTATATTGGATATTGTTGATACTTTAAATTTGGATTGGGTTTGAGGTGTGAGGGATTGTGTATCAGTTGACGTGGGTGGCATGATTGCCCCAGATTGAAATAAGTACTTATTAGATGTGCTCGTGGGGTTGACTATTGGGATATCTTTGAGATAATTTTCGCTCTTTATCTTAGTTTAGGGGTCCAGCTTCTCGGGATTTCGGCATCGTTCTGCGCACGTCCCAGTAAAAGAACTACAAAACGTTTCCGTGCTGACGTTGGCGCCGGACATATGTCAGGGTACTTGATGAACGCCTTTTGGTGGAAAGTCTGGGGAAACTGCAACGCATTGGAACTCCGCAAGTCAAAATACCCCGCCGGGACGCCTGTGATCTGCCAATCTCAAATGATCTGCTTTATTCTTACGTAATCTCATCCTATGACCACGATGATTTCGAAATCAGATAGCCTAATTCATCCAGAAGCAATCCGGGTTCTGCTAACATGTCTTAGCCAGAGACATCTACGGGGAGCCAGCAATGTTGATTCACAGAAGCTGAACCTAAAGGTTTAACGATGTGTTTGTTTTATGTATAGCTGCATTCAGCGTTTTTTGATGAGAATACGGATTTGGAACATGTTTCTCAGAACGGTAAATTGGACCCGGGCCCGTTAAACCCATAGATGCATACGCACTCGTCATTGTCATACATAGAATGCGAACCTGGGCTGGCGAAGGTGGATACTGAGTACTTCTACTCTTCTGCCGAAACCTCTCAACGACGTAATCGTGACCGACTCTCACCGTGAGGTGCGGAGTCAAAATCGGTGTCAAGCCCTGACCAGGTTTTAGTATGTGGGGGATAGGGACCTTTAATATCCCCGACAAAAAGCATTCTAAGTTCTCATCAATATACCCAGGGGTAAGTAATACCCCATAATATCCAAGTTCCGGCCCTATATTTGCGTTCCATCCTTCTCGTGGAAGACATGTATTTTCGGGCCCTTTAATTATGTTTGGTAGACTTACCTTGCCCTCACTTCCTCAAATCTACTCTAGGGTACAGTGGCCTTCCTTGGCGGTCTTAGCAGTCCTGCCGCTTAATTTAGCATACAGTCTTTCTATTTATAGAAACTACTCCTTGGCCAAGCTGTTAGATGCAAAGGTAAATATCTGCGATTTATCGTTCATGTTAAACATCTCACTCAACGTGCCCATCGTTCTCAGCGAATACTCAGGTCGTGAGTTGATCTGTCCATAACCAGTACTGGACGTGCGCGTGAGCGCTGGCTGGTAGTCATCTCTCCGGTAAGTCGCAATGGCCACAACCAAGGATCTAAGATCTAAACCATATGCCAAGCATGTGATGGTTTATTTTAAGCGACTCGTGGAGCGGGTAGCTAAAAATGCATCACCGTTCCCAGGTTCCTCCATCCTGCTTAGCCTCGCTTGCACCATGTTGACCTTGCAGGTGATCAATCTTTGGAAATGGTTAATCACCTTTTGGACATCTTTTCTCAAACTCTCCCCCTTGCCGATATTATTAACTTCTGAATAAAGCCACTATGTACTTCTGATGCTCGTTATCCGAGACTACTTATTTGAACCCCCGACGATCTAAAGAACCGCTTTCCCTGCCTCTCCCTCCCCTCTCCCCTTGCCGATACTTTATACCTTAGGAATCTCTACTTGAGAGGATTTCATGGATAATAGGAGTACTCTGAAGCCTGCGCAGGTGGCGCATATTATGGTGGCTAATGCTGTGGCCAAACACAAAGACAGATATGAAAATATCTTTTGGAAAGCGGTTAGTAGTATCCTAACCTATGAGGATTCCACGACACTTACAAATCACAAATCGCCCTCTTCATCCAGTTTGCGGCAGGCGTCATGTTGGCCTTTGGAAACCTCTTATCACAAATCATTTCAGGCGGTTCTCCTGCTCTCAACTCATCCAATCCTGGCCTCGTCAAAATCCTCGGAGGAGCAGTGTTCCCTGTCGGTTTGATAATGTAAGAACCACTATGGTCTTTCGAATCCTCAGTGTTGGGTTTGATGTGTGTGGAACTTTTTACCCAGGATCTTCCTCAATGGTTATGAACTTCTCACGAGTAACATGCTTGTAAGTAAACTACCCAAGTTAATTCGCGTTCCATCGGTGGCTTACATGCGACTTCATATTAGTATTTCCCGATGGCTGTCTGTACACGAGCTGTGCCACTATGGGGTCTAGCCCTCAACTGGTTAATTGGTCCGTATTACTTTCTGATTCTCTCAATGATACCGACTGATATCCGCATAGTCTTCTTCGGTAACCTTGTCGGAAGTTTGTTCTTCGGTGCCATCCTCGTACGCTGTACGCCATTTCCCAGGAGTTCTCCTTTTTCCATTTAAACTCATACCTCTTATTTTCAGATTCCGGTGTCATGGACGCGCCACCTTTCGCGGACTTCGTTCGCACATTCGCAATGTAAGATTCTGCATCCGAGCATTTTGTACTAAGATTAGAAGAGATGTTTGCTGACCCTCTCGTGATTCCAGTCATAAGGCCAAGGACCCTGAATGGCACCAGATCTTCCTTCGTGGGATTGCGTGTAATTGGCTGGTTTCAGTAGCAGTATGGGTAAGTAAAAGGAACATCTGGAACGAAAGGGATGAGTCTGATATCTTTTTTTCAGCAAGCTGCAGGAGCTAAAGATACTCTATCAAGGGTAGGTGATATAGCGGGTCCCTAAGTTTTCAGAACTGATTTGTCACGTCAACGCTATTTCAAAAACAGATTGTGGCAATCTGGATCCCAATTTTCGTACGTCCAATGTTTTTCTGAAAACGAAATGCCTTTTTGACGAGAAAACATACCAGATTTTCGTCGCCGCAGGCTATGATCACGGTAAGTGTCTATGTGGAACATTCAAATCGCCGAGCTGAATCGCCCCATTTAGTAATCGCAAACATGTTTTCTGTCCCCTTGGGAATAATGTTCCATGCCGATGCAAGTAGTCTCTGATCCCTATTTCATACCGCAAACTTACTTGTGCCGTTTCAGTTGACAACGGCTGAGTATATCAGAAAGTGAGTCTGATGTTCTTACTGCTGGCATAATAGGATACTGCTAACATATGACTAGGTCACTCATCGCTGCATTTCTCGGAAACGTCGTCGGTGCCTTGTTCGTCGGACTGCCAGCAGTCTATATGTATCTCAGTGAATGGGGAACTGTAGGGTACGGTTGGTCCAGGGTTGAGAAAGTTCAGGAGACGAACGGAAGTAGTTTGGATAGTGCCGCGAAGCATGTATAAGCATTCATCGATTAGTATTCACGTTCCATTATGTCTGAGCATTCATCGTTGTATCTAAGCAAGGTCGATCCACTCCGCAATTGCTTTCAAAGTATGTGTCCTTTCCGGCTCATGCCAAGAGAATATGAGGTAATCGTGAATACCATCCGGTACCTCCAAATAGCGAACCTTGCCTGCTTCGTCGATTGTGCCATTCCCTTCTCCTACATCCCTGACCATCTTGTCGCGTAAGGAGCGTATTTGATCGAGAAGCACTTCTGCGCCGCCGGCAACTATGAAAGTCCTCGGGAAATCCTTGAAGTGAACGGTAAGAGTGGGATTCAAGGAGGCGGGAGAGATGTATGGATTAATCTCAGCCTCCTCGAGTCCGTGGGGCCCGACCATGGCGCGCACGGCATATCTGAAGTGCGGTGTAGAGGGATTTGGGATATAGTCAGATGCAATGCAAGTAGAAGCAGAGCCAGCTGGGAGGTTATCGTGGCTCCTTCCCAGATCGGCCCAAGGAGAGAGTAGCACCAAGGAGCCAGGTGGCATGGGTAGGCCTGGCGTTCCCTTGTATTCCGTGAGATAACGAGTGAGCGATTGTGCCAGGTTGGCGCCTGCAGAGTCACCCTCGATGATAATATTGGAAGGAGAGAATCCAACGACGTTGACAAGGTAAACGTAGCCCGCTAGAGCATCGAGTAAAGCGGTAGGGAAAGGGTGGGCAACACTGAACGGCTCGGCAGAGGAAAGACGATATTCAAGGGATAGTAAACGGTTGACAGATTTCACGTGCTTCAAGAGACCGCGTGGGATGGCAGCGGAAACATCATTTGGATGAGCGGATAACTGGGTATAGCCGCCGCCATGCAAAGTAAGGATAACTTTCTCTCCTGGAAGGGGGGTAGAGGCAACGTCAATGGAAGTGCCTTTTTTATGCATCCAGTAGCCTGGGATAGGTATAGAGACGGCATTGACGTGCTCTGCCCACTTGCGAAGCTTTCCAACTACGAGTTCCTCGGAAAGGGGTGGGACCCAAACTCCATTGACGCCGTTTCCTGGAGGTATGGCCCTGTGGTCTGGGAGGGGGCGCAGTCGGCCCGTCCTGTGAGTAAGAGTCAGGGGGATGGTATGACTTGGGTCCTAAGTGCTGCTGGCTCACTGTCCCTGAACATGAAAGAGGTGGCGCAACGCATAAACCAACACGGTGCGGCGCACGTCCCAGGACTGCCTAGGGCGGAGGGACCTGGAAAATGAGTGAGTGGGCAGAGAGTTGAGCGAAAAGGAGAAAAAAAGACCTTGGAAGGGCAAGGAGCAGCCAAAGCGGAAAGCGGACGAAAAGGGCGGAGAGTTGGTAGGCGAGAAAGAGGGCCCTCCACGGCTGCTTGCTGTAGGCGTGGGTCATCGAAGGCTACGAGCCAATACTCTCGACCAGCCCTTGATATGCGATATCCTTGACATTTGATTTCAAGAAGGAACAGTCACGCGGTCACTGCACGCTGACTCCCACCATGCCGCAACTCAATCCGCAGACTGTTTTTGAACAGGAACGCGACCGCCTTCGCAAGCTGCACCCCACTCCCACCGACATCCCTTCTTGCCTCAGTCTCTTCGATGACTATATTTCCTGTTCAGGCACGTCGTTCCCCCCCAACCTCCTGCTCTCCTTCCCTAACTAGCTGCCTCGGTAGTCATCCGTTCCCAGATCAAATCTCTATACAGATTCGGCCATCGTCCGGGAATGCTCCCCCAAATTCGAAGAGTTTAAATTTTGTTTGAGCCTCAAGTCGCTGCATCCCGAGGAACGGCGCGAAGTTTGGATTCAGCGGCGAGCGGAGTGGTGGGCTCGCAAAAGACTCGACAAAAGCAGCGAGGATGTATGGGATATTCGAACGTGGGTCCTGTCTGCAGATTTCCTTTGCTGTCGGACTAAGACCTTTGACTGTAGGGAGCCTCTGCAAGCCTTTCCCAAACCTATAACGGATGAGATGTTCGAGTGATATTTGTACCTAGTTGACTTATTAGAACATGATTCACGCGCTTTGTGACCCATAATGAGCCTGTGACGCGTGCCTCGACGCGTCTTGTCACCTTATCTTTGCCATGGTAAGTACTCCCTCCCTCCTTTCTAATCGTTCAGCTCTTGAGTGTCTTTCAAGCCTCCGAAACGCCCGAGACCAGGCTCTCCAGATCTTCCCTCCTCTCCTACTCGTCCTCAAGCTCGCTCCCTCTCCCGACGCGACTCCGATGGCCTTCTTCCACCATCTTCACCTCCCCAGCTTTTCTCAGACACAGACGAGTCTCTCGATGATCGTGATGCTGTAAGGGACATCGAGGATGGCGATGAGGACGCCGAAGGAGAGGATCTATTCGATGATAATCTGGAACGGTCAGTTGCTTCAGCCTGCATTTGTATTCGCATGCCTACAAACAACACAACAGTGATTACGCGCCGAATGAACTTTTGGACCGTTACTCAGATGCAGACATCGATGACGATGATACTCAAGAAATATCTGCTGCAGACCGACGAGCCGCTGAAGCAAAAATGGCGCGCCGGGATCGCCTGGAGCATGCAGGTGGTCGAGGGCGTCGTGCTGCCCGTCGCAGCCGCGCACCAGCATTCTTAGATAGTGATGATGCCATCGAGGAGGATCTGGATGACGTTGAACTCACCCGAATGAAGAGGAGAACCCGGAGACAGTACGATGAAAGAAGGGATATGGATGATTTAGACGGTGTAGAAGATGTATGGTATTCTCTTCTTTTCTACTACATCTACTGATAAAATTGCCTAGGAATTGCCGTTAGAACAATTAAGCGATATCAAAGCGAAATCTATCGTTGAATGGATTGCCGTCGACCGCGTCCGTCGTTCCATTGTTCGACACTTTCGACAGTTTTTGATGACATACATTGACGAAAATGGTTCATCGGTCTATGGTCAGCGTATACGGAACCTGGGTGAAAGTACGTGCAGCTTTTTTTTTGTATTCATGCTCCCATAATTAAAAACCCTTTAGCAAATTCTGAGTCCCTGGAAGTGTCATATGCCCATCTCGCCTCATCCAAGGCTATATTGGCATACTTTCTGACCAACTCCCCTGCCCCGATGCTCGAAATATTTGACGAAGTTGCGTTGAGCGCCATTCTTGTCTATTTCCCTGGCTATACCCGTATACATGCCGAAATCCACGTCCGGATAGCTGACCTTCCTTTGACATCTACTCTTCGCGACCTTAGGCGCTCTCATCTCAATAATCTTGTTCGTGTTTCTGGTGTGGTGACGCGGCGGAGCGGCGTATTTCCACAGTTGAAATATGTGAAATTCGATTGCGTTAAATGCGGTGCCACTCTTGGTCCATTTTATCAAGATGCGTCGCGGGAGCTCAGGATCAGCTACTGCCCAAATTGCGAAAGCAAAGGTCCATTTCCAGTCAACTCTGAACAGGTAAGGAGTTGCTCGTTCTTCTATGGCTGAATGTGGTTTACAAACTATGATTATAGACCGTTTACCGCAATTACCAAAAAATGACCCTCCAAGAATCTCCTGGATCTGTTCCCGCTGGACGTTTACCACGCCATCGAGAAATAATCCTTCTATGGGACTTGATCGATAGTGCCAAACCAGGAGAGGAAATTGTACGTTCATTTTTGGGGTTCTTATGTCCATTTCTCATCTCCCTTGTTATCGCAGGAAGTGACAGGTGTTTATCGCAATAACTTCGATGCAGCTCTCAACGCCAAAAATGGTTTTCCGGTCTTCTCAACTATCATTGAAGCCAATCATATAAATAAAAAAGAGGATCTCTTCGCCGCATTCAGGCTGACCGAGGAGGACGAGCGAGAAATCCGCGCCCTTGCCCATGACGAGCGCATTCGTAAGCGCATCATCAAATCCATCGCTCCGTCTATCTATGGACATGACGATATCAAGACCGCCATAGCTTTGTCCCTCTTTGGTGGCGTGTCGAAGGATATCAATCACAAACATCGCATTCGTGGAGATATCAATGTCCTTCTTTTAGGCGATCCCGGCACTGCGAAATCCCAATTCTTAAAATACGTGGAAAAGACTGCTCATCGATCTGTTTTCGCAACGGGCCAAGGTGCTTCGGCTGTGGGTTTGACTGCTAGCGTTCGCAAAGACCCAGTCACACGTGAATGGACTCTCGAAGGTGGAGCTTTGGTGTTGGCTGATAAAGGGACCTGCTTGATCGACGAGTTTGACAAAATGAACGACGCGGACCGAACGTCTATTCACGAAGCCATGGAGCAACAATCCATCTCTATTTCCAAGGCCGGTATCGTTACCACTTTGCAGGCTCGTTGTGCCATTGTCGCTGCTGCCAATCCAATACGTGGGAGATATAATCCAACAATACCCTTCCAACAGAATGTTGAATTAACCGAGCCTATTTTGTCGCGTTTCGATGTGTTGTGCGTTGTGAAAGATGCAGTCGACCCTGTCATGGATGAATTGCTTGCACGGTTCGTTGTAGGAAGCCACTTGAGGAGTCATCCGAAATTTGATGCGGAAACCGAGGAGATGGGTATTGGAACTATTGTGGATGCCGATGTAAGAGATTCATAGCAAATCGATCAAGCCAGACGCTGATATATTTTAACCAGGCTATTCCTCAGGACCTACTGAGGAAATATATTATGTATGCTCGCGAGAAGATTCGGCCAAAGCTCTATGACATGGATCAGGAGAAACTCGCGAGGCTTTTCGCTGACTTGCGGAGAGAGTCTATGGTCACCGGTTCTTATCCAATCACTGTTCGCCACCTCGAGAGTATGATTCGTATGTCGGAAGCTAGCGCTAGGATGGCGTTGCGTGAATATGTCCGCTCTGATGATATTGATCTTGCGATTGAAGTCGCTGTTGGAAGCTTTGTGAGTGCGCAAAAGATGAGCATCAAAAAGACGTTGCAACGAGTAGGTGTTTGTTCTAATGTGAACCTGGGCTCCAGCTGATATATTTGAGTAGGGATTCCGCAAGTATCTTACCCAATCCAAGGATCACGATGAATTACTTGCGTTCCTCCTTGGTGGTTTGATCAAAGACAGAGCAAGATATCTCCAACTTACAACGTCGTCGCAACCCGAACTTGTCTCCGTGAAATTATCGGAATTGGAAGAGCGAGTGCGTACTTTCTTGTATTGAGAGGACTCATTTCTAACGGATATTGTTGTAGGCAAAGGAACATGATATCTATGATATTACACCGTTTTTGCGCTCCAAAGTGTTTTCTAACAATGGCTATAAAGTTAGGGATAACGTCGTCGAAAAGCGTTTCGTGGTGTCCACATAAATTTCTGCTTTCCGTTATACCTAGGTCACTGTTTCCTGTGCCTACTGGCTGTATCTTTTAATGTAATGTTATAATCTATAGTGTGGCTGAAATTACTGGACATTAAATCTAACTGAGTGGTGAGATCAATAAAGATATCTGACATATCCTGTTCCACGGCCGATGGCAAGTCACCCAAAGGTGGTGATTAAGGAGTTGGGGGCGTCTTCGGTTGAGGTATTGAAGCCTCGGCATCAGATGACGCGTTCTCCTGTAATTCATCTGCCACGGGTGCTTTCTCGGGTGTACCAGCAGGAGCAGCAGCCTCTTCCTCTTCGTCATCATCCATTATTTCTAAACAGGAGTCATGAGCAGAGAACACGTATAGATACGAAGGACGTACCATCACCATACACTTCTGGATGTCTCCTAAAACAATCTTGCATTCCTTTGAACTTTTCAACGCAGTCAATGCCTTTTGGTTCTACTTCGGAGAAGACAAAACATGAAAATGCTTCTCGGAATTCGGGACCACAAGGACCATGAGCCATTCCTCCGAGACAAGGACAATCCCAATTGATTTCGCCAGTTTCGGGATTGTATGCTCCTCCTTGTGCGGTACCGTCGGAAGAAGATCCTTCCTCTCCCTCTCCTTCACCCTCTTTTTCGCCCTCGGATTTATTTTCGGGTGTTTCTCTATCGGTGTCTGGGTTTGTATGTGACGGGTCGTCTGTTGAAAGCTCAGGATTAGGGGTAGGAGTTGCTTCTGGAATAGAGGTATCCGGTGGAGGTGACGTCACAGATGCTTTTGAAGGAGGTTTAGAGGATACGGTAGGTTTCTGAAGAGCTAACAGTAACAACTCTATAGTGAGCAAATGAACCTGGCTTTTGGTAGAAACAAGTTGAAAAAACATACATTGGGTTGGGACAGCACTGTCTAGTGCAATGGGATCGGAGAGTGAACGCCAGGTGAGGTACGCGACTGCTACTGCAGACGTTCCTAGTGCTGCTCGTGCATATCTGAGGGAATGAGGACGTGCAGCTTGAGTATGTATGGATCTGTGTAGGGGAATTCGCGTAAAACGAGCGAACATTTTTGTGTTTTCTTGAGCCGTTGACGCGAGCGCTGACCAACAACTTTTTCGAGTCTGGAATCAAACAAGAACAAATACTAGTACACTTTATACATGCTATTTTTAGATTTACAGCGCTGAATGATAAATAAACCTATTCCATCAATTTGCTAAGTTATCCTTTCGACATCAAGTCGTTTAGACAGCGAGCAATAATGCCAACTCCCTCTTCAACCGCTTCTCTGTCCTCTTCCTTTATTCTGTTCAGCAATCGACGAAAACGATCGGGATGCCATCGGAGCTGTGCGGAGCGCAGACGCTCTCTGCGCGTCTGTTTGAGTGAATGATGGGGAGACAAAAGAAGGTTGACAACTGCAGAAGGAGTTATATCCAATGGCTCGGTGGGCGCTGACAAAGTCGGCCAAGGAATGTCCTCAAAGGCGAGAAGCGTGGTGGACGCGGTCATCGCCTGCCATCCAGCTTCATACTTGTTCCAAGCTTCCACAATGGCCTTGCGCGAATCCGAACGCTCTTTTCGATCACGTTCACGAACTTCCATCTGGACTCGGAGGTTTTCCTGCACCACTCGTTGTCTTTCTGCTTCTCGTTTCTGTCGCAATCGAGCTTCTAAACGCCTGAATTCCTCTTGAACATAGCGTGCTTTGGTCCTCTCTTTCTCTGCTGCTAGGCGACGCGTTTCTTCCTCCCGTCTTATCCGTTGTTCTGCCTCTAGTTCATATGCATAGACCAGCTCATCCCATATGTGACTTCGAGTTTCATCTTCCCAGGCTACAGGCAGATCATCCTTGTCCCTCACATGTCCGCTCAGGAAGAAATCTCGCTGCTCGAATACCCATCGTTGCGTTTTCTTCTTTTGTTTCTCCTTATCCCTCCGTACATATTCTTGTTCGAGTACCCAAGCTTGGGTATTGGTCATATGGGGGTGAGGACGAGATGAGCCCGTGAATCTAATCCGTTGATAGTCGTCTGCCAAAGGGTTCGTCGTTCCCCGTATAGTTGGAGGAGGTGTCCCCTCACGAGGAAACGGAGATCGGCGCGTTTGTTGGTCATGATGATATGGAGATGACGTCCGACGATGCGTGCGATATTGGGACCCATTTGGTGGGTGAATGGCATATGCAGCCATGACAGAAAAAGTCTCTCAAGGGACTTTAAAACACGATAGGAAAGAGGATAATTTGAGTCTAGTCAAAGGACGGCTGCAGATGACTGAGTAGATACGCCTCCAAATACTCGCCAGGAGTGATGATAAGCTAGGAGATATGGGTCCCAGGTTATATGTATCTCAGCACCTTGTAGCGGAGCGGACTCCTCACCACATTGTAGCAACGTGTATAACACGCATGACACACACCCATACTTAACGACCCTAATCATGAACGTCAATCCTCCCCCCTGAGCTAATATCGATGCTCTCTTCCGTAAACAGCAGAGCATGACAGCCTTGCTGTAACGACCTCGAGTCATTATCGGCATCAGTTTCATTTCAACTGGGCTGATTGATTGAAACGGGACAGAGTAAGCGGAATACAGACAAAATGCGTTGGCCATTCACAAATCTCACATCAGAAACTATGTTTGAGAACCTCATGAATGCTTCAAGTCTTCCTCGGCCATTAATCCGACTCTCGAATCAGAGAAAAGTAAGAAAGAACAGTGGCCAACCTGCATTCGTTCCTGCATCAGCTTGTATCCACAAATAATAATGACATCGGTCTTCTCAGTGTGTGTGATAGAGGGTTATGCCTACTACTCGATAAACGTGCGCCATATACGGTGTAAAGCGAAGATCTCGGGCGGATATTCCACCCGAAAGGCTCTTAGCGAAATGGTGTATCCCGCTGCTCCCATCAATACCCTAAGCCCATTGCTCCAAGGGAGTGATAAAATTCCCTTCACAGTACATTAAGCGAAATTGACATTCTCGAACATCTATTTACATTTCCCTGACTTGTGCTATCGCCAATCGCCTGTACAAAGTGATACAAATCCCGTTCACAACATGCAAAACTCATATTGACATAAACTAGATAAAGTCGTAAAATCGAGACACCTAATCGGAAAAAGGAATACAAAATGGTTGGGAAGAGACTGTGGGCGCTACATATTAAAGAAAAGTGGATATAAAAGAGAGACTTAACCAGAGGTAGACCGAAAGTGACGATTATAATCCTAGATGATACAATGTATAAGAATGAAAGTGACTAGGCAAGAATCTGGATGCAGATGACTTGAAACGAGGGTCCCGTGATAACATCAATGCAAGTAGCTGATGCAAATGCGTAAGCTGAAGCGTTTTCTGACAAGCAAACCACAAACGCACCGAGATAACATAGAGACTTTTACTATAGAGGGTGAACGGTGTCTTTGCCAAGAACCCCAACCTGAAGCAGAGACAAAATCATTGGTATCGTGCTGTTCTGTTGACACTGCGCCACAAGCTCTTCGCCAGACCATAATGGCCCGGTAGGCGATTCCACCTCCTCATTGACGTCACTGACATCACTGTCTCGAAACTCGCTATAACTGGCCGAGTCATAACTAAGGTCCAATTCATTCTGGCCAGCGTCATGGCGATATAGCTGACTCCGAGATTTTGACCGACCATGTTTAGAGTAGCTGAAGCCATTGGCTTTGCCGTTCATCTCATATTTCGATGGGCCTGAGACAGGTTGAATAGGTAGTTTGTTTGAGCGTACGAAGTCAGGGCCATCAATGAGTGTGCATTGTAAGATGCGGAAGGCAACTTGTTCGGCGACCCTCATGAATTTGTTGCTTTCAGAAGATGTAGAGGGTATAGAGTTGACGTTTGACGAGGCTCGTTCAATCGAGGTACGAACACTCAGCGCTAGCACGGGATCAGCAACGCTGAACATGTACCTCCGCTTCATCTCGCGGTGATCAGTGAATGCGATTTGGAACGTGTTGCGCATGAATGCGCGCTCCACAACCAAAGTATTGCTAAGAGGAAGACCACTGTACTTCAGCGCATTCGCCCCCGCGCGACACATGATCATTGACTTCAGCCCAAGTTCGTTACCGATGATGCGGAAGGAAACTTCCGAAGATTTTGTAAAGCTAAGCACAGGAGGGTCGAATTGCAGGTCCTTTCCAAAAAGGTAGATAGTAAGGTTGGGGTCGGGCGCGGGGATTCGAAGTATGATGGGGTCAGACTGGGATTTATACGTCAACCGACAAGGAACAGATTTCCGAACAGTAATAAGTCGAACAGCCGAGTCGCTCGCATTGTCAGAGCGCGCTTGACATAGTTTCTCCTGCCGGATTGAATCATACAGGTCCTCTAGAAGGTCTATCGGCAAAAGTTGTCTTCGGTCCGCCCGCTGTACGACGTTAATCCAATCCCTGAGTGGGAAATCTTCCACAGGGTATCCCGTCGGTCCAGGTGTTTCTGCAAGGTCTCCATGCAAAATCATATTCAACCTCACCAACGCCAGCACCAGCCGCCCCGCCATGTTGCGGTCATAAGCGACAAACCTCGCGTTGGCATCGTACCAACAACCAGCAAAGGCGTACAGGAGATTATCCAATGCGGACGAGTTTTGCATAGGGACATTTATTGACAGCAGGAATGCCCGCAACGCTCGGTCGATCCTCAAACCAATGAAACCAAAATTGTTCAAGTATGCGTCCAATTCCTGCTTATGTGCCTTCTTCGACAAGTATTCACCGACACGTGCTCGATCTAGTTCGATGGTGTGGAAAATGAATCGTCCAAGTCTCCTCGGATCTTCCAGTATCCTATATTTCATCACCAAAGTCTTTACTGCACCCTCGGGATCCATTGCAAACTGCGACACGAAGCTTTTGATCGTTGGATTCTTGACCGGCTGTTCTTTTAAAGAGGGACTTTTCAAAGCAGTGTCTGTCCGTCCCGGTGTAAACCGTATGTCCTTCAATAGCACTGCATTCTTCACTATAAACAAGCGGCCTGGAGAACTAGCCTTGAAATCTACAAGGTTCTCATGCGGTGACAGCTTCGGTTTTGCGATAACCAATAAATCATTGAAAAGAAACAGGAACCGGTCTTTCACGGTCCTCTGATTGACCACTTGATACACAGACCATGTAAACACCGACCTACGAGGAGGGTCATCGATGATGGAAGCCAACGGCAGGTTCCTTGAACCTCGGACCAGATTCTCCTCAAGCTTATCAATTACATGGGAACCCTGAGGTGCAAAAGAGCATTGAGAGGAACTTGAGGACTCAGAGGTAGAGCGAGGATAATCGCTGAGAGACGACGAAGGGTCAGGCGTTGATGAAAGGAGGGGATCGGAACGTGAAGGAGGGTTGGACAATGGAGAAGGTGATTCATCTATATGGAGAGACGCTGGTTTCTGAAGTTCTAGAGGAGTAAGGTTCTTCGCCTTCGGGAACCTTGCTGGGTTTGTCAGTGACTTCGCATTATGCCTCCCATCCTTCAACTGAAAAGGAGGGCCCGTTTTCTCATTGGAATCAGAGGAGGATGAAGACGCCGCGGCTCGAGTAGAAGTGGGTGCCATGGTGGTAGAGGAGGGCGGATTTGAAGATCCAGACACGAATGAGTAGTCACCATTCGCACTGATAGGTGTTGTCCCGACTTCTTCCCAATCCGTAGTTAACTCGCTCCCCGGTTTCTTGAATAAGTCAGATAGCGAGGGCTTCTTGTGACCGTTTTTGGTCTTCTCCACATTAACAGGTTCAACTGTAGCGGTCGTATTGCTCACTTCCGAAGAAGTTGAAGACTGTGGGTGTGTGAGTGGCAACGAAGGAGAGAACAATTTGTTGTTGTTCTTTGTCAACCACTGCCTTACTCCCGATAGAGTCTTGGGAAGCTGTGGTCTGGCCGTCTTTCCACTATGTGAGAGTGACTGCAAGGAAACCACGTCAATGTATTGTCCGTGTGAAGCTGACAGGCTCAGAGATGTTCCATTAGCGGACCCGTTGAATTTCGGCAACAGCTTGGAATCGGACGCTTGATGTGACAACGTTCGCTCCCTCGAGGTATCCGGAGTACGTGGTGGTGTGCTGTTATACCAATTCGATGAGAGCGGGGGTTGGTCTTCATCAACAACACCTGTGGACACGTCAGGTGACGACAAAGATGCCGCACTCACTCCAGCTATCTTCTTATTCCTCTGCTCCTCCAGTAGCTGGATACCAGGAAATGGGAACAGTTTCATGCTTTGATATTTTGCCCAATCAGCGCTCGTTGCAGGCGGAATTGGCGAGGCACCACTACGCGGAGGGATGTGCCCATGAGGGGAAAGAGAGTGAATAGAAGTGGAGGCGGAAGGTGTCTGCATCAGTGGAGGTGCTTGTACAGACGGATGCACAGGTCCATCGATAGCTTTCGTACTTGTTAAACTTGCGCCACTTTCCCTACTAATACTTGATTCAGTTTTGTCCCGCCGCTCTCTCGTGGCCAGGCTGTTTGAACGTGAACGACGGCCGGAAGGATTCGCCCTTGCAAAGGCGCCCTTTACTTTCTCCCAAGTACTGGGTGATGTGGTTTCCCCGTTACGCTTGATCGATGACGAGGTTTCTTCCCAATCATCTGCCGTCGGCGGGGACTTCTCACTACCCTGGATCCTCGGCGCAGAGAGTTGTGGTGGTGAAATTCCCAATTGTTCAGGCGACTGCAAATTGGTTATGGCTGAAGTAGAAGAGGATGAAGGCAGAAGGACATTTGAATCATTCTGCTCAACGCTATTGGTAGATTCTCGAGGTATTGAGAAGTCTTTCTGCTGTGCCTCGGAAGAAGTCGGTGAAAGCGGTTCTTCGAACGCATGCTCATCATCCTCAGACTCTTCTGTTGTGATTGGAGGAATATCATCATCCTGACCGCCAGCAACCCCTTTTCGACTTCTATCATCTTCCGAATCGCTTTCAATGACTAAATCATTGTTCTTATTCACGTCAAGCACTGACCAGTCGTTGAATACACATATACATGCATCAAACAAGGATAATAATGATACTCACCGGGTTCTCCAACCCAACTAATTTCTCTACCAAGCCCATCCGTATGAATATCGGTATAAGGTGTTCTCGCGCGGTAAATATCAGGATGATACAGGACTTTTTCTTCTTCCTCTTCAGACGGTCTTTCCGTAAAAGGGATTGTAAAGGGACTTGCAGGGAATGTGTCACTGCTGGAACGAGTACCGTGACTGAAATAAAAGGGCGCCTCTGTCGTACCAGGCACCACCTCCGAATCGGTCGAGACTTGAGAAGGTACGTCTGGAGGATGTGGTACCCGTACAACAGTAACATTTGGTGTGAAACGACGGGGCGTCACTGGCAATCCTAGGTGGCCATGGTGCGATGGAGGCTGCAGCAACTGGCCAGTCCCCTCCTCTTCCTGCTGTTCCAATTTCAAATCATCCCCGATCACATCCTGATTATCAATTTCATCCTCCTCGACTAGTACGCTATCCCGGTGTCGATTAGATCTAGTCGGGCCAGTATCAACAGAGTCCGCAGCATCCATCATGTCAACCGCTGCACCAACACGTTCATTACTTTGATTCCTACTTGAGGCCTGCATAGGAGTCACTGACAGCATACGCAACTCCCCAACTGAATCTGGGGGATGGGGAGGTGGAATAGGTGTGTCCGCAGACACAGTAGGACAGTCAAATTCAATGTTTCCCACATGTGCGCCAGCTGAGCCACGTCTTGACCGCCGTTTCCGACGTCGGGGAGTTGGTGATGGAGCTGTCCTCTCTTCAGATCCACTCCCTTCTACCTCTGCTTCCTTCGCAAGCCGACCGCTTAATAGTGTCAACATATTTTGGCGAGCGGCGATTCGCTCGCCTCCAGACACAGTATTGTTCCGCGATAGCTTATTATTGGATGGCGGCGGGGTCGACGGTGTCGCAAGCAAAGGATCATATATGTCGGCGCCACCAGTAAGCTTGGCTAAAGCCCGTCTCCGGTCGGCAGCTGCATTACTTGCGCTATTTGAACGAAATAAACCCTTCTGTAGGGCCTCGAGCGTAGGGAGGAGCATTGGGGTTGGAGAGGGATAGCCAGGGTAGAGAGTAGATGTTTCTGGAGTAGGGGATCGCGCAAAATGGGTATGCTGAAGTGCGGCAAGATGATGAGGCAAAGGGGAGAAAAGCGGAGGTTGGGCTGAAGAAACGACGGGTGGCGGTGTTGGTATTGGGGGCTCCTCGTCCTCTTGTGAGAGATCGCCTGCTGGTGGAATTGGAGACTGAGCTCCCCGAGCCTTGTTCTTAAAGTCCCTGGACCCTCTGGATCGGGAGCGCGATCGAGAACGGCGTTTGGACCGACCTGGGGGAGCGGGAGAGACGGTTCGGTCCTGAATCTCGGTATCCGGTTCTGGTTCAGCATTGTATTGGTCTTCTTCAGGTGGACTGGCTGGCTCTAGAGGAGGGAGGGTGTCTTCGAGCGGAGGGGATTGGGAAGAAGAGCTTTTTCCATCCGTTGAGTCGAACGAGGGCTTCTCGCTCTCACTAACGGCTTCTACGTGCATCGGAGTTCGCCGACCATCTTTCATCCGTGGCAGTGAGGTGGCGCGTTTGAGCTTTTCGACGGCGAGTTGACGCTGCTCAGCTTTTGAAGGCTGAGAGTCGTGCTCTGCCATAATTATGGACTTTGAGAGGAAGAGGTGGCAAGAAGCAGCTGGAAAAAGCGAGAAAGTGAGAAGTGAGAACGGATTGGTCTAGAGAACGCAACAGACAACGGCGAGGACAAAACAAGGCGAGCGTAAGTAGAGAGGATATCAAAGGGAACCAAACAAAGTAGAGTGGCTGTGCTCTTCCAGGCCGTATGCTGCATGGGTTCCTAATTATACGCTGTATACTACTGCCCATAAAAATCTTTCACTTCCTTCCACGACACCCTCGCTAAGTCAAAACCGTCCGTCACTCTCGCATAACCTCCCCCTCCCAGCCTCGCCACCGGTCTCAACTTGCCAGGGTCTACCGTCAACCCATCTTCCCGCAAGCACGACTCTCGGACATGGATCTTCTTGATCAGCCCTAGCACAACGGTTGTTGTCGGCGCAACCAGAGGCGAAGGTGCTATATCTTGATAAGAATGCATCTATAACAAAGTGCCCTCAGTCAATGCGTCGACTATAATTAGCTAAATTATAATACTTCACACTCCATGCTCACTGCACTCTCTTCCACAATTGCTGGTTTCACGAGGACCTACGTACTGCTCAATCCCATATCAATTCAAGAGGGGTAAATACCGACACTTTGAGCAGGCGTCAGGCCTGCCAGAAGCCATTCGTTGGTGTTGGCGGGCGACTCAACAGAGGTCGCATTCGCGGCATGGACGAGCGGCTCGCTGATGATATTGACCGTAAATTCTTTAGTCTGAAGAATATTCTCCCGAGTATCCTTTGGACGTCGCCGAGAAAGTAAAAATGAAATTGATAACATGGGCGGGTTGTGCGATATCTGCGTGACAGCGCTTATTTAGGCTTCGTTCGCTCGATTTGAAGACGCTCACCATTGAAAAGTAACTGAATGGTGCAAGATTCGGCACTCCTTCACCCGACAAGCTCGACACGAATGCAATCGGTCGCGGTATAATTACGGAAGTCAACAATTGGTATGTTTCCCTAAATAATGCTCAGAACACTGCGCCAATCTGCGAGACGAAACCGAGTCATCAAACCAGTTAAGCCTACTTTGGTGGTGTATCATTCATATCCCACACTTTTGTCCTACGTGCGTCATCTGTGCTACCCCATGAAGCTTGCTCTGCCTCAGGGTGATTAACTCCATCCCCAAATTTCCATTCCGGATAAGGAGGCTCTGTCGGTTTGAATTTTCTTTGATGATTAAAGGGAGGCAAGGGACCCGCTTGAATATGCACTTTCCGCTTGTAATCCGAAAATACATCAGTTGTAAATGTCGTCGGCCTCGTGGTTCTGTGCAGGCACTTCAATATCAATGAAGAGTACCTGATCTGCAGTAAAGTCATGCCAGGGGTGCGTGTTTTGATGATGAAAACATGATGTCGCTCTTCGACGATCAATATCAATTCTCACACGACTCATGCCCGCATATAAATACATACAACATTTGTAGTATAATTTTCTACAGCGTCTTCAGGAAGAATATATCTGATTCTTCGGGGTGATGTTGCTCGAGACAGAGCTACATAGAGTTGTCCATGAGAAAATGCAGGATACCGTAAATCCAACCCAACAAATCTAACCGACTGCCCTTGTGATTTGTTGATGCTCAGTGCAAATGCAAGTCGAACCGGGAATTGAAGTCTGCGAAATTTGAAGGTGAACTCAGTGCTATTGGATGGGATAAGTGCAATACGGGGAATGAAAGCAAGTTCACCACCATGATCTCCTCCAATAATTCGAACCTCGAGGACTCTACTGGACATCCGAGTCACAACCATCCGCGTTCCATTACAAAGACCATGTGAAGGTGAGAGATTACGAAGGAGAATAAGAGGACACCCAATTTTGATTGGTAATTCACCAGGTGGAAGGCTCTGCGCATTGACAGACCGCAGGAATTCCACCGGTATAGGCTCGAGAGCACCGTCAGCCCCTTCTTCATGTATAAGTTGGTCAGCGCTAAAATAGACATGTTCTTCACCAGACATTTGGGCGAGGATTGTGTGGTTCACATCAGACACATCAGCATTACGTGGTGCGAGAATCATTCGTTGAAGGAAGTAGTCTGGTGGAGGTGGTGGTGTCGTGTTGATAGCTGGATAAATGGCATCAATGAGATCATTGATATCATCCAATCTCATTTCCGCTGGCAGATTAATCTTGCCATCATTGTTTCCCCTTCCATGCCCCACATCGAGTAGCCACTCTGAGAAAGATTGGGATTCCCTATCATCAGCTTCGAGCCGCATATTTCGGTGCAACTTGAGAATTTCTGCATGTTCCCATAATAAAGATCGCTGGATAGTTGCGTCAATTATCTGGTCGCGTGAGCCTCGAGGTATAACTGGTAGGGTTTGCTGGAAATCACCGCCAAAGACTACTGTTATCCCACCAAATGGGCGGTCATTGTTTCGAATGTCTCTGCATGTTCTGTCTAGCGCTTCAGGTGCATAACGGTGTTGGGCACCTATTTCATCCCAGATGATCAAACGCGTAGCCTGAAGCAGACCTGCTCGATGACTTTCTTTAGGAATGTGACAGAAGGAGTCTTCATTGAGGTTGTTGATAGGTATTTTGAACATAGAATGGGCTGTTCGACCGCCACGGATCAATAAGGCTGCTATTCCCGATGAAGCAACACATAGTACTATCCAGCCCTCACTACGGACCTTATTACAGATAGTATTGTAAAGAAATGTCTTTCCTGTTCCCCCCGGCCCATTCACAAAGAATATACGACCTTGAGAGAGTTCAACGGATTGGATGATGTGGTTATATGCGTCTTCTTGCTCCTGGTTTAAGCACTGAAGATTTCTTTCTAGAGACGCAAGTTCAGTATGGCGGTTGTAAGCAAGCTGTTCAGTAATAAGTGCATTGGAATTGTCTTCGATTGAAGCCCAGTCATTAGTAGGCCGCGGCATGGAAGGCCAGTCACTGAGAAGCCTGCCTGATTCGTTCAAGATCTTCTCTGTTTCGTAAAGGCCGAAATCATAAATCTCGTCCTCTGTAGGTGTTCTTTGAAGAAGTTGGGTGATGCGAGGTCGGAGATCATCACAAATGTGCTCACGGAATTGAGTCCAGAGAGTGTGAGGTTCAGATGGTGCGCAAAATAGGAGGAGGGTTGCAAAAAGACGTCGGAGTTGTTGACCTGTTTTGATTAGAGCTGCATCTGTTAAACATTGGCGCCATTCTCCGTCATCTTCAAGGAGGCCACGGGCAAGGCAAGCTCCATGAAAAGATTCATAACAAATTCCGTTGTAGGTTCGAAGGTCTTCAAATGATTGCGGCCCTTTGACTACAGTAAGAAGGGTTCGAAGGTAGAACCTCTCACCAGCAGTTGGTGGAACAAAGTACATGCGGCCCAGTGCGAATCCCGACTGTCGAAGGGCCCACTTCTTGATCCTATTTTTGAAGACAAATTTCTGAGGGAATTCCTGGTATGTATATGTGCGAGCTTCAACACCAAGGGGACCTTGATCAGCATTGGCAGCAAAAAAAGCAGTGAGCGTAGTCTGCTCAGTAGCAGCGCGCTGCATGACGGTTTCAAGGTTTTCATTGGGGTTGAATGTCACCATGTGTTGGCCAGGGAGATGAACCTGAAGTTGAACGACGTTTGGAACCAATTCATGGATTTCAAATTGCTTGAGTCGCCACGCTGCAAGTGGGGGTGAAATGAAGTGTCCGTTCTTCCAGCGAAGAATTTCGTTGTTCTTGTCCGTTATGGCAACCGTTGCAAGGTCGGAACCCTTCTGAATGTACTTAAATGCATATTTGAATGTTCCCAGCGAGAAGGCACACTCGGTGTTGATATGACAGTTGAATGTACCGCAGAGGAAGGGGGAATATGGGACAATCCACCTATTGTCAAGCATATGCCCTCTAACCTCAAATGCTCGACCGTCATCAGGTCGGTAGTAGTGGGGATATCCATGCGGGTCCATGACAGTGAATGCCTGGAATGGTTTAGGGTAGCCCTTTGTACACTTCCCATTTTCCATACAGGGCGCCCTGGGGTTGAGGGCTCCACACGGACCGTGAACCATGCATTTCTTGATTGTCTCGAAGAGAAGAGGCTCCGTCTCTGGATCTGGCCATCGTGCCCATATACACGAATCAATGGCTTCGGGTGATGAAAGCTTGTGTGGCTCCTTCAAAAAGATAAGGGAGTGCATATGAGGAAGACCACGTTTTTGAAATTCAATAGTATAGACGTATGCTGCAGTATGCCCAAATACACCATGCTTTGAAATATACTCTAGGACAGCATTCTTCTTGAGCTGGAATACCCGCGCCACTATATCCGGTCGGTCGTATGCAGTCTGACCCTCATAAAGAGCCCCTTTAATCTCCTCCCATTCCGGGTTGGTTGTCATTGTAAGGAAAATATCAACTTTCCGGAAATATCGAGCTATGGCCATTGAGTCCTGATAGCATTGTGACATGTTTCGTGGGCCTCCAATATATGAGGATGGAAGGACGGTGCGGCTTCCAACATTGTTGAGATCAAGATTATCATCACCCTCACCAACGGCATCTTCGAGGCCACTATAAAGTGATGCTCGTAGCTGTGGCTGATGATTTTGTAGATAGAGAAGTCGATTCTGGTCTACTGAGGCATACATGTCCACAATGTATCGGCAGAAAAGACGTCCTCCACGCAACAAAGTAGAAAACTGATTTGGTCGGACCTCTAAGTAATAAGAGATGGCCTTGCATTGCGAAAGTCGCTTGTTTGAATTCACTACTGTCAATCCTTCATGCCATCCATCTTCCCCGAAAAGATGCAACAGCGGGTACTGGAGAGGACAGTAGGCTGGGTGGATGTCGTAGATGCGGTGGAGAGGACCGTCTCTTGACCTGAGAACAATGTCTCGGCGGGAATTGAATGGGGTGGTGGGAATTATGACTGCGGGTTCATCACAGGTTGGGAGGTTATATCTGCGCCTGTCCGAGCCAGGAATGAGATGAAGGGTGACAGTGTGGTTCTCGATGTTTGGGTGCAAGCGGAGGATTTCCCAAGCATGGCGATAGACTGGAGCATACTGATGGTGTTGGAGGAGGAAGGTCTGGAGCGTCTCCATGATTTGTTCATCCAGGTCTTGGTTCTGCTGCATGCGTGCCGCCAGAGCTTCACGTGGCTCGTAAATGTATAGCTGGGCGTATTTAGGTAGTTGTCCGTTATGTGGAACCAGCGACCCTGACCAATGACAGAGCTCTCCTGTTATACAGAACACGGGTGGACCTCGTCCATTGTTTACTGAGTGGACTTCATTTACACCCAACGACGTGAATGAAAAAGCACGGTTGTATTTCCAGATATTCTCTCGAAACTCTCTCGCGTGTGGCTCTTG
Organism: Agaricus bisporus var. bisporus H97; assembly: GCF_000300575.1. Classification (NCBI taxonomy): domain Eukaryota; kingdom Fungi; phylum Basidiomycota; class Agaricomycetes; order Agaricales; family Agaricaceae; genus Agaricus; species Agaricus bisporus. Next base: position 1,434,062 of record NW_006267368.1, on the reverse strand, counting down.
AGAAAGAAAAAGCTCTTGGATGTGCCTTGGAGGGTCCTGGCGCTGCGGGAGTGAGATTTGACCCTCATGGCAGCACATGCCAAACTTTGGTGAGTGGTCAGAGGACCGGGCAAGTTTCTCCCCAATCCAGTGTAGGGCACCACAATGCGCACACGCAACGTTCATTGGGCCAAGCGAATGGCGCCGTTCTGTATCGACATATGGACTTCGGGCGGCAAGGAACAGGTCGTCATCTGTGCGGCGGCGGCGGCAGCGGCGAGACAGTGGCTCCATTGACTGGCCATTGCCTGGAAATTTGTTTTAGCTTGGTCTCGTCCAACAATGAAAGTCACACCTACGTGTGCGAGATGCTTGACCTCCCTGTGTTGCTGGTGGAGTTGGTAGTGGGCCAGTATTATCAGGTTCCTTAGCAACTCATAATCAATATCAGCTTCGAGCTCATAGTATATAGTCGCTCACGTTTATTTCTGTGGTCCTTCTAGCCCTCTGCCTTCGCTCTCTGTCTCTGCGTGCCCGCTGTGCCAATTGGCGCCTTGATATCCTAGTACTATCCTCGCTCACATTACTGCCTGGTGGATTACTGGATTAGTTATATGGAACGTAAATGGAGGAACCAAATCGTACCAGATGTAGCAACATTACGGTCAAAACGCCGTGTTGCCTGGGTGGTTGATGGACTCGGGTAGGGTTCCTGGGGAGTGGGTGGGGTATTTTCATCGCGAAATACATCATTGTCCAATGTTTGCCTTGAGAAATGTCATTGATCCCATGAACACAGAAATACCGGCCATTGTAACTCACTCGCATTGCTGTTGACTGACCCTTGAACGTTGAGACGGTACATTTTGACTTGATGAAACTCCCATCACTCTTCGCCGGCGAGGGCTTCCAGGTGGTGAAGCATAGGCTTCACGGTGAGCCTGCCTGACGCGAGATCGTTCCTCTTCGAAATCGGGTGGGGTCTGAATGACAAAGGAAAATGGCCTGTAGTATTTTATGCCGGTCAGCATGAGCATGGGTAGGTAGCTTCGTGCAACACTCACATGAGAATAATTCCTTCAAAGACACGTCTCCAATCTACCACAGTACGGCACCGCAGCGTCGCGTCGAATAACGTATTTGCTGTTCGGCTACCCTGAAAGATCGGGGAATATTCTCGAATTTTTGTGTCGAGGCATCTTGCAGCCATCGCCATTGCCCACATTACTGATAAAAGGCCATTCATAGCATTCCGAAAACAGATGAGATAGAAAAGCACGACATTCAAGTTCAACAATGTGATTTGAATAGGAATGGCTGACTCGTTGAACACAATCTCGCTTACAGGGACCGCTGGGAGCAGTCGTACGCCAGTAAGAATGTGTTCGTAAAATCAACCAGTTCCAACATCAACAGCATAGTTTCAACAATGAAAGCCCTTCTGAAGTGAAATTCCTGGGAAATCCAAGAATACGGGAGTGTTGAAACTATGGAGAAGCCCATAGTGTAACCAATAAAGACCAGCAGTATTCCATGACAATGTTCAAAAAGAAGTGAAGCGCTCCGAAAGAGAAAACGCGTCGTTGATTTCGAGATGGCTTCGTGGGAAGATTTCGCGACGCGGCTCACTCATTAATAGTCATTACCCCAAAAGGTGATTCCTAACTCAGACGACTCCGAGCCAATCAGCACGCGATATTTTGACGTTTATCCCCCCGTGGGAAGACTGAGCAAATTTATGTTAATAGATAAATCATCCGCCCACCTTGGCTTTGTAAGTGGCATTTATACATTGCCCAATCCGGACGAGACTTTACCCGCACAGACCAGCGGGGTCCTCCCATTTCCGATGCGTGGTGTATTCAACCAATCTGAATTTGTGAATTATCTAACGGTGTGACTTTCAAGCACGTGTTCAGAGTCATTACAGTAAGGCTCCACCAGAAAAAGAAAGAAAGAAAAAGAAAGTGGCTTTCAAATGCAGCAAAGTCTCGTTCAGCCTCCACCTGGGTCCTGCGCACAATCATGTCTACTGTGGATCGGGATACTTCAACTTCCACAACCTACCAAGGTTACTACAGCTGGCAGCTCCATCTCAAAGGTTTATTTTATGGACCTGGATGTGTCAAGACAGCCCTACCAGAATTGCTGAAAACACTAGGAATTACGAGAGCTCTGGTGTTAACCAGCAAGAGCGTCCTGTTCAAGGTATTGTAATTGTTGCATAGTTCACTGTAACTCTCGCCTCAACGACATAGACGGATACAGCCCGGAGGGTGGAAGAATTACTTCGTACATGCAATGCCTACGGGGCTACTTTCCATCAAATCCAGCAGCACTCTCCTATCTCTGATATACTTGCTGCCAGCAAGGTGTTGGAAGAGAATGGTTGTGATGGTATAGTAACTGTCGGCGGGGGTTCTTGCATCGATGCTGCCAAGACATTATTATATCTCTATCAGCAGGAAAAGGGCGGGAATATGCTAAATCAGATCGCTATTCCTACGACGCTCAGCGCAGCGGAGTATCAGGCAAGCGTATTTATTCTTGGGTCACTCTGCTGCTGACTAGAGGCCAAGATGGGAGCTGGATACACGAACAATGAAGGTCAAAAAGTTGCTGTCAGCTCCCCCAATCTTATCCCAGGAGGGATCATCCTTGATGCGGAGATGACCCTAGGTACCCCGGAACGTCTATGGTAAGTTCTCATAAGCACTATTTTTCTACCATTTGGGACCGATGGAAATTTGCAAGGTTGTCCACGGGGATCAAATCGTTGGACCATGCTGTAGGTAAGGCACAGACCAGAAATTGGCTGCAGTACATTTGTCAACCTCTACCCAGAGGACCTTTATCGCAACCACGTTACGCCTCCAGTCAAGATCCTTGGATATCATGCGATATCCGAATATTTCAAGTATTTGCCAATGACAAAGAAGGACCCAAGTTCTGTTCTGGTCAGACAAAAATTACAATTGGCTTCGTGGATGAGCCTGTGGCCCATGAAGTTGGAAAAATATGTGTGAGTAGAACACACAATCCCACCATTCGATATTTCAGGCTTCATTTTGGCTCTAGGGCTCTCGGGATATCTCATAGTGTCGGCCATAAGATAGGAGCCGGATACGGCATTCCGCATGGCATTACTTCAGTATGTGGCTCTTTCGCGAACGAGGATCGAGTTTCTGACGATAGTGCTAGTGCCTAACCTTGTCGCCTTCAGTTGCCCTCCAAGCGCGGGTCGGTACGCAGGAGAACAAGGAATTTGTCGCGGCTGCATTGAAGTATATTGATGAACCGTCTACGGGTACAGTTGACGGGGATATTCTCAAATTTTCCTCGCGCATCGATGGGTAAGTGAAATGCTGGAATCGGATTCGAAGCATGTCGTGATTATGGGAACAGACTGGTTCGAGACCTGGGTCTGCACTCAACTTTGTCAGAGTACAATGTCCCTCGCGGAGATCTTCCCGCAATTGCAGCTCATGCACTGGGAGGGGAGGGTCATGTTAGTTTTGGGGAAGTCCTGAAGATGCTGGAGGACATGTGGTAGATGATCAGAAACATATGATATGTACGTCATCGCTCACCACTGAGTTGCGCCCGAGAAAACAAATACACATACAATGGCCCCCGGTATCTTGAAAAGCACTGGTACAACATATGTACATACATCCACTCCATGGGCCTCTTCCTTTGCTCGCCCGCACAGCAGTCAGCTTCGCTTCTGCGGGCCCATCGGTCCCGCACTTGCGTATGTTTGGCTGTCAGTCCCTGAGAACTGTAAACGTGCCATCTTGTAACCATCACAGGCATCTTTTCCATTCTGGTCTTAGCCGTCGTCGACTCTATCGTTCCTTCTCCCTTGCTTACACGTCGGGGCAGACTGCGCTCCATTCCAAACGACTCATCATGATGCAACGTCGTGCTGCGAGCACAGAACGGAAGGGACAGAAGTCGAACGAAGACGTTGATCGTAATCCGGATCACCACGACCATTCACACTCGCTATTCGCTCATTCGCATTCGCACAACGGAGAAGATGGAAGTGGTCATTCTCATGACGCTGCACATATTGTAGCTGCCCTCAAAGGGAATAAACGTGAGCTCCTATTTCCTCCCCTTCCTATTAGCGCGCTCACTATTGCCCGCTTATCCCGTTGCTTAGGTGATAGAGGAAGCTATATTACCCTCGTTGGACTTGTTTCGAATATTATTCTGACTGCCGCAAAGGGTACAGCTGGATGGTTTCTCCATTCTGCGTCGCTCCTTGCGGATGCTGGTCATTCACTTAGCGGTACGTATTTGTTTCCCTCTTGGGGTGAAGGTTCTGATTCAATGGCTTCCTTATAGATCTCCTTGGAGACCTCGTCGTTCTAGTCTGTTGGAACCTCTCGCGGAGACCCCCCTCGGAACGATATCCTTATGGCTTTGCCAAGTTTGAGACCCTGGGAACGACGACAGTATCACTGCTTTTAATTGGTGGTGCCCTTGGCATCGGAGTTCATTCGTATCATTTGCTTTTAGCAACCATAAGCGAGACTCTGCCTTCTGTTCCTCCTGGGATGATACACACCGTTATCGAAAACGTAACACTGATTGCACCAAATTTGCCTGTCAGTGCAGACTCACATGTACACTCTGTTGATGTCAATGCAGCATGGTTCGCTGCTGTGGGTGTTCTTGTAAAAGAATGGCTATATTGGATCACGAAGCGTGTGGCAGAGCAGGAAAATAGTCCAGTTTTATTTGCAAACGCTCTTCATCACCGCAGCGATGCGTATTCCAGTGGAGTGGCGCTTCTAGCGATTTTAGGGACTTGGTACTTCCCAGCTATCCCTTTGGATCCTATAGGCGGTGAATAGTCTTCCATTCAACTTGAAAATGATTAGCTAACAAAATCATCAAACCTACGTCAGGCCTTATAGTGTCTGTTGTCATATTACAACAAGGAGCCAGCTTATTCAAGGGCGCATGGGGTGATCTAACCGACGCTGGAGTCTCTCGAAGAAAATCAGAATCACTCAGGCGGTCTCTGACGCCCCTTGTAAAAACTGGCGTACATGATGATGCTCGAATGTTGATCGGCATTAAAGACCTGCGAGCGCGAAGATCCGGCTCCATGCTATTTGTTGACCTGACGGCTCAGGTCGCCCCAGAGCTGTCTGTCGTTCAGGCAAAACAGTTAGAGGGCAAAATCAACAAGACGATGCAGGAGGCAAGGAAAGAAATAGCTGAGGTCAGGGTTAAGTTCGAGCCAGTTCCGTCTGAATGACGCGTATTACCGATACTCGTCAACTTAACTCTAGAGTCTGTGGATTTTGTACGTCGTATTATACTTTGTTTGTAAACTGCTCTGACAGCGACACCTTGGACTGACCTCATGTGTTGATAAGCATCTAGTCTCTTATCCTTGAATTTCACCGGATCATATGCAACTCTTGCTTGAAACAAAATCTTGTTATTGAATGCTGTATCTCACTTCGGATCAACTTCTCTCTTGGATCACTGGGCCACTTTGACTCCCCGTCCTTTGCTTACAGGTTCTTCAACCAATTCTTGTTGGTGTCAACGTTCCGGACTTGAGCACCTGAGAACAGGACCCGAGTTATGACAGACTTTAAGAACCCCTTGTTGCACGATAGTAACGCGGTCTGCTGATGCTATCGGAAGCGCGGTGTTGTGTTGTAAACGGGCAAATCGATGCTCATGATTAGATTAGAGGTTCTGGCCTCCGGGTATTTATATTAGCATTGGCGTCTGATTGTTACATGTATTTCTATCCTCAGTGAATCTTGGTAGCTCAACATTCTCATGACCAATATCCTCATCCGATCCAGTATTTTCTTCCCCCGTACTTTGGTAGCCTGTATATCCTCGTCTATAGATGTTGAAAGAGTATTATTGTTTGTTGATGTTAAGGATAAGGGGTTATAAGCTCGAGATATCAAAAAGGATAACTGCTATAAATTGATTGTTTCCGTGTAGTCTCTATCTAGGGTTTCCGATGGAGGGTTATAATCCTACAACTCGTCTAACAAACATTCTGGGAATAAAGAATACACAAGCGACTTCGACAATGACTAATTAAATAAGGATGCGACTACATGATGCATATCTCCGTCACGGATAGCCTACAACGAATAATCAGCACTGGAGACTTCACCATGAAAGTCGATAAGTCACAGACCTCATAAATTATCGAAATATTCTCTCCGATGGAAACAGCATCGACGCCAAGTCCGTTCACGAAGCCACTGTAATTTTCCAGGCCATGCATCTTGACACCCAGCGTTTCTCGTATATATTCATATACAACTCTTGTTTTGCTCAAGTATGACGAAGCGGGTGTGGAACCCTTCAAACCAGTCAAATAATCTTTCCTGAGTTCATCTTGAACACCAGCGGAGTGAGAGGCCACCCGAGAACAGAATTCGTTTAGGCTCTTCAAATCACAATTACCTGACTCTGCAAAGAACTTGACGAGAGTAGAAGTAGTAGAGTTGGCCACCGCTAACATGCAGTCCTCGTTGTCCATTATAGTTGACCTGTCGAGGGTTTCACGCATGACACGGACAAGGGACTTCACAAGAGTTTCTTCTTCTTTGGAGGGAATAGCAAGTCCGAAATGAATTCGAAGTGCATCTTGAACAAGGTCGGGAAGACGCGACACAAACTCTGCCTGCAGCGCACGAAGATCAAGGGCTGGTGGACGTCAGGTCTCTGTGTATGGCCGATATCATACACATACCTTGGCATAAGTTGTATAGGTAAGTCGCCACCAGCATTGACAAGACGTCAATAGAATTAATAGTTGCTCGTGCAGAAACAAGTGCCATGGAACTACCAAAACGAATTAGTTCCAGATAAAAACAATGATAAAAGATGTTCCTACTTGACGGCTTGATTGTGCATCTCAGCGGATTGAATGTGAGTAGAAACGGGACTCGCCAAGTAGCCGAGTTCAGCGGCATAAGCTGCGGTGGCGATATCAACACCTTTGACGTGGTAATTCAAAGATGGATCGCTGGCTGCTAAAGACGGAGGAAGGCCTCGATTTGTTGCAGGGTTGATAAGTTCAGTGCTCTGCGCGAAAATAATCTTGCCGATATGATGGAGTGCAAGGCGGGTTTTCTCCATAGCATTGGTGACAGCCATGGCTTGGAAATTTCCTCCGTGATGGATACGCCCAGTTTCGCCGTCAATGAGAGGGTTATCCGTAGCTGTATAGAATGATTGAATATTAGGTGAGTACACCCTAAAAATCATGAACCTACTAGAGTTGCATTCTTGGGTTAAGGAAGTCAGCGCAGCAAAAAGATCTTCAATTTGAGGTCCGAGAAATTGAGGGGCAGTGCGCAATGGGTATCTATCTTGGCGAAGAGTATACTGGTCGTCTTTCAGAGTGACTTCCTCCTCGTGGCCACAAGCTAATTGACTACCTTCCAGGAGGTCCCAAATATTCTTAGCGCATTCAACCTTCTTTGTGTCAGACCATATAGATGGTGTAAAATATATTCAACTTGCCTGACCAGGGTGCGGACGTGCAGTAGCATGGATGAATGAATCGAAAGAGCTTCGCGATCCTAAAAGTGCTTCTGTGCCCATAGCCGTGCAGATTTGAGCAAGAAGCGACAGATGAACCGCCTCATGAACTGCAAGGGTTCCAACCGAAGCTGAGAACGCTGTCCCATTCAGGATACCAAGATGCTCCTTAGAGGCCAGTGCGAGAGGCTTGATACCATGCTGTGGAAGAACCTCTGATGCACGAGAAACTTGACGGGAGCCAAATTGGTTTGAGCCGTGAAACACCCGAACCGAAGGGGAACCCGCTGCAGAGGAATTAATCAGGTGTGCCCAGCCTCATAAGGACGGCAAACAGACCAATAGTGCCGGCGACATACGACAAGGGGGATAGATCTGGTTGCGAAAGATCAATCAGTTGGAATCAGTTAATTATAGCGCGATTGATGCACACCTCCAGAAGCTGATATGCTTCCACGGAGAGGGACTCGCGGAACCAGGTCGGCCCTAAGAACCTCGTTGATTTTTTCAATGACATCCCACCTGGATGTAATATGTTAGCACGGAGCATCACGTACATGATGAAGGGAAACGGACCGGACTCCCGAATGTCCACGGATGAGGGAGTTCATGCGAACGATCATGGCGCCTCTGAAATGTTTCAACATGAAGTTTTGACTTTTTCGAAGTACAACAAATGGTACACGCACCGGACCCAAGACTCAGGCATGGTGGTCGCAGTACTCGCATCAAGAAGTGGTAATATTTTCGGAGGGTCTTCAGACGTTGGGAGCACTCCGATGTGCTGGTGTTGAATCAAAGCGTGTCCCAGAAGAATCGGTTGGTCGGTTCTGGTGTCAGCTACAACTTAAGATTAAGCGAAACCAAGTAGCCTCATTATCAGTCTACCGCACCGCTGCCACCAAAGCCAGTCGACAACCCGTAGACACTGGTACCACTGTTGACCTTGTTCTCGATCACGTTTCGGCTCTTTTGGAGAGCATTCATGATGAGAGGAGAATCGTCAAGTGCGACATAGGCTCCATAGCGAGCGACGGCGACCACACCCGCGAGGCTGAGAGTCTGACCGTCAACTCGAACAGGAGCACCGTCTCTAATACAGGTCATTCAGTAGGATATTCGATGAGAGAGCGAGTCAGAGAGGACAATTTACCTATAACTCTGAAGTTCCTTATGCGATTTCAGAAATTCCGACAAGAGCGTTGGTGGTGGGCGACGAGCTGCCTGCGTGTCTAAAGCGTCCTTTGGGGCGATTGAAACGTCGGCACTGTAAGACAGTGAATCCCCGTTGAGTTGAATGTTGTTTTCGTTGAGAGTCATTGATATACCAGAGAGCGGCGAGCAGCGTTTACACGGGGAACTAGAAGCGTAACAGCCCAGTTATAAAACGACCTCGGATGAGATCCGCATCTCGTAAGCTGTGCAATGATCAGGAGTGGAGACTGAAGGACACAATGTTATCATTGTCGGATTCCATAAGTAGACCAGTGTCTTTTGGACGAGAAAGCATTGAAAGCCCGAACGAAGTGGCGCAATGTGGGTTGCATGAAGCACTATGTCAGACACTATCACAACGAGTATAATTGACAGTGAAGAGTATGCCACTAGCACCACTCCTTCCTAATCAGTACATAGTTTTTCCTTGTGGCGACATTTATATTCGCATTCGCATTTCAGGTAAAGCGCAAGATGCCTATTTTATGATTGGTCTACCGTCTAGTCATAATTCTCAACGTCGTTCCCATTTCCCTTTCTACCACTCCTGCAGTGTTCTTGATTACCCACTGGCAGCCTGAGTGGAATATAACGTATGTTGTCCTCGGATATTCGCATCGGATGGACCTTGTAGGAGCCTTCCAAGATCCATCCGGGCGGCATATAGCGATAGATATCATACCACTGTTCTGCCGAATCCCTATCGGATGGATCCTCTATCCCCCTTCAATTGGTAAAGAAGTACCCGGTAACAACAGATAATAACGAGAGAAGAGCATTCGTACACCTGTTATCTGAAGATGCGCTGAACGTTGAGGATATAGTAACGGCATAGCACACAGTAACAAGATCCATCGTAACCTATCGGGGACCGATCTTGTTACTTTGTCATCGACTCATTACTTATAATAGCTTCAGGACCTTATGCATCGGCGAGTGGATTTTTGTCTGAGGCAACGGAGGCTCTCCTACAAAAGGTTAGATTGAAAAACAAGTATGCAGGTGCATACTTATTACTGGATATCACGTATCGGGTCTAATAAAATACCATTAAGAAATGTCCCGGCGAGGTTTATGCATGTTCCAAGGAGCACATCTACTACTTTAGACGAGATCACCCCAAACGCACTCAATCCATCCAACAATCTGGCTCAACCTAGTGAAAGCTTCATCGATGGCTTTGCCAAGTATGGGATCTTCAAAACCCTTGATAGTATGCACTGGACCCACGATCTTCGGCAGCGGCCGTCTGCGAACATAAGTAGGCCCTTCTGGTTCATAAGCTAGTTTAGGTCGTTTGTCAAAATGCCCATCAGAATTATTGAAATAACTCCGTCCAGTTCTGAGTTTGTCGGGTATTTGTTGACATTCTTTGGTGGCAAGCCCATCGAGTAGAACCTCCGTTAGCCTCGTCTGCAACAAGAGAAATACGGGATCATTTGGCTGTAAAGTCCACTTGACTGCCTCACGTAGACGCTGTTCTACACTCGGATCCAAAGTTCCCACTACGAGCCGACGTGCGCGAACAACTTCATCAGCGAGGTTGATTAGTTTAAGCATTTTGTCGTCAGCCTCGTGAGTGTTCATAGGCTCCTCTAATTCGGTCTGTAATAAACTCCATACTCGCTGCATGAAGGTTTCGGCTGGGTTTTCTGCATCTGAGTGGGTGTGGGATGACGGCGGAGGCAATCGAGTAAGCGAACGTAATGTTGCTGCGATGACGATTGCCTGCAAGTGATCCTGCAATCGGTACAGAGCAGGGCACGAGAAGAAAAATTGCGGAGGAAGCTCGTTTCCGGTTGTGTTCTGAGAAACAATTTCCTGGGGAGCGCAATTCAACGGTACTGGCATTGCAATGGCTGTCATTAGCCTCGCCTTCCACCTGTCCTCTTGCGGCAAGGTTGTCTCTCTCGTGTGTTTGCACCATTGGCGCCACTGTTCCCGGACTGTTTCCTCTCCGTGTTGATGGGAATATTGATTCTGAAGGGACCAAAGCTTAATAACCAGATCCCTTTCTCGTTGCTTCGCTTCCCGTATAACCAATGCTTCTAATTGTTCTTCAGTCATAGAACCTAGCAGAAAATTATGGAGGTCGGACTTCATATGGTCGATGACGGTCAGGATAGCCTTGAGGGACTGAACAACAAATCTCGCCGCTGGGGTTATCTTGATTGTCCCTGATGTTTGCTGCCTGTCAACACGCGTCTTATCTGCTGGCCATACATTTAAGGGAGGTCTTTGTAAATTTTGCATTTCAGCATCAATTTCGTTATCTCGCAGAGGGGCACAACGCAGGCGCAAAGTCGCCAGAATATCCTTCTCTACGCCAATAAAACTGTATAATGGAGCAGTAGATGGTGGAGGGGGAAGCGAGAGAAGATGCAACAGGGGATGCTCGTGAGGAAGCAGAGGCGAAATGGCCTCCAAAATATCTTGGAGTAGTCGCTTTATATGTATATTTTGCTCTGAGGGTATTGGAGAGGAAAGTTTATCCATTGTCTAGGTGATAGAATTAATAACCAAATCTCGCGACGAGCGATACAACTTACTGAGTCCCAAAACGCTGCGTGCATAGATTGGGCTACTCGATGCTCAAGTTTCGGCTTTTGATCTCTGTCATCCAGCCAACTGTCGCCCAATTTTTCTTGTGTGACTATGGAAATCAAAGATTTCCCAGAAGGTATGACACGTTTAGGGTTGGTTGCAAGAATGTGCAGAAAGTAAGCATGGTTGACCTCTGAGACCAAGTCCGGCGGAAGAAGAGTGATAAGACGGTGCTGAGCAAGTACAGGGTGTTGATATCGACTTGGCACCATTGAGGATGGCAAGTGAGATGTTGATTGCGGCAAAGTGCTTGAGCGCCCGTTTGATTTCCACCCCGTCGATACGTCATCCGGCGCCAACGCGACACCCTATCAAAGATGGATCTTGGTTCCGGAACGTTTGAACCACCAACCAATGTATAAATATGCGGCTAAATAAATAGAATACTGGATTGAGGTCTGATGGATAAATCAATCGTGAATATCATCTACATAACGTTCGTTCGTAGTATCTACCGCAACACCTATCACGTATATCGTAGGCGCTCCATTTATGCCCCGTCTCTTGAGCGCCGCTCAGGTGATATAAGTCCTTGCTCTTCACTTCTCCTTTGGCTACTATCCACTTTCTCTGCTTGCCGCTTTGCAGCTCTAACTTGATTATGATGTTGCATCTCTTCTTGCTGATGCATCGGATTTTGGTAGTGATCTACGTCCTCATCTTCTCCCTCTGCATCACTTACTTCGCCCACAGCCCAAAGAATTTGATCTTCCCCATGCTCATTTTCCTCATCGCCTTCCATGGTAGTGAGTTTCGTCTTGCTTTTATGGGCTTGTGCCTGACGTCTGGGCAAGGCTGCCGATGATTGCGTTTTGCTGGTCTTAGGTTCAGGCTTCTTATGAGTCAATAGCACAACTCCACAAATGAGGACAAGGATAGAGACGAATATCAGGAAGAGAGTCCAAGACTTGTAAGCGCCGACTTCGTCGTTGAATATCTGCACGACGCATTATTAATAAAACAGAAGTTCAATAAAATACGTAGATTTTTACCAAAGAGTTTAAGAATCTAAGGATATATGGAAAAAAATAAGTATTGGTAGGATCCAAGTAGACGTGAGAAACTTGCCCTGTCGCCGTATACACACCGTAGAACACGGGTACAACCAGAGTAGAGTCGTATACCTTGAGCCCCCGGTTCAGACATGTGATTTGCAGAACTGCGGTGACACAGAGCAGTATTATTGTAAAAATAGGGGCAGCATGTCCAAATTGATTGCCGGGATTCTGATTTGAAAGAGAACCAGAGAGCAGCTTCACGCTGTTACAACATTTAAGGTGTTAGAAATGTATACAAGACGTCAGGGGAGAGAGGACGTACATAGCTTTCGCAAATACCAAGCATCCTCCTGCAAGTCCCCCACCACAGCATGCCCAGCCAATGCCCAAAGTCCAGGCAAGTTGCTTGTCATCCTTCGGAGAACTCCATACCTCTAGCCATGCCGTGACCCTTGACAGTAGATTGTCCCAGGTATCGCAAACCCTTAATAGGACTCGGCCCCCTCTGCCCAGCTTATGAAGAAAAGATCCATCGTGTGTATTCTTCCGACGAGAAGCGTTCACTCCGGAAAACGGTACAGCATGAAGGTCGGATCGAGCTGTGTGCACCGCGTCCAGAGAGCTCGTAAAGATGAAAACGAGACTTAAAGCAAAAGACATCAGAAAGAAATAACCAAGCCAACCGCCTCTGCGCCATAAATATGTGAGGCGGACAACATCGGTTTCCGCAGCCAAACCACCATTGATAGATCCAAATGCCACAATTCCGATTACACCTAGGATGACAATGATGGTTCCCTACAAATATAATCAAGATGTTTGGAATGAATATTGTGAAAGACACTGGATGGACTCACGTAGATATCGTTGCTTGTGACTGGTGTTCCAACAAGGAAACGAGCGAAAAGAAAGTTGAAGATTAGAGAGCTGGAGCCCAGAGGCGCGACATACTCTAGAGAATTAGTAAACCAACGCGAATGGCAAAACGTGAGTTAACGGGTTATCCACCTGCACGCATGTACTCCAACGCAAGTGTGCTACCGATTAGCTGTGACAGTCTGCGAAACGTCAGTGAATGATATGCGGAGGCAAATTGACATGAGAGATGCAGACATGTATAATAGCATTCCAAGGAGCCAAAGAGGACGCAACCAATCTCTCCGTCGTGCGGCCTTGGGTATCGCATTTGTTCTTACCTGTATATGATGAGGGTCCGAACTGGAGGGAAAAGTGAGGGAACCTACATGGTCTAGTTTGGTCAAATTTAGGCCAGCAGCATTGAGAACAGAAGCTAGTAAGATGATAGAAAGGCCAATGATAAATGCAAGAACTGGGCTGGCAGTGTTTTTATTAACAGGAGTCTCATCTGACAGAGGGATTGGAGAGGGGGAGGGGTCGTCCATTAAGAAGCAAATTAGGTAGGAGGGAGATGAAGAAAGTAAATAGGTGGATGGGCAAACATGACTACAAGTCGCTCCCGCGTGACGTCACAGCTCTTTCTCCTATTGCTCCTTCCTCTCCGCCTCGCAACCGATTCAGCCTCTCATGGATTTCGTTCAAAGAGCAGTCTATGTTTACGCCCGAGAGATGTTCTTCCTACTTCCCACATCCTGGACAACAGTGTATCACTTCATGTACAAAGACATCACAGTCCGAGCAAAAATCGTGTCGGCAGTCCGGGCATCTGTATCTACCCACTACACTCACACCTTCCCCAATCGGTATTGACGTTGTCGTCGGAAAGAGTTTTGCGCAACCATGACACGCATCCGAGGGCTGAGGTATATCTTCCAAGTTTGGTCTGGAAAGCCAAAGCTATAGTCAGAGGCTCTCTCCAGCAACTACAGCACTGACGTACACGGCATCATAGGGTTTCACGGGGAAGAGGTGATGGTAGCTTCTTGCCAAATGAGGTGAGCTTACAATCATGAGTCCACAGACATGGCAGTCCGTTGGCACATCGCACACTTTAGCAAGGCAGCGGGGGCATAGAAAACCTTGACTCTTTAACTCCGCATGACAGACACATAACGTCGGCGCGGATGCTTCCGGTAATCGGGTCGGAAAGCCCATCATCATGAGATCCGCAGAGAGGCTAGCGGATGGTGCGCCCATGGTGCGCGTTAGCGCCCTCTGAGCGGGTGGTGGGACCAGTTCAAAAAGGAGGTCCTTAAAATGTCCTTCATTCATAGCTACACCGAATTGGCCTACCCTTGGGATATGCCACTTAGTTGGGAACCAAGTTCGAGATTTGAGACCCGTACCGCCTGTTTTATCAGATAGTTCGCGACATATCTTCATCTCTGCAGCGAGCGCGACTACAGAGATGCGAACTTTGTTCTTGACACATGTTTCGAGCGTTTCGTGAATATTGCCGGGATCGCATGTGGTTAAGGAACCGAATATGATTATTATTTCGCGCGAGGAATGGGTTGGAAGATGACTACGCATGTTCAATGAGTGTAGATATGCACACTTGCTAGTTAATTACCTCATGCTTGCTTTTGCCATTTCGATGGCATTCTGTAAACTGGGTTCTCCAGTAGGCTCGAGCTTATGTCGTTCTTTGATGTAGGACAAGACCTCTTGAGGATTACCTGATCTTGAACTAAGTGATAATATGTCTACAATGGCCTTAAAGAAGGGACTCGCCTGAAAGATCCCCGATACGCTCTCCAAGGCCTGCTCGCATTCCAACAACACCAATTTGCCCTAGCGGATTCTGGTCGAACCATTCTAAGATAAATTCACGAGCATATTGAAGCATCAAGTCAAATCGTGTCGGACGCATATCACGGTCCAGCATAGCAGAGGAAAGATCCAGTAACAGAATAACATGACGAATTATAGTTCGACGAATGGCCGCAGCTGGAGCAAGAAGTCTAGGAGAGAGTGAATGATAGCATGAATGAAGAAAGAAATCAGATTGACCTTTTCCGACGGCCCCTTGCCATGAGTTCCTGGACGGACGTCTGGAGACTCCCAGCTTCGTCCTCTTGCACAGTCTCCCATGAACGCGTATATGAAGCTTCCCAAGTATATGCTTGCTGAACGAACTTAGGCCGCCGCCAGAGTCAAAGTGTACTGAAGCTTACAGAGTCTTTGGCTTTTCCCTTTCCTTTGTCAACTTTTTTCTTTTCCGCCCTACCTTTACCCTTGCTTTTGCCCTTATCCCGGCTGGCGTCGTAGTCGTCATCTGGAAGAGAGATGTCCGAGTCCGAGTCGGCCGCGCCGATAACCAACTCTCGCCTTGGTGGCATTATGTGCGCGACGTGCAATGAAGAAGCAGACCCAATATATCAACACGCGTCAACAACGATGCGGGCAACCCTTCTGTGAAGTACGTTTTTATGTGGAACGCTGCAACGGCGTTGCCTTCATTTATTCCTCTATGAGAACGCACTCCGGTGCGTTTTGCTCTATATCTCTCACACCCATGTTCTCTCGCTGTTTTCTGTGCTCAGCACTTTTGATTTTTGCGTTTCCTGTTCTCCTGCGACTTTGGCGGGCGACAATATTCAACCAGGATACCTCTCATGCTCCCCCCCATATCCAAACCGCTATAGCTAAATGTATGTCGCTGGAGCAGAAGCCACGGCCACCACTGGATTTTTGGAAGCGTTCCCGCTCAGACCGATATGAGGCTGGGACGCGACCTGTTCTCATCAAACATGGCAGGATATGGACTGGGAGGAACAACGGAACTCAGGTCGTCTATGGAGACATTCTTATGGAGAAAGGGATAATCAAGAGTGTTGGCAATCTCGACTGGCTAGACTTGACTGGCTACGGAAGCGATTTGCAAGTGGTGGACGCTGACGGGGCATGGATCACTCCTGGTCTGGTCGATGCTCATTCCCATATTGGGGATTTCTCTCTCCCAATTCTTGAAGGATCAAATGACGGAGATTCATTAAATGGCATAGCCCAACCTTGGCTTAGGAGTTTGGACGGCCTCAACACTCATGACGAGACGTATCCCTTGACACTAGCTGGAGGAGTGACTACTGCCCTTGTTTTGCCTGGATCTGCCGTTGCTATTGGTAGGCAAATTAGCTTCATCGTTTTAATTTATTTTCCCAATCTCTGTCGGTGCAGGTGGTCAGGGCTTTGTGATCAAGCTAAGGGAAACGTCAGAAAAATCATCTTCCTCTATGTTGGTAGAACCTCCATATCACATCAACAATACATATCCAGATCCTAACTTACCGTTCCGTTGGCGTCATATGAAGTAAGTTGCGTTTAAGTATGTATCAAACTATCCTGTGCTCAATCGAGAAGACATGCATGCGGTATGTGTTCTCAACAGCAATTTGAGTTTGATTGATTGTTTTGCCAACTGTAAATAGGCGAAAATCCAAGTATGTACTTTGTTAATGCACTAGGTTTTATCCGCTAAAGTGACACTCCAAGGTAAAAGCTTCCAAGGGACACGCATGGATACCATCTGGGCTTTCCGTGAAGCGTAATTATGCGTTTGAAATCGTAGGTGTACCTTTTGATCATACGCGTCTGCTAGGTATGCAAAAGCCCAGAAAATAAAAGACGAACAAGATCAATTTTGCCGCGATGTTCTCGGTGGTAACCGGCAGCTTGGTCAATTTCCTGAAGAACTACAGTGGGAAGCATTGGTCGACGTCCTTAGGGGTCGCGTCAAGGTGAGTGATGAATCCACTATGGGGTCCTGTGAGCTTATCAATTCCCAGGTTCATACACACTGCTATGAGGCTGTAGACATCGATGATTTCGTTCGTGTACGTGATTGTCCCATCTCGCCTGCATTGATATCGCTAATTTTCTATAGCTTACCAATGAATTCAAGTTCCCTGTCGCTGCCTTTCATCACGCTAGCGAAGCTTATCTTGTCCCTGACATTCTCAAAAGAGCATACGGTACGCTTCGCGCCATTTGAAATTGTTCAAACATTGAATAATGGACAGGCGAGGCGCCTGCTATTGCTCTTTACGCAACAGTCGCTCGTTTTAAGCGGGAGGCCTACCGGTCTTCAGAGTTCGCTCCGAAAGTTCTCGCTCAACATGGAATCACTGTGTTGATGAAGGTAAGTAAGTTTTTCGATCGGATTGCTATCATGTTGTATTGAGGCTACTTCTAGAGTGATCATCCAGCTGCCTGGGATTCACGTCGTCTGATCTACGAAGCCCAACTAGGATACTTCTATGGACTGCCGTATAATTTGGCTATAGCTTCCGTTATTAGTAATGCAGCCGAAGTCCTTGGCATGGGACACAGACTGGGCTACATCCGAGAAGGTACGAATATTGTCCAGAGTTGTGTCATTCAGCTTAAAGACTTTGATAGGCTGGGATGCGGGTAATCGGGCTCCCCCTAGTAAAAAAATGACAACTGATGCATTTTAGATATTGTCGTTTGGGATAGCCATCCCCTGGCTCTAGGCGCTACACCAACTCAGGTGTATGTTGACGGTCTTCCTCAATTGCAAGGCTCGATCAAGGTCAAGAAACCGGCCAACTTCCAGAAATTACCCAAGGTACCCAAATTCGACCAGGAAGCTGCAGAAACCGTCAGACATGATGGACTTCCACCATTAGAACCAAGGAAAAAGGTCCTCGGCACCACTGTTTTTACCAACGTCAAGAACCTGTATTGGCCTGAGACACATGGTGTTCAACGACAAATAATCGCTCAAGATGATGCGGAGCTTGGAGTTGTCGTTGTTCAGAATGGCAGTATCGTGTGCAAGGGTGGTCATCGAGCATGCTTTGTCGAGTCTCTTTTGACCGACCAGGGTGTTGCTGTAATAAATCTCGATGGCGGCTCCGTGTCTCCGGGGCTTGTTTCCTATGGGTCGAATTTGGGCTTGGAGGAGATTACGCTCGAGCCATCCACGACTGATGGTCTCGCTCCCGATCCTCTTTTACAACCAGTGCCAAAGATCTTGGGCGGGGACTTCCTCCTCCTGCGTGCTGCTGACGGACTGCAATTTGGAACTAGACATGCCCTGTGAGATATGATTTTGTTTATGGAATGGCCATGTGCTCACTATCCGGCAGTCTTGCGTACCGGTCTGGGGTACGATTACCTTTGTTTTCTTCTCCTGTGTGATCGAATTATCACTTCACAATAGGTGACGTCTGCTGTGGTAGCCCCTACCCACCAAGCATTCACTGGAGGGTTGGGTGTTTTCTTTTCTCTGGGGGCATTAAATAAGATGGAGAAGAATGCGGTGATCCAGGAAATGGCAGGCCTTCATGTTTCGCTTGGGCACTTCTCGACCCCTAGTGTCAGCTCTCAAATTGCCACCCTGCGACGCCTCCTCCTGGGGCCGAACATCGGCAGTATAGGTGCCTATTTCCACAAAGTAAAACAGGTCAATTGTTTCTTTTGTTAAAAGCTTGAGTTATACACTTATCCGAGTTGCATAGGGTTTAATTCCCCTTGTTGTTGAAGCTCACAGCGCTGATATTATTGCGACACTCCTTCTTCTCAAGTCTGAATATGAAACCGAAGAAGGGAGAAATTTACGATTAACCATCACCGGCGCCACTGAAGCACATTTCCTTGCAAAGGAATTGGCTGATGCTGGTGTTGGTGTCATCTTGACGCCACTGAAACCTTTGCCGGTGAGCTGGGAAAAGAGAAGGATGTGAGCCGCCCCGCTGCCTTATAATAAATTTCTGCAGCGGCTCATTAGTCTGCTTGTCTATAGTATGCCAGGCCCACCGATCACGAAAGAAACAACCCTTTCCATCTTGCTCAAACATGGGGTTGTAGTGGGGATTGGCTCAGAAGGTGCTTGGTCCGTGCGCAATCTGCCTTTCGAGCTTGCTTGGGTATGTTTCGATAATTACTTGACTTACGCCTCAATCTGATTTATTGCAGGCTGCGATCGAAGCAGGGGGCAAAATATCGAAAGAAGAGGCGCTGAGTATGGGCGGCATTAACATCGAGAAACTCCTTGGTTTAGTGCGTGAGTCTGCGACGATAGACTTGGTGGCGACAAAGGGCGGCGACCTCCTTGATTTTGGCGCAGAAGTAGTAGCCATCATCTCCCCCACGGAGAAGTCGGTCAACCTCCTCCGCGACATATGAATGCCTATTTTAAGGTCAACTGATTTCCCTGTACCCCTTTCCCGCCATCATTTAACATCGTGGCTTGTACATAGACGGTGCTCGTCGGGTGCATAGTGCCACCTGAAGTGTAATATCGCGCTACCTAAAGCGCCCAAAAAAGCTAGTTCTATTGTTCTTACTGCCACTATGATTTGGACTCCGAGAACGCGCTAAGAAAAGCATATTGTTGATGAATTACTGTAGGTGATATCTGATTGGACTACTGAAGCTACTGGGGAATGAGATAAAACACGATGTCACCTTAACAACGGGTATTCATAAATACAGAGATATCAAATAATATTGCGGGTAAAAGCTTGGTTCGATGTCTAGTCCTCTATGGGCTGGAATTTTCAAGCTTGTAGAGAATGAATCAAGTAAACAACAAAGGTTATACGAAAGGAACCACAATGAAAGTTTAATTTGTTGTAATAGGATTTACCCATGGTTTGACTTTTGACTGCATGTGTGGCAAGTTCTTGGAGTACCAGAGATTGTGGCCTAAACTACAGCACAAAATGACAGCGCCTCTAATTTATCTACGATATTCCATGTTTTGTTAGGGGCAAGTTTTGAAGAAAATTCGCAGTCTTTATGGTCCTTTTTCTTGGGCCTGGTTGATATTTACTATTGTATTGCCTGTCTGAGTCCATTCGCCCACTTCCATGGTATAAAATTACGTTGGATGTCGGTATACTAATTAGGACCGCGCTTCATCTCACACTTCACTGATTAAGTGAGGAGCGGTACATGTGATTCGTTTTTTCCGTGGAGAGTCACGTTATCCATATATTAAGTCCTTAGGCGCGTCGAACCAGCTTGGCGCTTGACCCTATCTCTTTGCTTTCCCTCCCAAGGAGACATGCCGAAAGCGAAGAAACCATCTTCCGACGCGAAGGCAAAGCAGATCACTGATTTCTTCCCCAGAAAGTCTTTGTCCCAAACGTCAACAAAGCCCAGCGTCGTATCTCCAAACAGCGCGGTCCAAACAGCACCCACCAAGCAGACCACGACCCCACGCCTTCGTTTTCATACCAAGGCATCGCAGGGGAATGCAGATAGTTCAAAACCGGTTCAAGCGCCTATCTCCCTGCGTGGTGAATCTGGCGCATCTCCCTCGACCAAAGCTGAGCAATCTGGTGCTTCTCCTATACAGCCTTCTGCCAAACGTCTCCGTTCTCAGAGCATAGTCTCTCCACAGCGGATCAAGCGATCTAAAAAATCAAAGAATATTTTGTGCGACTGTGATTACGACGGGAAGATGGAAGTTGACGATGATTCCGTCGTATATGTTCGGTCGGTGCCCTCCACATCCTCAATTCCGTCAACGTTGCCCCATGCTACTACCCTCGATGCAAAAGAGTCAAAGGTTTCTGAAAAACTGGAGTTCTCCGTGCGCCACTTCGCAGCTGCAGCTTTTGTGCCCAGTAGCGTATCAGAAGAGAGAGAGCTAGGCTCCGCTTTTCTAGAGGAAGAAAGTGGCATTGGTCACCTACAGGAACAAGGCTTATCCTTTCCAGAAGCCGATAACAGTCGCATGCAGCCAGATTGCGTTTCTCGAGTTGTTGCAAAACCGGCCGTCGACTGGGATATGGACAGTGGTTTCACTGGTACCCCCTCAATACTAACCCCTTCTTCCACGAATGAACCTGCCGCTGCCCCCTCAACTTCGCCGGAGGAGCTCCTGGACGAAAAGGCCAGAGCAGAGCAAATCATCAAAGAAATCAAACTCAAAGCTCTTGCTTTTGCCCAAGCTCAGGAGTCCGCATGCCCCGTTCTAGATATATCAAGTCCTATCACCAGCGACGATGATGATGACGCTGGAGGTCTTGCCCCATTGAATTTCCGACCCATTACGAAGCTTCGGAGGTGCGCCAGGTCTCGAGATGCATAGAACAACTGCTTACAACAGACGCTTATTCGGTAAATGTTGTCCAGTCCCATTAAGCCAAAAAGATATAGCTTACGGAAGCCCTTCGCCGGAACAATATCGGACAAACAAAGGACGACATCCGATTCCCTATGTGATTCTCTGCCTTCGATGAAACGGAAGTCTCCACCCGCAAATCCTTTGGATGTTCTTCTTAAGGAAAGGCGCTCAACAAGCGCTAAGAACGGGGTGGCATTGGAAGATCGGGAGTCACGACTCCGCGCACTTGCATATCTAGACCTCAATGATGATTCAGAGGATGACGAAAGCCCCAAGAATGTAACAACCGGTATGCGAATGATGAAGGAAGACGAGGCAAATCCTTTTATAGATGATCAACAGAGACAACAAGTTATGGACATTCTCGAGGGTGACAGAGTCATTGAGAGCGAAGAGGAATACATTCGACTACTTGGGAATGTCGGAGCCAAGCTGTGGGACGGTTCGGAGGCCTCTTTGATGTGTTTAGGCGAGGATGCACTCCCTCCCATCAATTATGGGGGATCGGACCCCTCTATCTTGATGCTAATGCAGACAATTGCCGAAGGCCCTCATACACTTATACATATGGTCATGGATAGCGGCGCACTGGAAATGGCTAATTTCACTGATGGAGGTGAAAATGTGATTGGTTTTTTGATGGACCTTGGTGAGTAACTCGAAGACATGGTTATGAACCTTCCAATACAACTGCATCGTTTAGCCCTTTCACACCGAGGCGATACCCTCAACGTCAGCGCTTCCCGATTATTGTCTCACATTATACGAAATCCCACAGTCTCTGTGCCTATCCTTCTGTTTGAGAGGATCTTGGTCCTTTTGCGTGTTCTCGGAGCACAGTCATCTATTTTCGACAGAATGGGATGGGGGGTTCGTGGTGACTCGCGTGGTGTTCCCGATTGCGACCGTACTTCTATTATTGGACGTCTGATACAGTTGATTGCAGAAACATCGAGGTGAGCTTAGTTGTAACGATGATTATCCCAACCATTAACGTAAATCTAGGGCATGTCGCCTGAGCCGGAAAGAGGTTCCGGACCTAGTCATCATTCTATTACTTATTGGATTGGAGCCTGAGGTTTCTCACGAGACGAGGTTACATGTCTCCCATACAATTCACCAGGTTTGTCAATCTGTTGGTAAGGAATCCACTGTCGAACTTGAAGTGGTAAGCTCCAAACTGTCCAAGTTTCCAGGATCGTTGCCTCATCTTCTTGAAGGAGAACGCCATCTGCAACAAGTTCCTGCGTCTAGTGCAACCGTTTTCTCCTCAGAACAAGCGATTTACTCTCGATCTTCTCGCTGGCGCTTCTGGACGCACCGCGCGCGTTGCTCGCTCAGTCGCACACTCTATGTTGACCGATAAACCTGCTCTGCTCCCTGTATGTCCTTGCCGTACCTTGCCATTCAAATTTGTCTGATTGTTCGTCCAGTCTCAGTATTCAGCCCTCCCACCCCTGACAGAACTCATGGGCATGTTGTTTACTGTATCATCTTCGAGTCCATCTCGTCCTACAGGCAAATTTGAAGTTTACGATGCCGCAAATTACGTGGATATGGCGTCTTGGGCATCCATACTAGCGGTTGCCCTCACAGATATCTTTCAGTATATCGAAAGTGGAGAGGCAAATGAAATTGCAGTAACGCCTTCAAAGAGTCCCACAAAGGAGAAGGACGGTTGTATCATCCGCGCTTTACATGAGAAACTCTACAAGATACACAACCGAATCCGTTGAGTACTTTCTCTGCCCACTGATACTAACTTCTGAACACTTTATCTTCAGAGGATAATCGAGCGGCTCATTTGGATAGGTCAAGAACTAAAACTGTTCTATTTCAAATAGCGTTCCGGATCCTTTATCAATGCCTAGCAGTCACTCAGAACCGAAAGAAGGGCAGCCAGAACATCCGAAGCTATTTCCACCGCAAACAATTGCCTGCTTAATCCTACCTTCCCCTATACTTTTGCCTTTACCATAGTGTAATCTTAAGTTATGCAACAATTACCTTAATTCTGCTTTCGGCGTCGTTCGCGGGAGATAGACTACTTAACATTATACTTCTATTATTGTAGATGGCTCCTCAATTTTGTCGTAGGGTTGTGTCAAGGGGCATGTGAACTCAGCTCTTATCTTGATAGTCCCTCGTCTATTTGCGCTCGCGTGGATTTTATCGGACTTGAATACGTTCACATGAGTCCATTGATCGGGGTAGGGGCGATAAAGAGATGAGATACTAGAATAGGCGGAACAGTCATAGCCTGTCATAGCGTAGTGGATGACTTGAAGCTTGAAGGGGAGTACCAAAGCTCAGACTTGTTTCAAGGCTTCAAGCTCCCCCACAAGGGGAAATCACGCATCTTGTCGTTCACCATCACGCTGCGAAAAGAAATACCCTTTTGGACCAAAGAATTTTATTATTATTATTATTTTCTCTATTTATTCCCCAGCCACGAAAATCCGCATTGAACCTACATTCTCGGTCTAGGCAGTTAATTGCCATAGTGGCATATATAGACCCTTCGTTTTGTCATAGAATGTGAACATACGACCCGAGTAGCAATTATAACCAATCGAGTTGCCCGGACTACACGTACTTGATCGCTGTTACGCTCCAGTTATATTCAGCACTTTCTGATGGTTCACTTCAGAACGCACAAACACAGGTCTAGAAAAGCAATAAATCATCACATTACACCATCGAACTGGTGTATATGAATTGGCGACCTTTAGAAATTATACATGTGAATGACCATGGAACAAACGAGACATCCTTCAGCCTGCGAGAGCTCCAAACTAGGTACGCTTCTGAACTCAATATCGCTGTGTAACAGTCCCGGTTGGCAAAGACACTGTAAAAAAGTTCCGATGTGACAAAGTGAACTGTCGACACTCGGTTCCCATGGGTTCACGGATCGGACGAGGTGGGCGATAACACCTGTTGCACCATATTGTCTGTACCTCGGAGGGGTTCTTGTGGTTGAGGCTGAGTAGTTTGTGTTGATGTCAGCTGTGACAACTTGGTGGTGGTGTCATTGCGAAATGGCTTATTGAAAGCATTTTCAATGTTCTTGACCTTGACTTGACCAAAACCAGGGAGGTTACGAAGTTGATTGGGTGTTGCTCTTGAAATGTTAGCAAAACTCTGTCTGGCGGTCAGAACCGAGCTAAACTTTTTTTGAGAGTTCTAGGAACATACACCAAACGTCGAGCGGAGTGTCTCAACGTCTGTTTTGTTGACTTTGGGTATATTGGTGAGGGCACCACGGAGGATAGCATGATAATCCTTGTCAACACGCTCTTTGATCATGTCTGGCGGTTTCGACTCGAATTGCTTGTATACGGATAGATAGTGGCCCACTTCATCATTCCTGAAACGAGATGGCTTGATTGAGAAGACATTCAAGGCATAGAAGTACAAGAGCGTACGAGAAAGCAACGATGATAGTAATGTTGTTGATGAGACATGACTGTGTCAAGATGAGGGAAGATTAAGGCATGTGGGGGAGTGACGGTCTGACCTTTGTGAGCTCTCGTATTGGATCTCTATGCTCTGTCTAGAGGCAACTATTAGTTAGGAAGAAGTTCAAACTGTTGGGCGCGTACAATATCACATAGGATAAGGAGGAAACGACGATCGTAAGAATGCCCAAGCTTCTCAACGCGGCTGTGAATATACTCCGGATGGAGGCGGTGATAGCGAAGGCTATGCAGATGTGAGATCAAATCTAGGATCAAATGCAGCAGATTCACATTCACCTGAGGAACAAGACTCCAGTGGTTCTGCCAACTTGATAGTCAGCGGCTATATCACCGAATTCCTTGCCTACGTTTCGAATACATTCTAGAACGGGATTGCCCCTCTGACCATTGTCAGGTTCTGGTTTTAGGAATATAAACGCGGCAAACCTGGCAGGGATTGACTATGATATTGTTGCCAGAAGCGGGGACAACGACTGGGGGCACACGAGCAGAGGACATAACCTTGCAGGCTATAAATAGACTGACATGGGGAATTCTCGTCAACAAGCGAGTTCAACCTGAGCCACGCGGGCGACAATGGATAAGATACCCAAGCCAAACACGACTGTGGCTCGGGGATCCAGGGGTGGCCTCAGAACACGTTTACTTCCCGTCCTTCTCCTTGCCTTTGGCTTTTCCGTTCTCTCACTGGGCCTCAACGCCAGGCATCTCATCGGTGCCAGTCCTCATGCAGTGCCCAGAGACGCCGACCGGATTCTCAACCAGTGTCGTCAACTCGCCCTTCCCGCTGGTCCTCCCGATAATTTCCACCAACGAACTGTATCTGATCGCTTCGAGCCCGGCACGCCCCCCACCCTCATCACGAACGCAACCATCTGGACTGGACGCGTCTCCGGCCATGAAGTAATCAAGGGTTCTATCCTTATAGACAAGGGAATCATTCAAGCCATTGGAGATATCGAATCGGCTTATCTGAACGAGTTTTCTGGGCTCGTGACAGTTGACGCTGGGGGAGCTTGGGTTACACCGGGGTCAGTGGGGAAATTCGTCTGCTTGTTTCTCATACTCTAATTTCGTGATGAAGGATTGTAGACTTACATTCCCATATCGGCGTTTGGAGCGCCCCAGAGCTCTCAGGTGCCGATGATTCCAACTCTCTCAAAGGACTAGTTCTGCCTTGGCTCAGGAGCTTGGATGGGTTGAACACCCACGATGACTCATACCAACTTTCTATTGCAGGAGGACTGACCACCGTCAATGTTCTCCCTGGATCTGCTGATGCGATTGGTAGCTCCACGTTTTCTCAATCTGTGCTAGACTAAGCGTTTTACTCTTTTAGGTGGCCAAGCATTCACGATCAAGTTGAGGCCTACATCTGAGCGTTCAACAAGTGCAATGTTGCTCGAACCGCCATATACTATCAACGGAACCCACGTTGATCCATCTCTTCCACCTAGATGGCGTCAGATGAAGTGAGTCTTTCTTCTTTGATAATCTATCTCCGTAGTTGACTAATGACCGTTTACAAGACATGCTTGCGGTGTGTAATGGAATTTTCTCTCCCATTAAATTTCTGACAAGAGACCTCTAAAGGCGAGAATCCAAGTAGGCCCATCTTTGCTTGTCCTCAAATGGATATCGACCCGCTTTAGGTCGTACGTATTCGGGAACGCGTATGGATACCATCTGGGCTTTCAGACAAGGGTTTGTGGGGGCTTATGGTCATTTTATAAATTTACTCTAATTTTCTACCCTAAGGTATGATACTGCTCGCAAAATAAAGGAAGAACAGGATGCGTATTGCGAGAAAGCCTTTGCTGGCGAATGGAATGACCTCGGCTCTTTCCCCGAGAATCTTCAATGGGAAGCATTGGTGGACGTGTTAAGAGGACGCGTCAAGGTCAGTGATCGAACCAGAGACTGAACTGAGTCGAATGAAATGCCAACAGGTTCATAATCACTGTTATGAAGCAGTTGATTTGGATGGTATGGTTCGGGTGCGTGGGCTTCAGCTGATTCACAGTTACTACTAATTAACAACTATCAGATTACCAATGAATTCAAGTTTCCTATCGCTGCTTTCCACCACGCACATGAGACATACCTGGTTCCTGATCTTCTCAAGAAAGCCTATGGTTTGTGAAAAGCTGCTGGTGCCTACCTCCGCCGATTCACTCCTTTTTCTTTCAGGTCATCCCCCTGGTGTCGCCCTGTTCGCCACCAACGCTAGGTACAAACGTGAAGCATATAGAGGCTCTGAGTTTGCTCCTCGCATTCTCGCTGACAATGGTATACAAGTGGTTATGAAGGTTCGTCCTCGTGGTTCCCCCAGTTGAGCCACTGAACAAAGTTTCATGCATACAGAGTGACCACTTTGTTCTCAACTCGAGGCACCTTGTCAATGAGGCACAGCAAGCTCATTTCTACGGTCTATCTTCCAATCTCGCCTTGGCTTCTGTCACGTCGACTCCGGCTGCCATCATGGGAATGGACCATAGAATCGGATCAATTAGAAAAGGCAAGCAAAATCCCTCGCGGTCAGGGCACTGCTGATTATTTAAAACCGGTATAGGTTATGATGCCGGTGGGTTGATTGCAGACGCTAAGCTTTGATGCTTAAATGCTTATGATTGCTGTAGATATTGTGATTTGGGATAGCCATCCACTTGCCCTTGGTGCCGCACCGCAGCAAGTCTATATCGATGGGATCTCTCAGCTTAAGAACCCTCACGTCACTACTAAGCCTACTCACGCACAGAAGGCCCCCCAAACGCCTAACTTTGACAGAGAGGCTGGCTTAGCGGTGGAATATGATGGACTGCCACCGCTTGAACCTCACTCAAGCTTGGATGACCCCATCCTCTTCATCAACGTCAGTCAAATTCATCTGCGTGGACATGGATGCGAGATCGCGCAGGCGTACTCGCTCAAAGAGACTGGTAGTATGGGCGTCGCCCTCGTCAAGGGCGGAAGAGTTGTCTGCTTTGGCTCCTACAGTGTTTGTGGCAAAGAAGCTAAGGCTTCTCGAGGTATCAAGACAATTGATTTGCATGGAGGTACTATTGCGTATGTTGCATCTTCATATTATCACATCATCTTTCATTGACGATACCTTTGAAGTCCTGCCCTCACCAGTTTCGGAAGTCCTCTGGGGCTGGAGGATATACAATTGGAATCGTCTACCAAGGATGGCCAGATCTTCGATCCGCTCGAGTCCAATGTGCCGGAAATTGTTGGAGGAGACGGCAGCGTTATTCGCGCCGTCGATGGGCTCCAATTTTCATCCCGTGATGCACTGTACGATAGGAAAATATCTTATTTCTCTTTGACTCTAATCCCCTCGTATAGACTCGCATATCGCTCAGGTGTGACCGCAGGCATCAGTTTCCCAACTTCTTCAGGTTTCTTTTCGGGACTTGGTACCGCTTTCATGACTGGGGCATTCCACAAGCTCTCTACAGGTGCTGTGTTGCAGGATGTAACTGCTCTTCATATTTCCATTGGTGCTTTCACCCGTCCTAGCGTGAGCACCCAGATTGCACTTCTTCGTCGCCTCCTCGATGGCGGGGGCAAAGGTGATTTAGGTCTTGCTTTCAAGAAAATTTCTGAGGTAAGCATCTAATTCGCCCTATTATATTTATATCATAGGTGATTCATGCTGTGGTTATCAGGGTGAGATTCCCCTTGTAATTGCTGTCGACAGTGCCGATATCATGGCGACTTTGATTCAACTCAAGCGAGAAGCTGAATCTAAGGCGCGGGCGCACCTCAGATTCACTTTTACAGGTGCAGCAGAATCTCATCTCCTTGCCAAAGAAATTGGAAATGCAGGGATTGGTGTCATTCTACGCCCGGTTCGGCCGTTCCCCTATACCTGGAAATCTCGGAGGATCCTTCCTGGCCCTCCCATGACGAAGGAAAATGCTGTAACAACTCTCATGCGTCATAACGTCACTGTTGGCATTGGTATCGAAGAGTCATGGAGTGCACGAAACATTCGGTTTGACGGAGGATGGGTAAATATCCTCTCTCTCAAACTACAGCAGTCTAGCTAAATGAGTATGCTAGGTTGCACTTGAAGCCGGAGAGGATCATGTCTCCTACGAGCAGGCTCTTGCCTTGGCTTCCTCAAACCTCGAGAAATTGCTGGGTCTCACCAAAGAAAACTCTGACTTGGTCGCGGTTGCACACGGTGACTTCTTAAGCTTCGAAGGCAAACCCATTGCTATTATTTCCGAAGCCAGAAATACCGTTGACCTATTGTAATATTATCATACATATACCCAGACTTGAATTATATGACAGAAAGCAAGATGACAGCGAAAAGATCAGGATTCATTCAACTGCTTTCGCAGTTGGTGGGTTAATTACTGTGGCGTTGTTCACGGGAATTTTATCTGCGATTGATTGAGCTACAATCTCCTGAATAGCGGGAAGGCCAGTGCTAATGAGTTTGATTTGTCGACGTTCGTCTAAGGAAGTGTGAGTGATTTGAAATGAATCACTGGAATTGACACACCAATGGGTATGATGGTTCCGTGCCTTCGTAAATCTTTTGCTCTCATGTGAGGGCTGAGGAAAGGATGGGTTGTAGGGACGATGACAAATGAACGCTGCGTTTGAAATAAATATGACTGTCGTTGTTTCATGAATATCACGAACCTTCCGGTACCAACTCCGTATGTCTTCATTTGCCCCGGGCACCGTGGGCATTTTTTGGGGTCCTAGCACCTGAATGACCGCTTTAACAAGTTTCATGATCCCTGCGGCTGTGAAGGTTTTCAGTAAAAATAAATATAGATACGAAAGGTGCTCTTCTCACAACGTCGATCCATTAAACTGACTAAAGACTGGCATCCTGGACCATGGCCAATAAAGATAACTTTATTGGCTCCGGAAAGCCTGGTTCGATTACTTCAGTCAGAAATGGGCAAACGGTTTCGTTGTAATAGTCGCACTGTATATAGTTGTCCCAAATGTATATAAGGGTATCGCGACCAATGTCTTCCGCTAGTTTTGTTCGCTATATATATATGCTTTCAATTTCAGAATTCATGCCCAAGTAATTGAAGAACGCACAGATGACGCGGGCGACGCGGGCTTTGGGAATAGGTTTGCGTCGACTAAGGAATAACCATCCGCTTTCACCCATTCAATAAGGTTCTTAGAAAAATCAATCTGGTTTAAAGTAAATAATAAGCGAGGTGAGCGATGGAGAGTATGGATCAACGTGCCAGATAAGATCTTTCCAATTCAACGTCGCACGTTGCCGAGGATTCAAGCTCCATCCGCAAGTTACCACTAGCAACATGTGTTAGATCAGAAAGGAAACAGAGGGAAGAATATACAATTCATGAACGAAAACAACCAGTGTCTTGTTCGTGAATATATCAGAGCTGTCACCAGATTGAGTGCGCGGTAGGCAGAAGGCTGATTGAAACCCACCTGCACAAAACTTGAGCAGACATACGTTGCTCCATCTCTGATCGTAGTAAAGGAATCTGCATCATTGAATGTTCGGTATATAGGTAATGTTGTCGATGCGCTTTGAGTATTTCTATTGCGAACCAATATCAGCATTATTCCACCGCAATTCATTACTTTACTGACCGGGTATCGAAAAAGTGATATCTCCCAGATCTGTGTTGCTTTGTTAGATTTGAGAAAGATTACGAAGGGTGTGGTACCTTCTCGGGGTTCACAAGCACGTGGATCTACACTCTTCCAGTACTTGCTCTGCTCCTTCGCTACAAGCCAAACTGTTTCTGTACCCTCATCACTGGCAACGAGAGGGGGCAACTGGTCAGGGGCCTCGCCCAATAGGACCTTAGTCACGGCCAGAGCTGATACTGAGTTCGAATCCAAGTTGTACCCTCCCTTGTGCCCGTGGTATGTCAGCGATCATTCGGACATTACCCATAGAAAAACTGACCTCCAAAGCAACCACCATGCGACCATTGGCCAGACCAGCTAACATGTGGGTCATATGGGCGTATCCAGCGGGAGTTACTAAACATTCGCCTAGCTCATCGCCAGCAGCCGCGTCAAATCCAGCTGATACTGTATTCCAAAGTCCATGATAAGCGGGTAATTGCTGTTTGTGTAGACTTACTCATGACCAAATCTGGCGCAAATTCAAGACCAATGGGCAGGATGACTTTCTGAAAGGCATAAATATAATCTGCGTCTCCTACTCCTGCGCAAGGCCAAGGAACATTCACCGAGCTATATTCATATAGATTAGGCTATATCTGAAAACGTTGAACTTGCTTACTAGCCCAGCCCGGCTTCTTCGCCGCATGATTGCATACTACCAAATGGTCCAGTCGGATAGAAATTCCCCTGCTCGTAACGATGCAGGGATATATACAAAACCGATGGGTCATCATTGAAGGCACGCTGCGTACCGTTCCCTACAGAGTTTGATCTAGTTGCATCCTATCTATCGGTTGGAAGTTAGATCATACCATGGTGAACATCCCTATGATTCCTTTAAGCATTTCGGACCTGAAATCATTATAGTTAGGCGTACCAATCCAGGATTAAGATTTTCTTGATTGGTGTCAATTGTTGTACAACTCGAGCAGCAACCGCGATATTATTGAAAAAACAGAAGCCCATGTGTTCATCAGGTTCTGCGTGGTGACCTGGAGGTCTGACTATTGCAAGGGTTTTCTTGAGCCTCCCTTGAGCAACGGCCAAGGCAGCTTCTATGACACCACCACAGCTCAACAAAGCAGCTCTAGTGGTTCCAGCCATGACATAGAGTGATAGCTGCTCATAATAAGCCTCAGAATCGACAATCTGCTGATCCGTCATATCTAAACAACATTATATATTTCAAAGGTCCAAAAAAGCGTGAATTAGTCTTACATTGAATAGCTTGAACCTTGTCCCAATGATCCTCAGTGTGGACTAAGAGAGCCTCTTCTCTGGTCACTGGTCTGATTGGTAGCCAGAGCATTCGTTTGATATAGTGATAGTCGGACAGCATCTTCCATATCCGCACAATTCGTTGCGGTTGTTCAGGATGAGGATCATCGCCAAGTTTAAGATGTGTCGTCATTTCCGATGAATAAACATAACCGACGGTATAATTGGCAACCGGGGGTTTGAAGGGCACGGACAAGGCGCGTGGGCGTATGACCGCGTTTTGGGTAACGTCCTTGGCACTGTTGTCAACCTCCATGGCATCAGAGTATTCCACTTCTTGAGGTTCGAAAGGTGAAGAGTATTCTGTGCCCAGACCAGCGACTAATTCTTGATAGAACGAGCTGGTGCAAAGGTTGGGAGGAGAATATAAAAGGGAATGCGATCAATTGCACCGTGTTTGGAGTCGACTTCCGTATCAAATAATGCGTCGAACTTTTGAACCACTAAATAAGCAGTCGAGTAGTCCCAGTGTAGTCCCTCGTCCATGAATTAGACAATGATACTATTGTTACAATTTTACTTCTTTCAAGTGAGGCATGTATGCGAGTTTCGCTGAGAGCTATTGCAGTGCGCTAACAAATCTACTGATGGCTGGCTCGCTGAGATATTGCCGCCATTTTCGGGTGATCCTTCCAAAATTTGACTAGTGGCTCGGACATCACCACAAGTTCGGATACGCCCGTTATCTGGGGATGAATTCATAGAAAATGGTACACCAGTCATTCCTTGGACAAGAGAAACAAGTGTGTGTGGAGGTGTGTCGCTGTTGCTGAGAGCGACAAATCATACTCGAAGCGTGGTCCCCTTGAGCGGCCGAATACTCCATGCTACCTTGATCATAAGTCCGAAATCTATTCTTGGAAATGCATTAATGTCAACACCGCTTTCACAGCATGACCACCGCCTCCGCGGGAACCAGTCGAACCCATTTCGAATTGTCAATTTATCTTCTCTCTTGTATTATTGTGACACGACATCATGTTCAGCTATCGGGATTTCTTTTTCAAAGGAACTAAATTCTGCTGTTGTATACCTGTCCGTACTGGCGTCATCATCATGGCCTTACTGGCCATGGTCTTTTCGGCAATCTTTTCGATTGCATTATGGTATGAGCTTTCAGGTGAGCTCCCGTAATTCTTTTACCGTCGTAGCTTACTTTAATCCGGTCGGTATTCAGTTAACGCTCAAGTCACGGAAGGAATCAAAGCCGCTTTCATTGTCGGTGGTATCGTGGAGACACTTCTTTTCGTAGCTTCGGTATTTGGGCAAGTGCTTCAATCGTTTCCTGCGTGTCTTCTCACTGTAGTGTTAGGCTCGTTGGGGCAATCGTGCGCAAGTTGGTTTTTATACGAATCTATGCAATTATCACCTACGTTCACTTTTGCCTCAATCTCGGAATCGCAATTTGGTTTCTTGTTGTAGTATTCAAAGAGTCGAGCGCCGCAAACAAGGTGTTGTGCGACGACTCTGGAGGCGCAGAACAGCAGTGCATGCAACTCATTGGTTTTGGGAAGAATGCGTTCCTTGTTGTGGCTGCCCTCGTTCTCATTCTTGAAATATGTAAGTCTTTCCAAGCTCCTCACACATGTCACTTTCTTAAAGGACGCAGACGGTGCTCTTATTGTAACGCGTTATGTGAACCAGCTTGGTCGTGATAAAAATTACAACCGTCAGACGAGACGAGGACTAGAGGAAGCATTCAGACTCGAGGCTGCGAGATATTCCACTCTTTCTAACTCTCAAGACCCGGAACCAGCAGGGTGGTATGATGGCTATGAGGGGACAGCATATGATCCTTATCGAGAAGTTCCGACCCGTCAACCCGATGCCCGGTCCCCGACGCCGCGCCGTTTCGAAACTTTCAAGGATAACGGCAGACCCTCTCCTCCGGTGGAAGTCGGATATGGGGGTGGCACTTGGACCCACGAGGAGATTTCAGAGGAGGAAAAAGCGAGGCTGAGGAGACAAGAGCGGGAGCGGGGGATTTCGCCACCGCTCGATGAAGCGGAGCGAAGGGCAGAAATCAAAGGGGTTGGAAACTCGGCACCAATGGTTGATGAACCCCCTCTGTATTCATATCGGGTGTAGTGAGAGCTGGGTCCTACGCACGCTTATATTTCATTCTTCCTCATTTCGTTTGGGATAATGCATATACAGACTAGTGTGTACTCACTACATATATTTATTTCAATTGATTTCTGATGTGACAAAGACGGGGTACACAAGCACAAGCATGTTTCGTGCCTACACAGTGTACAGTATATTCTGATCCTTTCCGAAAAAGTTCTTGGCTTGCTCCCCGCAGGTTTCTTCTTTCACTCCAGCTCATATCGAGCTGTGTATACGTCGACCGATTATATGACATGCACACTCGCTACTATGCCCAGCGCCAGCATCTTGTCCAGTCGGTAAGTAGCTCAGAGCTCAGCGGGGCTTAAGTTTAATTCCACCGTAGCTCGACACTCTCGTGCACCAGCTCTTCACGCTGTCGTTCCTCATGTCACCGTCCGTCCTCATCTACCTTTCACGCCTGCTCGTGCAGATGCAGTGCGGACGACCCAGAGAGTTTGATCCAACATATTCCCTCCGAGTCTTCTATGGGCTCATCTTACTCTGCAACACTATCATACTCTGGATTCATGCGCTACAAGGAGCATCGGAAGGCCGGGGGCTTATCATTGATTTTATTGGAATGTGTATGTCTTGCCGTTACGAGCTATATTGTAAGTTTAAATGTATTTTTTTCCAGCATACGCGCCCTCGAAATTACAGCTCCTCCTATTGGACTTCGTCATCCTCTTCCTCCAATTCCTTACAACAATCATTTCCTATGAGACGCAGTTGTACTACACAAGCGCCGAAACAGACCCTCAAGACGTCCTATTGCCAGAGACTTCAGTTTCCAATACCCTCGGAGGCGAATACTCGTCACTGGCGTCGCAAGACCCCCGCTTTCTGTCGCCCTCTGATCTCAATCTCCCTGAGGCCATGATAATTAAAGAACCAACGATGAGCCAAACGCCATGTATTGTCGATCTACGTCTGTCACCTATCATACGTCGGCTTCGCAACCCGGCCCCACCACTACCCACAAGTTCAGATTCTCTATTACCCTTGCCAAATACAACTTCGTTACCCCTTCCCGCTGGATTACGCATGATAATGAGTGCAAGTGCCAATGCACGAACGAGGAGAGAAAGAGAGCGAAATGGGGCCAGTAATGGGAATAGAAGTGAAGATGGACGTATTCCAGGAGGCTTGGGATAGGCTGTTTTAATATAATTGTTCTTAATGCGGGGATATCGAAGGTAGCACGCCCCTTACAGCGTTCACCACTTGCGCTTGAGCTGGAGGGACTTAGCTTCTGCGTACTCTAGCCGATTGCAAACTCACAGTGCTGTGCAGGCATTGGACAAACTTGGTGAATTCATCCTTACACATGTCCTTCTTGACATCGGTGTAATTTGCGACAATGCATCTACCATAAGCAGATGCATGTGTTGAACAGGTTGTTGTTGTAGCATATGCGAGTTTTTTTAGCGGAGTCTGGGCTTCGCTGAGCCTTCTGGTCGAGTTCATGGCGGATGAAGTGAATGAGGTGATCCGCCGGCCTCTTGAATGGTATTGATGACCTCACCCCTGCCTCGCGAAATGCCAGCACCCTGAGCTACGACACTTCTCACATTCTTTCTTCACCAGGTGTCATGCTCGACCGCCTTGTCCTCGTAGCATGCATCCTGATCGTCCTGGCACTGATTGTCTACTTTTTCTATTGGAATAGGATCCTCGGGTTCATGATAAGCTGCGTGTTGCGCATTTTATACTGGAACCAGGAAGCATCCAGTTGCTGGATTGAAATCGGTCAGCTCGTTATGTCAATTGAAATTCATGCTGCTAGACGTAACTTTGATAGGCTCAATACACTTTTCCTTGTTAGCGGGACGCATATTGCTAAAGGACGTTCATTATCACTCCAGCAACCAGACGATAAGGATTGTCAAGAGTCAAATTCAGTGGCGGTATTGGATCCGGAGGCCAATGACAGCAGATGACTTACATGTTAAAGGGGACGTCCGTGAGTATGAACCTGAAGTGAATGGCGCGTTCATGTCTCATCTGTATTCAAGACCAAAACAATTACCAGCTTTCCTCGTGTCGTATTCAGGTCACCTTGCAGGGGTTCGAATGGTTCCTCTACAATCGCACGGCAGCATATGAGAACATTCTTTCACGCATGGAGGAAAGCCTCAAACGGGAGTCATCTCATTCGATGGACAGGAATCGGTCTTTACACAAACTGCATCGATTTGGTGAGTCTGGAAGCGCATAGAAAACCTATGCTTACTTGTCAAGCAGAGTCTCCCCCAGTCAATGCATCGCATGGCAAATACGTATTGCACCTCCCGCGCATTGTTCATTCATTTTTCTCTTGGCTAAAGCACCAGATGCCAGTGTTGGATGCTAAGGATTTACTGCCATTGGGTATTCAAGTTTTCAAGGGAGCCATCACATGCGGGAATACTTCAACACCCAGTCTTCTCGCAACAGAATTTAGTGTTTGTCAAGGTACATTCGGTATCACTAGGGCAAGTTGATCTTGTGATTATTCTCATAAAATCTGAAACAAACTACAGGCAAGGTCAAAGTATGACCTGCATAAGCAAGCCCTTGCACTGAAGTTTCGCAACGTTGTAATGCAACTCGCAGAAAATGAAGATTATGTCGACCCAACCTCGACCCTCGGAGAACTACTTCACGAGCGTGTTGACCAGTATGTTGCATGCTCAATCAGATGATTGTCTTTCAAGTAAATGATTTCAAAGATATCCTACACTCAGAAATGCCTCTTCATATCTTTCATATCGTTCTTTCCGGAGAATATGGCGACAACTTGGTCTCTATCCCCTGACGTCCAGTTACGGTCTTAATCGTCAACGGCAGCGCAATTTTAGAGCTTTCTCTACACAATCTCGTTCTAAGCGAGAGACAGCAGTGGAGGAAGAAACGCCTATCGGCGCTGACTTTGCTACTCTAGAATATGCTGTGGAGCGAAAAATGTTGGAAACGCCAGTCCTAGAATTGGATTATTTTGTGGATATTGTAGGTGATGTGCCGCCTTTGGAAGATCAAATGTTTCCGATGCTTAATGAGTTCGGGAATGGTGATATTTCTCCGGACTGGATACTGGAGCTTGTTGTATCTGGCGGTACTCTCAGATTTGGACCGTGGGCCCAGCGACAGATGTAAGTGCTCTCGGTTTTTGCCACGCATTTTTTCTGACAGGATCTTGCTTTACAGAGTCGAATTGCAGAAAGTCTTTTTCCCTCCAATGTATGAGACTGTTGAAGAAACTCGCCCGGTTGCGCCTGGGGAAAAGCGGATCTGGACATGTCTCAAGATCTTCATCGAGTTGAGGGACCAAACAACATTACATATCCCTTTCAGAGAGAGCTCGAAAGTATGTGGTGCCCCCAAAGATGATCACTTGTCTAAATCTTCAATAGGACTGGCAGTGGGATGGGTTAACCAAAGTTCCAAAAAGGTCGCGGCGGAGAGAACCAGCTTTTATCAATGCTGTAATTGGTGACCGGTCGTCAATAAACTATATCATACCTATGGTCGCCGGCCCGACTGGTTATGAGGGAGTCTTTGAGGTCCACCTAGATGAAGTCACTGTGACTTCAAGCCTCAATGATATATGCTTAATAGCTGCAGAGTCATGTAGGGTGAGTTTCGTATTTTTTTTTAATGCCGGGAACAGGATGATCGAGATCTTTATCAGATACATGGAGATCTTCCTTCACCTCTCACATGGAATGATGAAAGGACTTGGATTCTAGATGTGGCTTTTCGTCAACCCGTTCTTTATTTGCTTCGAGATCATATAAATATGCTTGCCGATCTTGGAAAAGACTGGGCTTCTGGTCCTCCGAGTGACTGGCGGCGATGGTATCCGCTTTTTTACTCTGTCAAAGCGAACTTCCATCGTTATGAAATCAATCTCTATGCTAACGACCAAAACATCATCGACAAACCCCTGGTGCGCGAAGATAACGGTATGGAGATCTTATCGCTCAACTTGGGTACATGTAAATTGATATTCTGATAGCGCTACTCATTCTCCGTGGAGAGACAATTGAATTCAATACTGTCATCCCTTCCAACATATTCAGACCAGAGTCCACCACGATTGAATTCATCACGAAAGCACCAAAGCTGGCCCTCAATTTCTCTCTTCCCCGGTGGAACACAAGAGCGGCATATATGCCTAAAGATGGATGTTGTCTGGCGAATGTAGGAAACTTTGTTCTGAAGGGAACCTACCATTATTACTCTGAGGTTCGAGAGAACTTCATCGACCATTTAAACTTGACTTCTGAGGTATGTGTTTAGCTGCACTGTGAGCTACCGTCAGTTTACGTGCCCTTGTTAGGTTTCAGACCTTGTCTATCAGTCTCTGGGTTGGGCCACGCGATACTGGATGGTTGTTCGAGACAATTATCTGGGCTCGTTTACCAGCTTCTCTACTCTCTATGAGTACCTTGACAGGCGAAAAAGGAATGTTCCTGTAGGTGATCCTGTTATTATGAAATATCGTCAAGGGAAAGTGAGTGTCCTATTATCGCTTATTTTATAAAGGCTATCACTGATTTACTTTATAGGCCAACATGTTCCATATCACCCTGTCTTTCCTGGTGAACGGGGGAGCAGTTGTATTGCCAGCTAGTGACCTAACGATGGAAGCTCCCATTAACTGTCTCATCACCGAGAGCCCTGGAGTGGGTTCTTGTGTTGTTCTTACTTTCTCTGAGCTTCAGATATATCTACGACTACACGACTTTTTCTTCGGTAAGTGTGTTGCATAATCATTGACACCGCTTGACTGAAGCCGACTTGGAGAAATGTCCTTGAACGTTCCCACCATATACGGACATATTGATCGTTACATTCCAGTGAAATTATCTTACGAGCGTATGCGCAGCGACCAAAAAATCATGATGATTGATGGTGAGCACTGCAACGGATATCATATTATGTATGTAACTCAAGTGTGATCAAGGTCTGGACATTGTTGCAAACCGGCTTTCTGGACCCCTACCGGGAGCAACAACTTATATGTGTATCTGGGAAATCAATCTTAGGCACTGCAAACTCGACATGACCATAAATGATGCCCAGATACTTGCAGAAGCAGGGAGGTCTTTTGGTCTTGGTTTCAAGGATGTGGTGAATGCTCCTGCAGCGGAGTATATGCCTCCAGTTGAGCCGGATAGTATGTCGAATTTATCAGTCAAGAGGTACCAGCTAACTCTTCATACAGTAACCTTCTACAAGGTCAACGTCGGAGGCATGGAGGCGACCTTGCGAATCGGAAATTCCGCTTTACATCTTATCTGCAATTCTGGAATCAAACTTGAGAGTAACGATTTAGGCGGCGCGAACTATGCTAAGTCTCTCGGCCTCCGCATCCTCCATGTTGGTATCAAGGTTCTATTGAAAGGGTCCACTGAGCGCAATACCTGGCTAGAGGCCGCAGATGTGATGACGGATCTCCACGTTGATATGTATACGGCCCCGAAAGGCTTCAAGGCACATATCGCAAAACAACGCGCTTTTGTTGCTGAACAAGACAAGCCCACTGACCGGGCCGCTAAAGTCCTCAGCCGAATAAACGGAGGTTCGTCTATTCTATCCATGCAGTACCCCGCATATCTCAATAACTAGCGCACAATAGAACATCATCTTCACAAGAATGGTGTTTATATCCCCTCTCTGACCCTACCCGAACCACGCGTCCCAAACACGTATGCCCCACCGCAAAAGCGATCTTCTACTTCAAATATACGTCCACACTCAATCCATTCCAATGCCTCTGACTCTGACGGACATGGAATGATATCTGAAGTTGATCGGGATGCAAGACTCGCGTATGTTGCTCCCCTCATTTCTCAGACCATATATTTACTCCGGGGTGATTAGGATGACCCGCTCTTCAACGCCATTGCCTGTACGGGGCGAGGAGA
Organism: Agaricus bisporus var. bisporus H97; assembly: GCF_000300575.1. Lineage (NCBI taxonomy): Eukaryota > Fungi > Basidiomycota > Agaricomycetes > Agaricales > Agaricaceae > Agaricus > Agaricus bisporus. Next base: position 1,394,260 of record NW_006267368.1, on the reverse strand, counting down.
CGTTGTCCAGTGGAGATGAATCGGATGACGCAGATTTAACGGATGGAGATTCTACCGATAGCGAATGGGCCGACCTGGAAGGTGAGTGCCAGCTAAAATATTGCATTCTGGAAATGCTCAAGGTCTAGGTCGAGCGTCGAGTCGAGACCTATCTCTCCTCATGTATTATGCGCATCTTACAAGGCACTATACCACCACTCAACAAAACGAGCATGGGTTCTGGGACGGCCCTTCTTTTATTTTGGCTAAAGTGAGCATCGGAAGTCATGGACGAGAATCATTCATTTATGAAGTCTTCGCAGGATCGTGGCCGCCCTTTTATTCCCAGACATTTCTCAAGTTATTCCGGTGAACCCTTGTTACCAACTCTAGTCGACGCCCCCTCAGATAGTATAATTACCACTCGCCTCCGCTTCAAGCAATCCGTGAATATCAAGCTAACACCGTTACTGCTTCCCGTCTTTGTACTGCTGCAACAAGAGCTGTTTTCAATTGTAAGCAGCTCTACCTGACATTTATTGTTTAGTACTCAATACCCTATAGAAATCCTGTCTAGAATCGAAATTCGATTACTTGATAGGGGAATACAACTCCCTCTTGGCGTCAACCTCGAAGGAAGAGACAGACGAAGAGACAAGAAACCATTTTGAGGTTATATGCCCTGCTATCATGGTCTCTGTTGTGCAAAACCTGTCTGTATCTGAGGAGGGCCACCCGAAGATTGTGCCACATCTCAAAGAAAGTCACTTATCCTCGAAATTCGACATTGCTGCAGAAATAGCTCTATCTATAGAGCACATCAGTCTCGTAGGCGATCTCTCCAAATCCGGCAACAGATTCAAATCCTCTGCTCAATCCATCAGGATACGGCTCGACACTCTCCCAAACAGAAGCCATCCCCCTCCGACAGAAACACCCATCTTTGATTGCTGTATTTCGGTTCTAGGCGTTGACTCGCGACTCGGAGAAATAGATGTCTGTTGGGCGGACTTCACCGTATCCGTTGGTCACTCAGGCCCAGAGCTGCTGACTGCGGCATCGACTGTCCTCAAACATGGGATTTTACAGATTGTCCAAGTTTTTCGAGCTATCCGAGAGCATGAACAAGCTGTCCTACGGGCCATGATTTATGAAGTATTACAGCTATCGGAGGGCCTGACCATCATTGATCCACTCTCGACTATTCAACCATCATACCTGGTACAAGAAGGCATTCCTCACCGGCTGCGTACGGATCCCACTTTTCGCTTTCTATTCCATCTCCGCAATTGTTTACGCAGTCTATCCCCTGAGGAACGCGAGCGTGTCTCTGCGCATCAATGTAATCCCTATGATGTCGATCCTGACAGCTTCGAATCAGCATTACGAGCGCAATCCATGAATGTGGATCATGAGCTAGATATCACACACGATTCCAGCTTATTGGATGAATTACTGAAAATTGCGCGGCCCGAGGATCAGAAAAATGCACCTCCACCTCGCAAATTATCGAAGATATCTCTGGAATTTCGGAAAACTTGCCTGCGTGTCTATGCATCTACAGGTCTTTCTCACAACGAGTTTCTTGTTGATGGCATTCAAATCCACGTGTCATTATTCCCTTTGGGTTTCCTGCAGCCTTTGAACTTAGTGAGCATGTCTCAGACATCCCTCCGCGAAAAGCGACCAAGCCCCGTAGAGAGGATGTCTATCCAGATTTCCATCAGTAGCATATCCACCAGAATTTACTCCCATCTGATGGAATTCATCCAACAAGTCCTCCGAGTACGGCGCCTCTACCTATCTGAAATGACTTCCGTGTCCGCTAAATCGAAGTCTGTTGACGAGACAGAGGTTCAGGAAGCGTCGACGTTCTATATTGATGCTTCTATCGTCTTGCACTCTATCACTTTCCAAGCAGCAGCCGCTAACCTCATTTTTGAGGTTGGCGCCAAGACCGTACAAGCCGCAAGTCTGATGTCTTCACCTCACGGTCACGGGCAAGAAGCCCGGAACGCCAGCCTATTGTTCGACAAGGTCTATCTACAGGCTCACTCCCCAGTTGAAGAAATGAAGTCAGGAATAGACCAAGGCGTTCTCGCTGCCTTCGAGTTCACGAGAGGAAAGGTGAACGCGGTAACGCGCCAGGAGCAGGATCTAAGAAAGAATGTGAAAATGATCTTCTCATTTGGTGGCTTGCGTTTTCGGGTTCCCAGAAGCGCTATCAAGCTATATCGTTTTGTAGAAGAGTGGCGGGCCGATTTCCTACCTGGAATTGAGGAGGCGGTCAAAGCTACTCTTTCAGAACTTCACATTCCTACTGATAAACTTCAATCCCCACCGCTGTCGATTCGTTCGGACTCTAAGCAGAGTCTCTGGCAAATTAACGGGCAAATCGTTGAGATTGAAATTTCATTACAAGTTATGCATGGGACGTGGCTTTCCTGGAAAGCTAATCGTGTCATCGCCTATAGTCATTCTTCCCCTGCTCCGTTCAACCTTTCTCATGTGGCATTTGGGTTACAAATTGCATCGAATGTCCTTGAGATTTCGACGAAAGTGAATACACACGAAACGGTGCCGAATAGTAGGGTCAAGCTCACTTTCCCGTCTTTATCACTCGGCGGTAGCTATGATGGACGCCAAGTGCAAACCCTCGTCATAATTGATTATCTCGACATTAAAGTCAAACCCTCACATTGGGATACCATGCTTGTTGTGCAACAAAAGTTTGGACAGGACTTCAACGATCTTGTGGGGCTGATACAAGAGACTCGAATGAAATCGTCTTCAAAACCACGAGGCATACGGCCCGGGAACAAACTGATGTATTCTGGGTTTCTCAAAATGCAGGGTTTTCGAGTGGGCTTTGAAGGGTTTTCTTCGACCATGTATTTGGAGTGTCAAGATGTCGGTGGCGGATTGCGGAGCGATAAAGGAGGAAGCTGGGACATCAATCTAACCGATTTCTCTCTTTCTCTAGCCCCCCGGTCAACTCCAATGATGACATCCTTTAATCGCAGTCGGCGCTCCGTCTTCGTGGTTATTAATGCTCATGTGTTCGCGGGCAAACAAAAACAATTTCCTTTTCAGCAAACTCTGGAATTGGCCGTTACGAAGATACATGCTGTAATGCAGCCCAGCTCCATCGGTGAGATAGGTGATTTCATAGATCAGTTACAGGTCAGCATAATGTTCACATGTTGCGTCGCCGAAATTCTGAACATCATATTCAGGCAGAAATTCTGGAAAGAAAGGAACAACGTGTCCAAGAACTAGCAGCATTCAAGCAAAAGACACAAAGTATCATGAAAACGTTTGAAATAAAAGTCCCACAAGTGCATTCTGAACAAACGTCATGGCTCTCTAAGTATCTCATTAATGTGGCAATTAAAAACCTCGGAGTAGCCTTTCCGATCACGTTGGATGACGACTTCAAGCTATCTCGATATCGAACTAAGGATACACCCGTCAGCGCTTTTTTGTTTTCTGTTTCGTCAATCATGTTCGCTATAAATCGTGGCGAAACTGGTGAAGCAGGAATGAATTGTCTTTCTTTCCAGTTTGTCTCTCAGTAAGTTGCACCAACATATCTCTTCCGCGAGTTGCTAATTTCCCCCAGATTCCGCCAATCGGAACCAAGTGATTTCGATGGTGCAAAGCATCGTTCAAGGAACTGTCTTATATATCCTGAAATGAAGGCACAGCTGCGTTCCATCCTCCGTGCTGACTCACGCCAACTTTGGGTCAATGCTAGCGTCAGCGGTTTCATTCTCGATCTTGATTCAACTATCGCAGACTACGTCTGCTCTCTCATTGACGTCTATCGACAAGGAAAGGAACGGCTCGAACAATTATCCAGCAATGTCACTCATACTCCTCTGCTGGATAAGGTCGAAAAGCCTGCCCTAGAGAAACATTATCATGCCATACCGACTTCTAATGTCTTTGCCTCACTGACATTTTTGAGTGGCAAGGTGCGCATGTACAGTAGTACAGCCACGCGACTTTACCAAAAAAGGAATATGACAATGCCTACCGGGCTCAGTGACGAGCAAATTCTTGAAGTTGGCGCTGAGATTTTTTACCTCCCTGTCGTTTCAGTCTGGGCCGAGTATCGCGCCATACCAGCGTTGCATAAATCAAGCGGCAGCCATGATGGGGAACCTTCTACTCTGATGTTCAAGTGCACTGTTCATTCTAGCCAGAATGTTCTTCGACCCACACTTCTCCCATTTCTGACTGAGCTAGTCAAACGCGTTGAGACGCGCATATATCGGAACAATTCCCAGGTGATCCAGTCGCCCGAAATTTCACAGTCCAGTAGTATGATGTCTATTGACAACGACGATTCTCTGAAGGCTGTTTCGAGCCTACGTATCAGCTTTAGCTTGCGTATCGACTGCTCCAAGCTGGAACTCACCTGTCGGCCGGACGTTAATGTGGTGGCTGGATTACGGTGGGAAAGCGGAGGTTTCATTCTCAATATCTCTCCGCGCGCGCACCGAGTGTCATTCACTGGAACGGTAGGAGGTTTGTCTATCGGCCTCAGACACGGTTTCCTCCGTGAAGATTGCCTTCAGCTTGATGCACGGGATTTAACTTTCTCTGTGACCTTCTCGAAGACGGATGATGCTTTAGGATACGCCAGGAATTCAGTGTCACTCATTGTCGATACTGAATTCCACAGCAAAGTCAGATTTTCGAGATTGCAAGATATTCTCTGTTTCAAGGCTGTCTGGCTCGATCGATTCCCTGTTTTCATCAATCAGTCGACACAGGAAGTCCGAACTCCCCTTAAACTCACCCCGAATAATTCATCTGTCGCTCTGCCACCAGTCAAGCAGTCGATCGATACGATACTGCTTGTTCGCATACGTCGCATCAACCTTGAAGTGGACCTTGGTCAATCCATTTCTAAAATTACCTTGTATCTCAATCAAACTATCTTGAGGACTAAATTGACGGAGAAGCGCAATGAAGTGGCGATATATGTCGGTGAACTCTCGATCATCGCAGATGGAAACCTATCTGGCCGTGCCCGTGTCTGTGACTGTCTGTTCCAGACCATTCGAAGAACTGACACCCAGCTGTCCAAACTCGGGGACGGGCGAATGCTCGAGCTGCGACTGACTAGTGGACCCTTGACCGTGAGTTTGGAGTCCGACCGGCAACGCCTGCTTCAGTATCAGTAAGCTTGTTGACCTCAAATTGATTCTGATTACTGAAATGACTCTAGTGCGGAGCCCCTTGAAGTTGAAATCTACGATGACTGGACGTCGACATCCTTGACAGGCGACCACAACAATCCTTTGCGACTGTTTTCTGTGGTCACTAGTCCGGAGATTGTTGCGGCTGTCACTATCGGTACTATTCCAAAGTTGATGTCATACGCGAACAAGTTCGAAGCAAATCTAGAGGCTCAACAGGATAACGCTAGCAGAGAGTCTGCGGCGTTCCGCGGGAGTCGTTCTCTGAAACCAGACAACCCCCTTTCCACTTTTGCCGAAGCTCTGTTGCAGACCTCCAAAGCGAAGTTCAAAGAGGCTGATAGTAAACTGTCTTTCGTTATTCGACAATCCATGAGCCTGCGCTTGGATCATATGCGATTTGTGGTTTTTCCCCGTAGCATGGAGGATACAGAGATGGCGCAATTCGAAGCGCGAGATGTCCAAGCACATCTTAACAGCCTTTTGGCCACAAATCAAACACCCATGCAGCGGGATCTACGACTATCCTTCTCCTCAATGGTTATATCGAAGTATACAAGATACCAACCCTTGAGTATGGCACCTGTTGCTATAGAAGGCTTCCGTGAATGGCTCCAAACATTCACTGAAGCAGCCTCTGAGGCGACTATCGTTGGTTTACCTTCAATGAAAATGCACATGACCAGCGAAATGGTGCTGCGTGACGACAGTCGAGATTTGTTTTACGATTTTCACAGCAGCTTTGTCAGGCAGGGCATGAAGGAAATCGATGACATTTACATCACGTTGAACGTCGCCCTTTACTCGTGGCTCACGCTGTTAAGAAAGAACATGAGCCGGGAGATGGACCAAGTACGCGCTACTGCTGAATGGCGTACCTCGCTGAACTCTGGAGTCGGATCTCCTATAATCCTAGACAAGCGTAGGAAGGCGTTAGACCCTTCAGATATGCCTACCAAGTCGACAACACTTCCAACAACCACAAACCCAATCACTACTCCAACGTCGCCCGTTCTTGGTTCGTCGAGTGCTCGTTCTGTTGCAGCATATCCTTTGACGCCCCCACAAGGTGGACTTTCCCCCTCAATACCTCCGATACAGCCAGACCTCTCGGTCACAAACACGAGCCAGCGTAGAGATATCAAGTATGAGCCCCGGAATCGCTCCATCGAGCGACTAACTATGAGACAGCTGGGAGATGCAACGCCGGATGTCATGCATCCCTTTTTCATGAAGAAAGCTGGCTTCAACTTGGAAGATTCATTGCCTCAGTATGTTGATGAATACGCAACTAGGCCTCTCGAGGAAATCATGGAAGTTCTCTTAAAGCTTTATAGTCGGCAGCTGAAAGTTGATAGATAAGTGGACTAATCTATTTAGTTTGATATCTTGGCTTTTGATACTTGATCCAGTGCGCAGTGTAAGATTTAAACTAGTCTCCCATCTGTATTATATCATTAGGCAAATGAATAAAATTAACAGCGATGTAGACTACTTGGTTCCACTGAAGACACTAAGCAAAGCGAAACAGCCATAGAGCAAACCACAAGGGTATGCTACGAGGAGTCTTTGGTCTGACATGCGTAGTACAGCTACAAAGATACCTGATGCAGCATATGTGCACCAAAGAATAGATATCAGGGATAAGAGGTATCCAAATGTGCCGCTTGATACCAGATTCGTCAACAGGGCAGACGACATTAGAATCGGAAAAACGTACTCAAGGAGAACCATCACACTAATGGCACCAACACCGACCATCGGAAGTAGACAATATCCAAGGACGGAAGCAACACGATATGCGTCAATTCCATGGTCTGACATCAGATTCAGGAGGGTGTACATAGACGCAGACCCGAAGAGGCCAACGCCATATATATAGCCAAAATTAGGCTTCCCTGACTAAAGCGACAGCTCAGTCAAACACGGAGCTCTGGGGACAACGAAAGACTTACAAAAAGAAGGAATATACCGAAGCAAAAGAAGAAGATGATTGGGCCCGCTAGGTCTGCATCATCCATTATGCGCTCATCAATGCGTTGCAATGGATTAAGAACTGTCATAGATTTGACACGTATGTGCGAGAAGTTGATTCCCAGTTCTGACAGCGTGATGAGTGTGAAAGCAATGTTTACTCGTTAGAGTGACTGACCTTCAAGCAGTGGAGGTTCACCCTCAAATCCTCCTGTACCAAACGCCGTCCACCATGAACCAGGGGGTTGAATGGGCCCGCCATAGCCACCTCCTTGAGCAATGTTCCCTTGGGCCGTTTGTCCATCCAAGCTAGGGCGTGAGCCAGGATAGAAGTTATTTGAGTCGTGTGTCGCTACACTGGGAGCATAAAATTGGAGTGGGTCTTGTATGGGAGCTTGATAATATGTATTTTGGGACGACGATGCACCGTAAGTACTTGCGTTGTCCTGCCACATGTCTATGAAGGAAGGGTAAGTATATTAGTATAGCACCTTGGGCTTCCAATTCACCAAACACGTTCCAGTGGATTATATAAATCTCACGTGACTTTGCAGATTACTGTTAGTATCCTCAAGTATCTTTTATCCTTGACAGTTGTGTGCTATGGTGAGTCGCTCCATGCGTCGTCGTTGAATGTTCTGATGGTATAATTCTTCTACAGCCGCAGGTGCGTTACATTATACTTTTATACTTGGCTCAAAGCAATAATCGCAGCAAGTAGAACGAGTATATCGAAGAACATATCAAGCGGCACGGAAGACGGCTGGATTACTATGAGCGAAAGTACGAGTTTTAAAACGAAATGCTTGATAACATAAACTAATCTTACGTTCCTCAGACGGAAGCGTGAGGCCCGTGCAGCTCATAAATCCTCGGCCGTTGCTCAAAAGGCGTTTGGTTTGAAGGCCAAACTGCTTCACGCAAAACGGCACAGAGAGAAAGTCCAGATGCAGAAAACACTCAAAGCTCACGATGAGCGCAATATCAAGAAAGCTGACTCAGGGTCTGTTCCTGACGCTGCACTTCCCACCTATCTTCTGGACCGCGAAGGGCAAAAAGATGCAAAGGCATTGTCGACAGCTATAAAACAAAAACGAAAAGACAAGGCAGCCAAATATGCAGTCCCACTACCCAAAGTTCGTGGAATAGCGGAAGATGAAATGTTCAAAGTTGTCAAAACTGGCAAAAGTAAAAGCAAAGCGTGGAAACGCATGGTGACCAAGGCGACTTTTGTTGGCGAGGGATTTACTCGTAAACCTGTCAAGATGGAACGATTTATTCGTCCGATGGCCTTACGATACAAAAAGGCAAATGTAACACATCGTATGTGTTCTTGTTATCTCTTGTGATCACCGTAGGCTAATGTGTTCGCAGCTGACCTCAAGGCGACCTTCCAATTGCAAATCTTGGGAGTCAAGAAGAATCCTCAATCACCGATGTACACACAACTCGGCGTACTCACTAAGGGCACCGTGATCGAAGTTAACGTTTCTGAACTCGGCATGGTCACAGCTGGAGGGAAAGTTGTGTTCGGCAAGTATGCTCAGGTTACAAACAACCCCGAAAACGATGGTTGTATAAATGCTGTCCTCCGTATGTTCTATAGCCATTGCACTCTCTACACCCTTACTGATGATTTGGACAGTTGTATGATTCGATTTCATGAGTCTATCTATACCTTGTGTGCATCATTAGCAACTAGAATAATTCTCCACCACGTTCGAGAAGGTATCGTCCAGAACGCCTTTCAACAATCGTCAAGGTTTTTAATGATCACTCGTAAATTAGATATGAGGAGTCAGAACGTTGACGTGGACGTGAAACAATGGTGGCTGAAGTCGACCCCAGGGTTTTAATGACCAGCATGAAGCCCCTTTGCTGATCATGAACGGACTGTGTTACATAGGAGCATTACAGCGGGGTTATAATGTTGCATACCTCATATCTCTGCCATATGCTGAAAGAAAAGACAGTCTCAACGACACACCAGCACCTTTATGATGAAGGCAAGTACTATCTTAACGGACGGCGTGAAAAAATATAAGCGAGAATTTTCGATAGCCTCGATTGTAATGTGAGATCCATCTAATCATTGAAAATGTCAGGGACGGCAGAAGGACACATTAACTCAGAAATTCTTCATCAATGCCTTTCCCCGTGCTCATAACCAAGGATCCGTTTGCTTACCAGCAGCAGTTTGAACACCGGTTTTTCATATTCAGTCATCAGCATGTAAGCGGCTCTTCTTGATTTTAATTCTTGCTGAACTGGGCTCGCGGTTCTAAAAAGGCCGAACTAAGGTAAAGCAACCAACCGCCAAGGCTCAATTATGGCCGTGCCAAAAAGAAGCCACAAGCCACCAGTCACGCCTATCTTAAAGTTCAAGCGTTCAGAAGGTGACTGCAATATATATGGCATGCTTTTGTCTTTGTCGAGCGGTGTGAATATATCATCCAAATTGATCGAAACCGTTTCTGTATGATTGTTTTCGATATTCTTTCACAGAAAGGCAGTCTGCTGAAAAAGCAATGTGGCAAACCAGACGTCACGGTCTTCGTGGTGTGGCTGGCTCCATTATTATCGGTCGAAAGTCGGTCCATATAAGAAGAGGTACAAATGTATTGATATGACTGAAAGATAGTGAAGTATTTTCCTAAATGATACGAGACTTCTTTGCACACACATAGACAGCTTCTTAAGACTTAAACGAGAGTGAGTCGAGTGAAGGCGAAACGTATCACGTGCCCTACCCTCTCAAATTCAGTTTCGCTACTGTCTCGTGCAGAGACGATGCACGCGGACGGCGGTACTAGATAATAGTACACACAGACACGTTTTTTTAGGAGAAGTGGGAAGGGAGATCGGTTTAACAATAGCAACACAACTGTGTATGTAACAGTAGAAATCACGTTTTGGGGTATTGCGTGCCTTACGTCCCAACCATGATTACAGCCCGACTCCCACCTTTTCTTGTATCGCAACTCTCACGCCATGGCCGTACAATGGCAAATTTGAACAGACCCTCTCCTCCGTCTCTTCCCAGGGAGCAGCAGCGTGAGTTTGAGGAGCTCATTCGCAAAGCCCAGGCCCCTTCCTCGGGCGAGACTACACAATTACACCCTGACGCTCCAGAGCTTCTCAAGCCAGAATTTGAAGGGAACATCAACCCTAAAACGGGAGAGAAAGGCGGGCCCAAGCGTGAACCGGTCGGACGTTGGAGTGTAGAAGGAGGCGACTGGAGTTTCAAAGGCCGTGTCACGGATTTCTAGCCTAGCTGTATTCTTACGGTATGTTATGCCATTCCTGACATTGCAACCCTTCATTAACATTGATCCTGGTGCTGTCGCAGCGATCTGAATGTAACTGGCTAATCTCATAACACCGATGCTTTCAACCATTTCATCCCAAATTAGACTGAACATTCTTCGAAGCCTCATTGATTCCCACCATGGCGGAGCTTATCATGGATCCCGTTCATGCTCGGATCCGTTGACTACTCTTGCGGAGCACCCGTTTGGCTTGTGGTCGACCGCTGATAGTTTTGCTATGGCCCATCGCCGATAAGCGTCTGATGGCCAGTCCCCCAGTCCCTGTCAGTTTCATGCTTTTTAGAGAATTTCTTGGTTCACTCGCTTGTCACTACTGTTCTACGTCCCTTCCCTGCTTCAAGGAATTCTGCAAGTGCATGAAGCTTCAAGTCGTATCTCCTCGGGGAAATCTTTGATAACGACCGGAGTCAAGGTCACGAAGGTTTTAATTCCCCCGCCTTATTCACGCCTCCTTATGGCGGGAGAGACCGAATCCGCCTCTACGATAGAAGTTTTTGCCCAATGGTTCGTCACGATTTCGATCCGGACTTCTCCGGTATCTATAGCTTTACTGGCGTCAGTCTTCGACTTCTGATAAGTTTGCTTGGCAATAGTATTACCGGCCACGCCTCCGAACGCGTAGAATGCTTATTAGCCTTTTCACAGCCCGATCTAAAGATATCCAATGTTCTGATTTTGAACAAAGGATGATTCGACAACGCCAAGTGTTTCCCTCGAGCCGTGCTAGCAGTGATGTAGTCAATTGTACTCTCCGGGCCCTCAGTCTCGGACAATGTGGCACTTACCGACCTCCTCTTGGCATGCCACTCTGAGTAGAACATGAAATGTCAATCTGGAACACCGGACCGTTCGAGGCATAAGCATCGTGAGTCGTATTCTGTCCCTCCTCAGCACAACGATATCACGCGATTCTCTTTCGGGTACAAGACCCGACTTTACAACGAGCACCAGGTATCTCAGAGCATAGAGGACGTTCAACGCACATGCGACCCAAATCTTATGCCAAGATTACTCTTGAAACAATGCAATAACTTAATCGTTGATCCTGGACCATTCACATAAGAAAATCCGCTTAACCAACTCACTTCGATCTAACTGGGCAATCAGAAGGACTTACAACGCTTTAGACTCCTTTGCCCTATATTTTACGGAGTAGCTTCAGCTAGAAGTATCGAGGACGTCGCGGAGGGGTTCATTCGGATATCCTCATGGAGATGACTCATGTCTCACACAGAGGCTCGTATTATACACGGTATAAATCGAGCTTTTGAGATTAACTCCGCCGAATGGGACTGGGTTATGGCTAGTTTGTTATAGAATAGGTGGATACATGTAACTTGACTATTTTTGAGGCTCAATGCATTGGTACTGTGTAATTGAAGGCCAAGCACCAGAGAGTTTATCTAGATTTCGCCTGAGTTACCGTTTTGTTCACGTTGTTTCAGCGAAGGATCGGCTTACAATTTGCCCATTTGATTGGATGATTCGCCAAGAGCCAAAATTTAACGTCCAAGGATAAAGCGGTAAGTAACGAGCAAATCCGTTCTAGTCTGTCCACGACACATTCATAACTAAGTTTTCGTCGGTGCAATGAACTGGCAGCGTCAGACGCTTTAGTCTGCAGTGGCATTATATGGTACATCAAGGAAAGCTATATCAGCAAAATGATTATGCTCACTGAGACCATAAACGTTACAGAGGGGCTTATAGCTAAATGGGAAGCTGATTTATAATTCTACAATAGCAAACACAACACCTTGATGGCGAGGAAGAAAGACTGCAGAGGTGCATGGGCTTTTTTGACAGTGCAGAGGAAATCGAGGAAATTATCGTCGGATCCCTCTAGGAGCTGGAACGGCACCGCGTCCACGGCGCGCTAAAGACAATTCAGTGATATATTCGTTCAATAACAACGACAACCTTACCATTGGCTGGAAAAAAGTTCAGGTCTTAAGCAAAGGGAATTTGAATTATGAATGATACATACCTCGCATAATCGTGGCACGTCCACGAGCTGTTCCGATACCTCTACCCCTCATCGCATTTGGGCCTACGCGCTTGAACCTATTGGTCATGAGATCAAACGACATTTTGCATGGTGGAAGTGTCAGATCTCACATTGGCGCATTTTGTAACATATCAGGGACAATGAAAAAGCGAATCATGCTACCACGAATGTAAACTTGATCCAGTTGAGATACACGTCCATCCCGACCGGTGACCGTGATGTCCTTCAGGGATATGTTCAGGTTGTCCTCCGCTGCAAAAATGATGAATTCAAACTGTTCAAAATAAATTGATCGATCTGTACTTGCCTTCAGCTAGTTTCCCTCTGTAGAGCTGACCGGTCTTCAGCTCGACGGTAATGATATGGCCCAAAGATTCATGAAGGAGCTTTACAGGAACTCCCAGTCCAGCGGTGGCCATTGTGGGTTTGGTTGCTTTGATTAGAGTTGTTGCAGTGTTCCACCGTGTGAACAATGGTGAGAGGATAAACAGGATCAAACATCTCAGCCAAGACTCTTGCTACGCCGCTACGGCATTCAAACAACCCGAAATTTTACACTGGGCTTCAGTCAGCCGTATAGTTTAAAGAAAAAAGAAAGAAAAAAACAAAAAGAGGTGCAGGTCGGAAAGACGTTTGGACTGTCAGGCTGGCAGTTGTACTTAGGTAAATTCAAATAAAATGCGACGCTGCTCGAACTAGACTTGTTTCCGCAGGCATAGATCAGCTGAACATAAGTAGATGAAATCGAGAAACTACAATATGCGCGTACACGGGAGTGTATGCTTCCGTGTCAGTAAACTCAGTGCATAACATGCCTCACATAAGCGGATGATCAACGTTTTCCAAGCACATAGACTTCTGAATCAGAAGACTGCCAAGTAATTTGCAATCTGGATAAAATTAACAGACGCTACTTCGACTATATGTAATTTGAGTAGAGTGGAACCCACACTCTCCCAGATAATGAATAATGCATTTCCCCAGCAGGCGCTTCGCTCCATCACCGTTGCAGATGAACCGCAGATAAAGTTCATCCCTTCGGGGCTGGACATCAGGTCCTGTCGGAAAATATTGGCAGTAGTAAAAAAGAAAGGAAGGGAAAAAAGTTCAAAAACGCAGAAAACAAGCATCCTGGATATAAGATGAAGTAGGCTACAGATTTGATCATAGAGGTAGGACAGGGTATCAGAGGAGAAGAAGCCGCCGTTGAATATAAAGCTTCCAATCAATTTTTTTCTTCGAGATCACTCAAAAATGCAAGCCAAGTCTTTTTGTCGATCACACCTGCGTCTAGTGAAAGACGTGCATTAGTGACGATTGACAGGACGTAAGCAAGGAACCTACATAGACCGTCGATATCGGTAACGATAACATAGCGAGCCCCTAGTTTCACGAAAAATTGGTGAAGCAGTTCCATTGGAGAGTTTGAAGAGATAGTTAGCGGAGCCTAAGAGACACCGTTGACAGGGTGAGAAACCGTGGTCGAAATAAGCGAAATTAACGAACTTGGTCCATATAAATGCTAAAATCAAATGGGTCAGAAGAGCCGGAACGGACGTGACCATCCAATAATGACAGAATGGAAGATGATGTGAGGTCATTCGAGTAGGATGGATGGAATCGGGCTTCTTTATCGGCATCCAAATCCGCTACAATGTCTAATAAACAACATAGTTCAGTCTAATTATCCTTTTGAGAATGAAGTCTCACTTACTCAGAGCATGCTCGAGTTCGCTAGCTCCAATATAACCGATCATTCGAAGTCCATCACCGTCCGGCTCGCTCCTCAATATAGGGAAGCCACCATCATCATTTCCTGATGTTTCTAAACAAAGAAGCTTGTCCCTTAAGCTCCTAACAGTATTATTCTCGTCTAGCCTGATAACATCGGGGTCCCGGGATGTCTACCCATGAAGTTTAAGTCACAAAATACTTCGTTTATGAGAATCAAGACCTTACCACGTCACTAATTTGTAGATTTCCCCATAGATACTCGTGCTTGTAATCCAGGTATGGAAGTTGGTTCAATTCTATGACTAGATCATAGATTCCCTTGGGTTCGAGGGCATCTGCCAAGGTTTTTGCGACAAGAACGGCAAGCATGACGGGCACGGCGTATGTAAGCGTGTCGGTCAACTCGAACATTATTACTGCCAGTGAGACGGTCGTCCGCTAAACAGGTTCAACAGTCATATCACGGTGGCCGAAAACATGATACATACCGTAACCCCGGACAAGGCAGCAGCAGCACCCACCATGGCATACAAGCCAGGAATTATACCTTTTCCCCAAGAGTTGACACCCATGTCATAAGAGGAAGATAAAGTTGCTTACAGTCGCCATCCTCTCCGCATGCCCGTGCGGGTCCGAATCCCGGGTTTTGGTGCTGCATCCACTGGATCCAGATTCCCATGATACGTCCTGCGCAAGCACCAACACCCAAAGTAGGAATAAAGATACCGGCAGGGAGTTTGATACCAAAAGTCACGAGGGTTAACGCCCCTTTGATGATCATCGCTGTGAAGATCGAACGTGATACGTTCCAACTCTCCTCAAAAGAACTACGGTCCGCGATACATAAACTGGGGTTATTGTTGCTATGAGGACGACATTCAGAGAACAAGCTGTAAATTAATTCAGTACCACTCATTCGAGTGTAAGGATTGAGGAAACAAAATATGGTCGTCAACAGGGTAATCTACGGGAGAATCTGGTTACATGATAGGTTTTAGATTCAAGGAACGAAACATACCAGCACGACTTCCGCAGCGGGATGACGAATGAGCCACGTCTTGTTGCGTACATTTTTGCTCCAGCGATGATTGAGTTTGGAGAAGTAAGCACCAAAAACGCCCTAGCAGTCATCAGCATGGAGGTCTTTTGCAACTGAGTCAACCACTCTTACTCCAAATACACCGAGGAAAATGAAGGGAAGTAGTTCCAGAACGTGCCAATCCTTACAGAATATCGTCATACGCTTTGTTTTCTGACTATCATATATGCATACCTTATCATACGTCACCTGGAACAAGACTATTTTCCCTGTACCAAAAGGGTCGAGCACTTTCAGAGTGATAGCAGCAATCATTGCACAGAAAAAGCTTTCCCCAAGAATCAGCGCAAAAAAAAGGGAGACGACGAGCAGCAAACCTCCGCCACATAACCTGGAGTAGAGTCAGAAACTTATTGCGAGGAAAAGACAACTTCTACCTTTGGAGGGAAAAAGTAGGATACTTCTTCCAGACTGAAGAGGGTACCACCAATTGGCGCTCCGAAAGCAACAGCAACTCCTGCGGCACTTGCTGCACTTAAGATTTCTCGTCGTTTAGCTGAGATAGAATAAGCCAATGCTATCATGAATGGTAGTAGTACTCACCTTCATTGGTCTCATACTTGCTACTGATGCGACTAACAATATTCCCGATGCAACTTGCAATATGGACCAATGGTCCCTCCTTACCTAGTGAAAGACCAGAGCCCACTGAAAACGCCAATCCCACGGCTTTCGTGAAGAGAGTTCTACCACCGAGATAGCCGTGTATGACAAAACCTTGTTCAAGTGAGCATAGACCTCACGAGATGGAAGAGGTTTTGTACCTGACAGTATGGTCTTGATCTCCGGTATACCACTACCTGCAGCCTATATTGTACGTAGGGTTATATAAGTTATGCTGGTTTTACGTTGAAGATGCTTACATAGTACATGACCTTCCTTTTGGGGGCAGAGCTCGGATCGACCGGTTGACTTGGATCAGCAAACCCGGGCCCAAGGATCGCCGACTCTTTGCGAGTGGAAAAAGTAGTTGAGTTGGTGAGATATAATGTGAGCAGGCATGAAGTGGTAGCGAGCGCAAGCTGTTATTATATCAGTTCAACTCCAATTGTTCTGAAATACAAACTTACAGCAATAGAAGTATATGATAAGTATTCCACCATTCCACTAGCTCGGCCTTCTTGGGAAAATATTTCTGGCCAGGTTTTCCATGCAGCGCATGGCTCCTGAATTTCTCTTAGCCCTCCTAGATTTACATGACCCGCATTTTCCGCCCGAAAACAGCAAAATCTCTTTGATTTATACCAAGCCGCATCACAGTAGCCATCCTTCAAGTCGAACAAGAATTGTTCGCTACGAACGATTAAGAAGGCTGCAACAGCCGTAAACAAACCCACGAGTGTGACAATCAACCATCCAAGACCTCTGTCAGCGAGGAGTTTGATCTTGGCCCGGAGAGAGCGACGCCTTCTCAATCGGGCAAAGCGGACAGAGTCCTTGATTGCGTCGTGAAGCCAGTCGATGGAGGTGAAAGAGGAATACCAAACACGGATACCATTGATTCGTACGTCCGCATCCCCGTCTACGTCATCCCTCAAAGGTGCGTCGTATGCCGTAATAGGACGCTGTGAACTCAGTAACGAATAACTGGGATCAGTGGGTGAGGGCATAGGACTGTTGGTATTCGACTTTGCGCGTAAAGTTTGTAGACCTGGAAGGCTTGATAAACCCCGACGTGAAGCAAAGCTATGTAGACGCCGGTTCAAGCCTGACGCTGGTAGAGTGCCATAAGACGGCCTCTTGGTTGATGGGTTCAATCTGGTTGCCTCACCAGCGTCTGCAGTGGGAGATGGCATGTTAGAGGTATCTTCAGCGCGAGCCTGATAATCTGCATTTCGGGCGGGAAGAGTCTGTATCGTGGAAGAGCTGCCAATGCGTAGCAATCGTTCGCGACGCCACGATGTTGATGAAGGAGGCGCAAAATGGGCATTCTCTCCGGCAGATGGCTCGGATAATGGCATTTCGCTGGGAAAATGGCGTGAGCACTCGTATAAACGAGCAGGAAAGAGGCCTGAGAAGAACAGGGAGTGCACAAATTTGGTACACTTGGCATCACTGCTGCGTTGACAGATCAAATATTCAACATACACAGTCGTCGCATGTTTTGCATCAGCTTGGCAACCAAATTCAGCACCAGACAATACAACTTCCGTTCGCAGATTCTACTATATGTAATTCATAAGGGCGAACATAAAATATGTGAATTCGAGTCAACGAAAGAGTGTCATAAAATGGCGCGGCGAGCTTATGATTGTGATTGATAATGTGATATATACTTAAGTCCCATTTGAAGGCCCCGACACAGTATTTGAATTTCCAGCTGGGGGCGCATCAGTTGTCCCTCTGGGTGGCACACTCGGAGATGCCGCTGCACCGGTGCGTGACATTAATGAATTCAGGACCATCGCCAGTCCGCTCATTTGGGCAGACTGGAGGAGAGAAACATTTATCTCCAAAGTGAGCATAGTCCCGTTCGCGGTTGAGCCGCGCAGGACGGCGGGTGGTGTTTGATCAGAGCCTTCGACAATTGAACTGGCGGGGACAGGATGAATGCCGAGCGCGTGTAAGGCTGGCAAGGAAGCCACGGGAAGCTGGACAGGAATCGCAGCATTTGGGCGATTGGGATTCGTAGTGGGAGGAGGAGGACTGACATGAAAAGTAGTGGTAGTCGGAGGAGGCATAGGAGCTCCATATGCCTGTGTGTATGCGTATGGATACGTCCGATAATACTGTGCTTGAGCTGCTGCCATAGCGGGAGCAGTGGCATATACAGTCCTTGTAGCAGTTGCACCCGGCGCGCGTTTTTCACGTTCTAATCGCTCCAACTCGGTGCGGGCGACTTTCAGTTCGTTGCTTAACAAGGATACGTCGACACGGTCTGCCTCTAAAATTGCTTGCGCCAAGACATAAGCCTGATCAGCGGGTGCTGAGCGCTGCGATCAGGCGTAAATGATCAATGTAAAAACCATGGTGCAGTTATGTCTCACAGTAGCTGTTCGAATTCTGGCATTCCGAAATCGGTTGCGCAGATTCTGATACCTCTCATGACATGCCAGAGCAAATCGTGTGTCTGCAGACAAATTCTGAGCACGAGCTCTGTGCATGCTCTTATATAGAGACACCTCCTCACCTTTTATCTCTTCTTGGTGGTCGGCATTCGTAATCTTTTGTTTGCCTTTGTGTCGCTTCAGTAACTCAAGGTCATCGCGCGGTTGCTGATATATGTGGAAGGGTAGGAGCCGCCGTGCAGCATCAGCATGATCAGTAAAGGGGGTGTCTACATCTGGCTGTAGTACTGCAATATGATCCTGAGCAAGGCGCGCAGAGAACCTAAGATACGATGAAGGGTAAGCGAACGGGAAGAAAAATGGACATGCGACACACCTTTCAAAGGCCTGGTGCGTGATTTCAAGTTCTTCTTTGGTGCGCTTCTTGTTTCTCAGAGGTCTTCTCGGTCGGGGAACAACAGGAGCAGGGGAAGGAATACCATTGCTTTCCGGAAGTATTGCTGGTGATAAAGACTGGGTCGATGATGACGCTGCGACAGACCAGGAGAACTGAGAGGTATGAGGTCCTGCTGGTAGGTCCTGAGGTGAATACGGCACAGAAGAAAAGGTATGGACGCTGAAACTAGGACCAAACGATTTGGACATTTCTTGCTTGGTTTGTCCAATGCAAACCCGTGACTGCCCAATCCAGTGGGATCGAGTTCAGGGCAGTTTTCCCAGAATGGAAATGAATGCCAAGTATATTTTTGTCTGACTCAATAACTAAAGAACGCGCTCAGATGAGTTCTCCAAGGCCAAGTCGTTCCAAGAACTCCGTCCTTAACGTTCCCTTGATTCAGAATTTTTCGATGTTTCTCCTTCTGATGGCTGCGAGGTTTGATTTTCCGACCCTACCCCGTTCTGGTGCCCGGCCTGGAGAGTTGATTTCACCGCCTTGAGTAGTTCAGTTGCTTTCATCACATCCTCTGCATTACTGCTCGCCACTCGCTCAAGGTATTCCTTGGCTAAGTACAGGTCCCCACCAGAAATCCCCATATGATATTCTGCCACCTGTAGACAAGACTTCGCATACTCTTGGATGGGCCGGACTGGAAACATGTTAGTCAACGAAATTTACAACGGCCCACGGTGGTGGTAACACTCAACGATTGGCTTGGCAAACTTCAACGACACGTCGGTGGTAAGCCACTGCTTCTGGAAGCTCATCCAACGACCAATACAGATTGGCCAGCTTTAAATTGATGTTGATCTCATGTGGATCTGCTGGAATCAGTGCACGCTTGTAGCATTCAATAGCTTCCCTTCGACTGAGAGGACCACACGAACAGTCAGCTCGTAGAAGTCACAGCTCGGGGACAGAAAAATACCGCCCGATCTCTTCGTAGCACAAGCCCTGAGCTTGCCACAACCTGATATCATAAGGTCTGTGACAAGTAGTGAAAATTTTGTACCTGCACTAAGCGGAAACGTTCGCACCTCAACGCCGTTGCATGCCGATAATAATAGAGCGAGTAATGATGCATACTGAGCAGCTCGTAGGCTTGACCTAATCCGTACCATGCTCGGTAATCTTTGCGGTTGACATCTAGTCACAACTTTGAGAAAAGAGTACCCCAAATCTGGAAGAAGAAGCTTTACCAACAGCTCGGCGGTAAGCCTCGATAGCAGCATGCGAATTCTTCATTTCTACGTACTCGTGTCCCATCAGTGTCCACGCCGAAAGATATGTTCGATCAAGCTGCGTGGCTCTTCGGAAATATTTCACCGCTTTCTCATGTTCTGCACGAAGTGAGTAATGATTCCCTGTGCGTCATATTAGAAAATTTTCAATCGAACAATCAGATCTTTTCTCACCTACAAGACAGCAAATCTCGGGCCTATCTTTGTCCAATGCCAAGAATTCGTGTGCAAGTCGCGAAAGCTTGAGTTTGTTATCAGTGACATAGAGAATATTCGAATAGATGTCAATGTCATCAATCCGGTAAGGATCCTGAGCCAAAATTTTTTCGAATTGTTGCTCGGCTTGTCCAAACTCTGAGAGAATCCTCAGTGATGAAGAAGCAAGACAACGCGGAAGATTAACCATGTAAGTGATAAAGAACGCAGGCACGCAAGCTCATGAGCCACGCGCTATTTGGAAAGAAGTCCGCGCTCAAGAGGCGATCACAAAGAGCCAACTCGTTTTCAGTTGGCTGGTGAAGCTCACTAAGAGTTTTGATTTGGAACATGTGAACCAATGGGTGTGTCGGACTTAACGGCACCAATTGAAGAAGGGATGACAGCTGGAACCGGGAAGTTAGCGAATACCAACTATTGGGATACTCTCGGTCACCTCTTCTCCATCACCGATGCAGCTTCCCAGAAGTGTCCAACAGGACCAATTCCAAGGTAGACCGGCAATAGACAACAACGCACACTCCATCGCTTCTTCCCGACGTGAGAGCCGCGAGAGAAAGAGTGCTTTACTATCAGAGATCAGCATCGTGTGGATATGAGAATGTTATGCTGGGCACACAGGAACAATAGCCAAGGGTCTTCGGTATCATGTACCTCATTAAGAAGTTCACTCAGAGTATTATCCACCGGAACGGGTGGCTGTAGTCGATTATCTGATCGGTTGAGAAACCTATGACTGCGAAACTGGAAGCAGTGCAACTTACTATCCAGCTTGTGCCAATCCCGCACGGCTTTCTTTTCATTTGCCTAGGCGTTGAACTCTGATTAAGAATTTACGCGCACTATATTCAGTGGCAATCCCACCATGAATTTGCTGTACACTCTGATGAAACTCGCCTTCCCACTCCGGGCACCCTGCAGGACGTGGATGGCACGCGCAAACTCTTTTGATTCAATGAAGGAGTGAGCGGCATTCAACATATCGGCGTCCTGCTCTTCTAGTTCTTTCTCGGAAGTCTGCAGGTCGCCAGTGTGTCCATGCGAAGATGGGACATGAGTAACAATAGTACCACCAGAATGTGTCGGATTATGTCGCACACCCTGTGCCGGAAGCGGTGAAGGAGCGTCAGAAAACGAGAGAGAAAGCTCGTGAGATTTTGAATGGGCTGGTGTTGACGTTGAATAATGAAGTATAGGTACTGAATCAGCCAAATTTCTGCGTTTCGAAAGCGGAAGGGCGAGCAGCAGTTCTGAGGCCCTACAGCAGCTCCTCAGTACAATACCACGAAATAATCGGAAACGCACCATTTTGTTGCAACTACCAGGCCCCTTTCAGAGCATTCCTTGGCTGCGGCACGCAGCTCAGCAGCAGTTTGTGCATCTACATGGAACGCAGAATCCATAATCTTGGATAGAGGGTATTTCAGAAGTTCTAACGGTGTTCTTATGGGCAGTCTGAACCCTGGACGCGATGTTCACGTGCATAAACAGAACTAAAGCAGTCTGTAATGTGTAATTCATTATGGTCGTCGTTGTTTGCTACCATGAATTTCTCACAAGCGATTGCCTGTATCCTTGCGCTGGCGTTGTGTCTCTATCGACTCTATGTTGCCTTCACCTCTAAGCCAGGTTCACACTCTAGAAAGTCGTCGGCAGCCACATGTAGCCTCGCTGTCTTCCTTGGTTCAGGTCACTCTTTTCACTCTGGACTCATGGCTTACGCTGGGCTTATATGATGAGCAGGAGGACATACCAGCGAAGCGCTACAACTTCTGTCATCTCTCGATTTTACACGGTACACCCCGAGAAGATACATCATCAGCAGTGGCGATCATTTGAGCGCGCAGAAGGCAGCTATGCTAGAACAAGCTAAAGCTTCATCCCTTGGGGTTCGTAATATATCTTTAATTCCTTCCTATTATTCATGTCATCGCACAGCCTCAGAAACGAGGGTCAAAGGAGGACTATATGATTCTCACAATACCAAGAGCCCGTCGAGTGCATCAATCGATCTTCTCAACGCCGCCTTCTGCACTTTGGTCTCTTCTAGTTTGCATTTATTACCTCACCGTCGAACCTCTTCTTATGTTTCAGACTCAAACTAAGATCATGACAGACGTCCTTGTTTTAAATGGGCCCGGCACCTGTATTACGCTGTCTATCGCAGTTCTTATCAACAAGGTAAATCTTAGTCTCCAATCGTTCGTGTACTATTTGACCTTTTGGGTTCAGTTCTTGGGGCTGCCTTCTCCTCATATAATATATGTAGAGTCTTTCGCACGGGTACGCACGTTGTCCGTATCTGGTCGCCTACTTCAACATTTCGCAGACAGGTGAGTCACTTGCAAAGCTGGAAGCAATGTTTAACTTCATCCTGGGTGCCAAAATTTAGATTCATTGTGCAATGGCCTCAACTAACACAAGGTGATAACCGTAGGGAGTATATAGGTTGGTTGATATGAGCCACCAATCTCTTGACTCGCCGTATCTGAGCCGTGTGTACAAAGTAAAAGTAATGCATTTGTTTTACCGAATCTTGTTCAAGAAAATGATGGGAGAGGTTTAATCTCGTTTAATCTCTTTTCCTCGACCACCTGTCTTCCCCATCACGTCCACGACGTGACGGAGGACTTGCACTCCGATTACGTTTGCTTGGCTCCCATCCACCACCACCTTGATGCTGTGGGGGATGCAATTTCCGTTCCAATCGCTGTCCATGGCGCAACTGCTTCACAAGATCTGGAGATGCATTACGGAGATGCATGAAATTGCAGAAACCCCCTCGGTTACATTCTCCATTTTCATTCTGTCGACAGCATGCCTCACGAAAGTCGGTAACAGGGGATAGCTCAGCATACAACGGCCGCCCTGTAATTTTTTAAGTACCTTTTTGGATCAAATAGTATAGAGGATGGAAACATACCTGCATACCAGCGTTCATTACAGCTATCGACGGCTGCCTGCGCTTCTGTTTCCCATTCATACCGTGCATAAACGTTGCCAATCAAGTGATCACCAACATTGTCACAAACCTTCGTAACACATCAGTGACTAATAGATAGATGGAGGGGGGAACCTACGTGTAACTCCAGAAGATGACCAAACTTCGCCAGTTCGCAGTACAGGTCCTCATATACAGCATCAAACCCTTCTTGCAATTCTTTCTCGGTCAACTTGCAGATAGGGTCATGCGCCGGGTTGTGATACACATTGGGGAGGAGTATTGTTTGTGAAAACGGTGGTTTGATGTGTTTGCGAGAACAGCGGTCCCCGTGCCTACATGCCCCAATCTGACGGGAATTGAGCAACCGTTGAAGAAGTTATTAGAGAAGAGACCCACTTTGTAATAGAAGGAGCAGTTGACACGGTCCTGTTCCGTACCAAAGATGTTCGCCTAAAATCTAGTAATAAGTGTCGAGATGTACAGGGAGAAGGAACATTCACGTACCAAATGCGATGCCATGGCAGACGAAGTGGATGCTGCTCAAGAATAGCGACTGCTTATTCAGCAGGGTGGTTGTGACCAAACGCACGTGAAGAACTACACGCTACCTTACATAATAATGCAATACTAGTTTGGGCCCCGAGGCTGCCCCGAAGTATTTTCCATTCCCGAGCCAAGAACGCCAAGCTATTCGACCTCCCCTTGTCATTATATTCATATCTAACAGATAGGCTTACTCGTTTCGAAGGCGGTGCACATCACACGCACCAACTTTATTCATCGAATCTTCTCTGAAATACTTGATACCCGAACCCGAGTTTAGACGTCATTAATTCATCTCATGGAGTAGATACTAGGGCGGCGTCAAAATTCCAATCCAACGGACCCGAACTTCTAGGCAGAATTATCTTTGAATGAACAAGGCAGGTGAGGCCCGGCCGAGGATGATACAGCACTAGAAGATCATAAACCAAATAATTTACCTATATGTCAATATATTTTTGCTGTAATAGCGTAATTATCGTGATGTGTTGACAAATAGTATGGAGGTTTTTATTTTTGAATCGCCACGGCGAACAGTGGATCTTCTCTATTTAGTCTGGGAAAAGATACAGGGAAAATGAAGGTATATAAAAAAACAAACCAACCCAAAAAAGACATGTCGCCGGTAGAAAAAATATCCTACAATATTTTACATTGTTCTACAGGCGTAAGGGAAATACACTACGTTACATTATGGTTGCCACTTGCCGAATAGAATGTTATGATCGGTGAGGGGGCTCCCAAGTCATGAAAGAATCCTCACAAACCGCTAGAGGCTCAGCAACTCCAGGTAGTGAATCCCACGCCGAATGCAGATGTGGAAGGGATTCCGGTGAAATCATTGCTCTATACTGCTGCGAGAATGTATGGGACGAATGGAGATTCCCGGTGCGCAATGCATCTGGTCGGGAAATCATCGACGTTGACAGGTCTTCTGGTGGGAAGGACATGCTTCCAAGTGCATTGCTACCGCCAGATATAAAATTAGAACTGACCGAGACAAGATAGGAAGGGCTGAAAAGCGAACCTCGTGAAAGTATCCAGTTCTACTATACGCTGGTTCAAGGGACACTGTCGACCCAGTTGGTGACTTTCGGAGTGTGAAAGTATTTCGGCTGCCTTTCTTAGACGTAAGGACAGTTCGAGGAGCACGTTGTACGCTGATCTATCGTGGAGACACCCACAAGCCCTAGCATTAGATCTCGGAAAGTATGAGTTATCCAACGGTAAAGGCTCCTTAGTCAACGTTGTGAAGGGTTCAGCATCACCATCCACGAGGCCGGGGTGCGCGAAAAAGATGGAACCGAAATCCCAATCTTGGGAGGGCTCAGCAATAGAGGCGTGCGGTCGAGCAAATTCGTCAGTCGGTGTTGCCACCATTGGTGAAGGTGACGAGGATGCTGCCTGAGACAGTCGACCTCGACCGGTGTCGACGGCGATAGTTGGGGGATATGTTTGAGCCAGTGAAGATGAAGGAGTGGAACACGTGCTAGAAGAGGAAGTATCGCTTTTATCTGAAAGGGAATTCGGTGGCGAAGGAGCATTCGGAGTCAGTTGGTCCTGGTCTCCTTCGTGACCTGGTCTAGGATGGCTCCGTAAAGCCCACTTTTGGAGCTCTGCAGCTGAAGTAGCAGTGCCTTGAAACCATCTCGGATGAGGTTTATTCTTTAACTGCGCCGTAATGAGTATGGTATGTTTGAGATAGGTGAGAGCATATACCTCTCGAATAACGCCTTCTAGTTCAGCGACCCGTTTGAGTAACCTGGCACTTTCATCTTGCATGCCGGTACGTTGACTGGGATCATCGACCTCATATACGCAAAGACCAGTCTAATATCCCCTTAGACATTTGGTCTAGAGAGGTAGAGCATAGAACACTTACCAGGCCAAGCTGCGTGCAACGCGCACACGCGGGTCGCTTCCTATCGCACTGGAAATCTTGGGTTAACGCATGCCATACCTTCAGTATGAAAGAAAAATTACCATGCGCTTGGAGGTGTGGCAATTGAGGCACGATTGCGTTGTTCGATTCCGACGCCTGCGGTGCCGTATGTTAGCCGACTATAAGTAATTCCTGGGTACATAAAATCAACACCTCTTACGGTGGTCAACACCCGGCGCGGGCTTGGAGTCTGGGGTAGGTCGCTTTTTACGAGTAAGGGCAGATTCAGAGGACATGATTTAAGTTAAGTCTTTCAGGCTAAACTTGTCGTGGAGGGAGTCGTGAAAACGCGGAGTATTTGTAGCGGTAGAAAGTCTTGGCGGGCTTGGACCGTGAAGCTCACTAACTATTCTAGTATATCGAAGATTAAAGCGACCTTGAGAGGAAGAACCGGGAAACCGAGTCGCACTGTAGCTTACCAGGAATCATTGGAGCCAGATCTAAATGAGATCTGTGAGAGAGTGTCACAAAAACGAGCTTCTCGTAATACCAGATCTCCTTGATCGACATCATACGACTACATCGGAGACTAGCGAGAAGCCAAACTTCATTTTACATTCACGAAATCGAACAGCTTGAGAGTGATGAAGGGAGCGCAATTCGAGCGGAAAGTTTTTCTGCGGCTTGACGAAGCAATTTAGCGTTTGTCAAGGAGGTGGCAACATTAATACCTGCGCGCGAAAATTTGCGATTTGGACCACCCACCCTGTGATACGCATGCCTAAGTCAATGGAACACCAAACGCGACCCACGCCTTGTCTTGGCACCCACGTGCTCTTCTAGCCCATAGACCAGGACATCGGTGGCATCCTCCCCGATCATTTAAGTTTAAGTTCGAGAACAACCGAGGAGCGGAGAAATTTACTGTTTAGGTCAGAGAGCATCTCAACATAAAAGATGCCGATTTTCGACATTCCTCGGATATATCCAAGGCAGACGGAATTTCTGTAGGCTGCCAGATTAAACGATGCACTAGCTGGAATTGACATGGACAGGCGCTCACTGTGGACTTTGAAGGCTCGGTTTGCGGAACAGCAGCATTCAAATTTCAACGACTACCCTAAAACCCAATTCAATTCCTGAAAATGGCCGTTGATAAGTGGTTCCGATTGCCAAGACCAAGATAGCCTGTCAGTGTGGATGACGTGCGAACCGCAGAACTTCATCTACTTACCATCTATGTACGTGGAAGCCGCCTGGCCTTGAGTATTCCAGCATTCCCGACCTATGACTGTGCGAATTATAAACGGCTAGGATGCATATCGGACTTCGATGCCATCAGTTGCAACCCCTTAAGCCAAGAACCTCCTCCCCCTTTTTAGGTGCTCACGCAGGTCAGATATCACAACAGTGTGATTCGCTACAAAGAGGATCATGCAAGTCAAAAAGTCGTGAGAGCGCAAGGAAATCTCAGCCAAGACGATATCCACTAGTAAATTGCCGTATCAAAAAATTGATTATTAGAGTTCGTAACCACGTTATCCTGATAGCAACAGGCGAGGCTTTGTATACGGTACGGTGCAACAACCGGGACAGTAAACGTCGGCTTCAGAAAATCGGATGCAGTGGCGCGATAGCTTTCATACGAAGGCGCTGCCCAAACCGCCCAGTAAGGTAACCCACCACGCTCTATAAAGAGCCATAACACCTTCTTCATTGACGATATTTTTCGCGCAGTCAACCAGACCCGTGTATGGATCTCCCTCATGCCTTAATCTGATGCGAGACCTTAATCAGAGTTGAAGCTTGAATAAACATTTTTGCATACCCAATGACATCTTCATCTGTTCCTGAATATTCGGGAATCCCATCGCCTTCGCTCTCGGGTTCCTGCGCAACTGCATCGTAATCGGTGGATGCATGGTTACGTTGGATAGCTAGACGTGTGGCGATTACCTCCAAAGGCGCTAGAGCAATAGTAGCACAGGCAACAATGACAAAATACACAGCAGCCTTCCACAATGAGATTTCCGTAATATCAAGTTGAGGGGTTATTGTTGGAAGCAGAACCCGGCGGAGGGGGTTAAGAATACACGTGACGAGGGCTATATGAAGGGTCTCTGCAGCCAATAATCCGGGGGTGAAGTAGATGATCCAAGGCTTCTGCCTTTCGGTAGAGGTCAAGAGCACACGAAGAGACTTCATAAGGTTGAAGTAGCCGAGTCTATGTGGGGTCGTGATTGACCTAGCGTAGAGCATTAGGGTCAGAAGTTAGCCTGATAAAAGGCATTCTTACCGATACGTGAGGACGGCAGTAGGGAGCGATATCAACATCATGCCAACACTGTACGCAAAAGTGGCCTTGTTTTTGTTATTTCCTGAGTACCTAACATATGCTTGCGATCAAATCGACATACCAAGAAACGAGTATCAGGTGCCTTGTAGGCGCCGTGTCGTGGCTTCGGCGTGTCCAAGAAAATCAAGATCACAATCGTAACGAAAACTGTGCTGATTGTGGTAGGCACTATAAATTATGAGAATGAATCAACCGGCCGGTTGGCGACCATACGCACTCAAACCCTTGTAGAGACCAGCAATGCCCTACCATCGGCCCCAGTCAATCTGATTCCCTGCTCCAGCAATTGACTAACGTACCTCTATTCTCCACACCCTCGCCATCATGGAGAAGTAGGAATTGACCACCGGTCCAGTGTGGGGGGCAGCACCACCTTCAGCATCAAGTTGAAGCGCCTTGGGGTTGTAGTTCGCTCGAAACCTGACCAAAACTCCCGTCAATGGCACAACAATCAACAAACTGATGCCAAGGGAGAGGAATACAACTAGCGTGTCGACAAAACCAAGCTGCATGGAGGTCGTGGTATGGTTGCGAAATGGTTGTAACTGAGTCCGCAGCGCAGTGCGCTCAATGTCCTCCATCGCTAAATCACGTGCTAGCCCTATATGTAAGTATTTCTGGGCCAGCCCCCCATAGCGTGAGAATGGTACTCTTGTCTTTACTCCACCATCATCGGATATCGATTGCTTCATCGCACCAATAGTTTGTGTTATCTCATAATAATAATGTAGTTGGCTGATGCGGTCACCAGTCGGTCGCTAGTCATCTATCATCTGTTTCTGTTTTCTGCTGCTGTCCTTTCTTAAGCCTACCCACATCTCCTCAAGATTCGTCGGCCGCAGAAACTATGATTACTGTTTGATGGCTTGGTCAGTATATATATATATATACTATTGAATGGCTGTGAGTGGTCATCGGAACCATGCACTTATTTGTTTGTGATAGGGTTCTCATTCCGTCCGTGTAGACTTTCTTGCTATAGCGTCCAACGTGCGGATGACTTGGTCACCCTTCGTATCTCTTGAGGAGCGTTCCGTTTTCACACCACTGGCCATTGTGATTCTTGCGAAAAAAGTTTCAGTCATCGGTGCTGGGGCATCTTTTGAGTTTCAAATTTAATGCTCAGTTGACTGACAAAGTCATACACTGTACAAAGCCATCATCATGTTCTGTGATGTTCATGGCCAACCATAAACCTTTGGCCTTGGTATGTCGTGTTGGGGCTACCGGTCGTAAAACAATACGCCAATACGACAAGCTCCAATTGCGCTGTCCAAATCAACTATTCAAGTTTCAAGCCGTCGATTCTGATGTCCTAGTCCGAGTGCAGGTTCATATCTGGATGACGACATAATCAAGCATTTATCACGTAGCTGGTTGTCGGAGCGTGCTTGAGAGCTGGATGTTTTTCGTCAACTTGTATGTCGATCGGCTTGCGCGGTTCCAAAGGACGGTCGTTTTGTTAAAGGGTAGATCATGACCAAAGTTACAATATTTTCCTCGTTGAGATGCAATGCAGTGGGCTCGAAGATTCTGACTGTATTGTCTTCTTTCCTGTATTCACTATGGTCGGTAGTGCTGGTTCATTCCTTTGCGATTTAACTAGACATGTTGGTGTTTTCTTGCATACGAAGAGCCCAATATACTTGTATTTGCCACATTTTGACTCCAACGTAAGAAGCTTGACATGCACGGCTGGTGAGGTCTGCTCTTGCCCCACCCACATTTTCACAGTCCCATAAAATCTCCCCTGAGCCGCTGTCTGTCACGGTCATTAGCCTCCTTCCTCCTTCCTCGTTTCCTCTGTCGGCGGCTGTATAAACGTCATAAATGGCTCAGATGCCCTCCGATGTGCGGACTGCGGCCAACAAGGTCAGAAATTATCATTTACTTTTTCCCCCAAATTTCACAAAATTTCCCATATTCGGACACCAGAAGGCTGCTTTGGAGCAGCTACGATTCAATAAAAACAAGCAAGCTGCTCAACAGAATGCCACGTCCGCCGCCTTACAGTTCCCCAGTGCTAACCAACCGCCCGCTCAATCCCACGACGGAACTATTACCTCGAAATTCTTCCCAGCCACTCCTCCGTCCCCCGGCAATGTTCTCGTCCCTAACTCCAGTCCGCTTGGCCAGGAGAACCTTCAACTCTCGTATGAGCCATATGGTTATCGTCGAATGCATGACGTGGCTCCTCTTGCCAATGGCGCACATGCAAGTGCATGGTCACCGAACTTGGCGTTCATGGCCGCAGACACCTTGAGTGCGCCTAGTGGACTAATACCCGCCAGACCGGCAAGTTTTCACGCACCGACGCGTCGACAATGGTCCAGCAGCGAGGGTCCTCATGACGCCAATAAGGAAGAGGGCCCACCCCGCAAACGTCTCAATCGAGGCCCGCCGAACGATGCGACACCCTTCTCACCTCCGCTTCCCAATGAATCGCATCGCCCCAGCCCCAGACCGCGGACAGTGTCTGATACCATTTCTATCTCATCTGAGGATTCCTTACCGGACCTCTCCCGCTTGGCAAGCTCCTCAAATTCGCGTATCATTCACAAGCATTCTTCTTCCACCGACATTCCAGCTGATCCCTTCAATGACCCCGAATTTATTAAACTGAACATGACAATGCCAGGAGAGTCCGTTACTCGAATCCGTGCGGCCTGGAAACAGTCTGGTTATAATTTCCAGCGCGCGACTGCTTTAATGGCAAACCCCTCATGGTCACCCTCTGCCTCCAGCCCCGAAAAATCGGAAAAGGAGGACATAGGACGTGTCAAAGAAGTTGAGGAAGCTTTTCGTGCTCAAAAGATCGCAGTCAAAGAAAAAGGCAAAAAGTCGATGATATACGCAAACCGCCTCGCTCTTGAAACTAAATCTCAGAGTACCCCTAAAAATGACGGAATACAAGTGATAGATATGATACAGACACCAAACACTCCTGTCATCGCCCCTCGGCGCAAACGCTTAAAGACACTCGTCATTGATTCGGACTCTGAAGCAGAAGTTGAAGACGACGAAAACAGTGAAGATGGAAGGAAACATGAACGGATTGAAAGTAACGATGAAATTCGAGCGTTGAATTACTTGAATACAACGAGTCGCGAGGGTATACAGGAATTGACAGGTATGTTCCTGAGCATTGAACTGTTTCCACGTTCAAATTTGACCCCCTTCGAAGGATGCACATCAAAGCAAGCGGACACAATGATTAGCCTACGACCATTTGAATCTGTGGATGATCTTAACGTGAAGCTTGGTCAAGGGAAGAAGAAAGCTGGTCCAGCGGGCATCAGCCCACGCCTTTTCGAAGACTGTACCGAGATCTTCAAAGGATATGGCGCTGTAGATTCCATCCTAGAAGAATGCGAAAGCATTGGAGCCCATTTACGTTCCACTATCGCGTCTTGGAGTTTACCCTATGACAAAGGCAAAGAAAGGGCAGATCCGTCAGCAGGGTTTTCAGATGAATTCCAAGATGGTTCGATCAGTTTGAGGAGTCTTTCGAGTTTGCGCCCGCAAAAAATCAAAGACCATCTCACCGAGCAGCCATCGATCCTATCTGCCGACGTCAGGCTAAAAGAATATCAACTCCTTGGAGTAAATTGGCTTAATCTTTTGTATCGCAACAGTCTCAGCTGCATACTCGCTGATGAGATGGGTATGTGATTCGTCTGTCTCGCGGCATATTGCTTGGCTCATAACCATTAGGCCTCGGTAAAACAGTACAGGTGATCAGTTTCCTGGCATATCTGAAAGAAAAAGGTAACAAGGGGCCCCATTTGATTGTTGTTCCGTACGTTCTGTTTTTCTTTCCCAGAACCAATCGGCTAACCCCCCTTATCAATCAAGTTCCTCCACGTTGGAAAATTGGTGTAGAGAATTTGCTCGTTTTGCACCCTCAATATCCGTTCAGACATACTATGCCGGCAAAGGGGAACGTCCACACCTTCGGGAAACGTTGCTTAACTCCCAATTGTGTAATAATAGGCTCAATGAAGGGTGGGAGGTTCTCATAACAACGTACGCCCTAGCCCAAGGCGATGACAGGGACCGCAAATTTTTCCGGAAAATCAACTGGAATGTAAGTAGCTAGTAGGCTCATTGACCGCCTCTGATTTGATGTAGTGCTGCATCTACGACGAAGGCCATGTTCTCAAAAACTTCCAGTCTCAGCGATACCAAGCCTTGCTCAGATTTGGATCCCGCTGGCGGCTTCTCTTGACGGGAACGCCATTACAAAACAATCTACAAGAATTGGTGGTGAGTAGAACGTGGTGCATCCTGTTTCCAAGTTGATCCTTGTTGTAGTCTTTAATGAATTTCATTCTTCCGGAGCAGTTCGCTGATACTATTGGTGAAATGCGAGCGATTTTCAAGGTTAAAGGAGACTCAAAGATCTCCTTGTTGTCTCAGGAAAGGGTGTCCCGGGCCAAGAAGATGATGACGCCCTTCGTTTTACGGCGTCGAAAAGATCAAGTACTCCAAGATCTTCCCCAAAAGTCGGAACGTATTGAATGGTGTGAAATGACCGACTTCCAGAAGTCACTTTATACCAACGTTCTACAACGCTCGAGACGGACCGTTCTGGAAGTAGGCGATACAGAATCTGCGACTGATGGGAACACAGGAAACAAGAAGAAGGTTACAAGGACCAATGGGAAGACCAAAGAAAAGCTTTACATGGAAAACAGCTCAAATGTGCTCATGGATTTGCGCAAGGCAGCTTTGCATCCGATGTTATTCAGGAAGCGCTTCACAGACGACACCTTGACGGGTATAACAAGGCAGCTTCTGAAAGAGCCTGACTTCAAGAAGCGTGGTGCTCTCTTCGATTTGGTCAAGGAAGATATGTCGGTAATGACTGATGCCGAACTTCAAGCTTTCTGTAAGACTTACAGGGTGAGTTTCTGAATATACATTTGTTCCAAAGAATTCTGTATTGAGGCTATTTGATAGTCAACGAAAAAGTTCTTACAGACTGAGAACTGCTACCGCGAGGCCGGAAAAGTTAAGGTTCTCCTCGAGCTCCTAGAAAAATACAAATCAGAAGAAAGGAAAATCTTAATATTTTCTCAGGTTTGTGCGCCATAGATGTGCAATCCAGTTACACGGTCCAGATACAAATTGACTGCCTCTCTAGTTCACTCAAATCTTGGATATCCTACAAGCGATTCTCGGTCATCAAAATATCCGCTTTCTCGTTCTGACTGGCAGTACCCCGGTGGATGTTCGTCAGACGCTGGTGGACGAATTCAATGAAGACTTGGACATACCTGTATTCCTTCTATCGACGAAGGCTGGCGGCATGGGAATTAACCTCACGGCAGCATCTGTGGTCATTATGTAGGCTCTTATGATAAAAATTCGATGTCTTTCTTACCGTCTTTCTTTCTTAGGTTTGATCAGGACTTCAACCCTCACAATGATAAACAAGCCCAGGATCGTGCATACCGCATAGGCCAGAAACGAAACGTGGAAGTCGTCAAGTTGATCTCCCGCGGGACAATCGAGGAAGATATGCTGAGACTCGGAGAGACAAAACTTGCGCTAGATGAAGCTGTTGCTGCTGATTCAGATGAGAAGGAAGAGAGCGCACCCGAGCGTGAGATGAAGAAGTCATTAATGACGGTGCTGAGGCAGCAGTTCGAGAGGCAAGGCGGGGAGACGCCGCATACATAATGGAATATCTATGGAAGTTGCATATTGGTGACGTAGACTATCATTTTGTCGTAGGTTTGTACCTCGACATTTTTCAGGATTTCGGAATAAATTTTTGTCATTCGTTATGCAAATATTGAAAGTCCTCGAATAAGCCTATCAATACTGGTTCGGAAGTATTCGTTGTCGATGCCGTGTTCCTTAGAATCCATCTTCACCAAAGGGTTCCGAACAACATACTCCACGAAAGGACCCGCATAAAGCTGCCGCAGGATGGGACGAAGGGAGTCGGACTTAGGGTCCGTTAACATGACGAACTTGTATCCTGAGGTTGTTTCATGGAGATGTAGTTTGTACGTAGAGGTTCGATAGCTTGTGAAGGATTCGTCCCTATAAGACTATTTATTAGTTTGGCCTGCTAACAATACGAGAGAAAGTAGACACGCACCGGCCTGACAGCTTTTTGATCATATTTCTGAGAGAGAGAACAACACCGTACACCAACTTCGTCTCTTCGTCAAACGGAAGCGTTGCTGATGATGGCTGTTGCTGAGGAGTGGCTGAGAGTGGCGGTGGGGGCGTGGAACGTGCCGCATTGTCATTCATCGCGACAACGATTCCAGTCGACGACGAAAGAGTGTTCCGTGGGCTGCCCAATACTGAAGCGCTTAAAGCCATCTTCTCCGGTGCCGCTGCAGGTGTGACTGCTTGGGAAACAGCAGGCAATATGTTGCCTTCGGCAGCTGGCTTGAGACGTTGAGTGCGATGCCAATCCTGATAATAAACGCAGGTGCAGTGACTAGAACTTAGATTGGACTCTGCCTGATACCGCTGGGTTTACCACAGACGCACCGGTCAAAAATATAGAGGCTATAGATCGTCATAAGTGTGGCTGAGATACGGTTAAGGATCCAAAAAAGGGTGTGAAGCTGAGCCTGAGCTGAGCTGACCCCTAATCATATTCCGCCTCAGCTTTGCCATCTCGGGCCGTAAAGCTCTACAGTGGGACTTTCCTTGCCGCGGCCCAACACACAGTCACTCGATTCGGTCTTCCTCTGACCCTCCACGAATAATGCACTCGCTGTATTATACTCGTATGCTTGCCATTATGTATGAATCAAGTAGGAGATTGCTTAAACACTACACGTCGTGCTGGCAATCGATGGAAGACTCTCAGTTGAATGACGAGTATGTGCTATGCAGTACTTAGATCACGGCAAAGTATGCAGATACGCCAGAGGAAGCCGATAAGTGGGAAGTGTGAAGTATTCTCTACTCCTAGCCCACCGTTCCTCGTACTTCGGGGGGCGTACATCTACATCGGACCATTGCACATCAAGTCCGATTTCCGCAAGGTGGAGCTCGGATATGCGGGTGTATACATCGTAAAAGAGAGGATCTGTCCATGCGACGTTAACGACGGCAAGAATCAAGTGAGTGAACTCACTCGTGGCCCCAAGACCATGGAAAAAGCTGAATCTAGCGTTCGAGCCGGACAGCAGATCAGGCAAGTGCTCAAAAAATTGATGTAGATCCCGATAGTTTTCAGAGAACGTGTCCGTATAGATCACATCGAAGCCGCCAAGAGCTAGAAAATCTTCTTTTTCCACTAAGTCCTGCCACCTTCCCTCCAGGACTCTAACACCTGGTTTTTGATGCCAATCATTATCTTTCATATACCGAAGTACGTCTGGATGAGGCTCAATGATAACATGCAGGGCTGGAGGCGTGGGTAGAGCTTGAAAGAGTCGATCGATCTAATCAGTGTCAATCAGGTATAAAATCGCTGTTGCGCCACATACGATTCCCAAACCAAACCCCACGTTGAGGACCCTGATATTATCTCGCTCAGGTAGAGAATCATAGATGGAATGCACGGTCTCCTTCATAATAGGCATCTCCCAGCCCATCATGACGCCGATGTCTTCACCGTCTACTTCGATAAAGCAGAGGTCCTGTCCACTTTCGTCCTTTGTATAGCGCAATTTTGACGAAAGGAAATCCTCAGAAGAACCAGCGGCAGTGTCATCGGATGCACGGAGGATTAGATTTGTGGAAGGATCGAGCGAGGAGTCATCTCGAGATGAAAGTAGCCCCAGTAGTAATTCTGTAGTGTCTTGAAGTTTAGCTATATCAAACCTCGCAACGAAGTAACGGCAAGTGCACCTGTGCGAATGCCCGTATCGCGGACTGCCGTGTATATTTCGGCATCGTTGAATGACAAGGCTATGTCTCCAGCTGTATTTTGCATGAAATCAACTACATGAGAAGGTCAGACCTCTGTAAGTAGACACATGCCAGAGAACACACCCGCATTCCATACGGCACCTTTATCAATAAGGTATTTTACGAGTTCGAGACTTCGCACATAGGCAGCTGCATGTAACGGTGATGTGCCTTCAGCTCCAGATTGGTACCACACAGGAGCACCAGCCTCGACAAGCGATTTGACTGCGTCTACGGACGCGTTCTGTAGAATTTCAGCGACGAGCTGCTCGCCGAGCTGGGTGGCAAGCTCTGGTGGCTCGATATCTTCCATCTTTACAGGCGTAATTTCCCACAATACCCTCCTTACTCAAAAAAGGAAGCACGTCCTCGTTCATATTACATGACTAATTACATCAACTTAGCCGACTGGTTCAAAAATCTCAACCCCTCCATACAGCGGGTCCCGGAATGGTGTAGTCGGTAACATCGGGGTGGGAGTAGATATCAATGGTGACCCCGGGGTCAGATCTGAGCATAGTATGTTATCTATACACTTGTCTACAGCTAAATATGGATGGGACTTACACTTTATATGCACCAGGGAATCTGACGAGAGAATTTCCGGAAGGTTGAGCGCTACCGCTACCAGTGACGACTAGGTGAGCACATTCCGGATAGAACTGGGGTTGGTTGGATGTATGAATGGCCAAGAGCTGATGGGAAAAAGGAGAACTTTAAGCCTTGGTGTTCTATAAGCAATCCTTTCGATCTGACCTCATGCCTGATCATGTACTCTCCGGGAGCAAGATTTGCAGGGATGGTAGTGGTCCTATACCGCTGATTATTGCTTTTAGATAAATTGAATTGACCAGAAATACCAAGAGTTGTTGTTAGCCACAAGCTCACCCATTGCCCACTGGCCCGTGGTCAATGTTCCCGACATCAAACCAGCCTCATCGATTTTGAACTGGGTATGGAAGTTGACCAACTAGCATACTATTCTCAACTGTATTCATCACTCACCCAAGAGAGATCCGAAGGCGTGGCTGAAGCACAGGCACCGGAGCAACTGGCCATATAGACCATGACGGGCTGACAGAGAGTGAACACGGAATAACCCATGGTTGAAGGATATGCGCACCCCAATGGTGTGGGGCCATTGGTTCCAGTATGCAATGACTTGACTTCCAGCATCAACCGTTGCAGAAAGTTGTCCAGACCCGAGGGATGCGCCATTATTATTGCAAGAAAGAAAACTGTCCGTGGGGTTTGTAATAGGGTTAAAGGTATCCCATTCGCGCTACGCCGTATTAAATATGATCCTTGATAAACCCGGAGGAATGATAGCATACCTGGATAGTAGATTGGCCAATAGGCGTGTTGTAAGCGGAAAAGCTTTATTGTATCGTGAGTGGTGTTATTGAGCATAAGGTGATCATACCCATTATAATATTTGCTGGCAATGTCGTAGCCTATGACACCGCCATGAGAGGCTACCTACAGAGTCGAAGAACGATAAGGGGGAGAATAACCACAAAAACCAAAATTGATACCAAGCTGGCCTGGCGCAAGGCGATAGTAAGAAAAGCAGTAAATGTTGTCAGGTACCTCATCTTGTTCTGAACTGACGATATCATGTCTCTGCCTTGGACTAGTTATATATCAGCCGATTGGAAGTACAACCACTGTAGTGGACATGGAAGGAAGTCGAGGTAAATATTCGGGTAGAAAGGGAGTATAGAAGTCTTCGAATTGGAACGTCGGATCTGTGTCTTTGACCAGCCGAGATGCCATTGCTGCACGAGCAACTCGAAAAAGGTGACTCCAACGCGAATCACCAAAGCTTCCGTTCGTCTCATCGACACATGATTCGTATAGGTGGAGCCACCTCCGAATTATGCTCGCCCAGGGGCTATGAATCGGGCTTCGAGAGTTGAATGCTTGAGAGTGTAGATAACACTGTTGGAGTGTCGGGTGTATCCACGAATCACGAATTGAATGCTTCTGCTTCTTCCGCCATTCGGATTTTTTGGAGCAGCAAAGTAGATCAAGCGGGGTCCTATCACCGCTCGACGGCAGCGCATTCACAGAGTTGAATTGACGTCACTAAGCGTACAAAATAATAGTAAGCTGGCCGTATAGATTATGTTCGGTTGCCTGGAAATAATCCGTCAAAACTTCGCTCTCAACAGGACGATGTCCGAAGTCATACCATAATGTGCTAGCAAGTATCCTTGTTGACGTCAATCATCCTCGTGAATGGTGATCTTGGCTTCTTCGGCTGCTGCTACTGGAACCGCGTTTTCGGGTGTGCTCTGCGGCATTTGCACTTCCGAAGTCTCGTGGGGTTGAGGACCCTCGTCAGGCTCACTGTCGCTTTCTTCTCCAGGTTTCCTGAACACGAGTTCTTTCCCATTGATTAATCGCCGCTTTTTCAAAGGCAAGTCTGAAGTTGTGGACTCTCTGGGTGTACCATCCTGTTTAGTGTCCTCTTCCGATTTGCCGCGTTTCGCCCTTTCTTTTTTCTTTTGCCGTTTAGCTCGATTTTTCGTGGTCTTTGCCTCAGCAACATCTTCCGCTTGCTTCCGTTTTTGTTCAAATTCAGAAGTGAGGGCTTCCTGGGTTTCAATCAGCTTACTGGGAATAATCATGGAAGAAATATACTTTTTGCATTTGTTCATCCATCAACTTCAATCTTTCATACTCGCGACGTCGGCTAGCTTTGTAGACGTGAAATTCACCGCTACCTGCACCTGCACTGGAGCCCTGCACATTCTTCATCATTTCACGTGCGGGGCGTATTGTTTTTTCCTTGGAAGGAGGGGGTACATATGCAGGCTTTAAAGGGTCCTTCAGTAGCTTGTCTAACTGCGCCCGTTGCTTCTCTACTGCTGTCAAAGCATGTCGAGAAGTCGACGGTGGATTTGTGGAAGGTGAGCTGGAAGACATGGCCGTCGTTAACTGTGTTAGATGATGTTTGATTGCTCATGAACATTAGTCAGCGTCATTGTTAATTAGCTGGCGTCCTCCCGAGCTGCAAGCCGAAGCACGAACGATGCAACTGGAAGAGGGTATCCTGGAACAGGTTCTC
Organism: Agaricus bisporus var. bisporus H97; assembly: GCF_000300575.1. NCBI lineage: Eukaryota > Fungi > Basidiomycota > Agaricomycetes > Agaricales > Agaricaceae > Agaricus > Agaricus bisporus. The sequence continues at coordinate 1,355,335 of NW_006267368.1, read as the reverse complement.
TATGTTTTGATTCCTGACCCCAACAATTACGCAAACGTATAATGAACCGACCAATCTAATTGTCCAACAAGGTCCTTAATCGGAATGCTATCCATCTACCTCTCTTTCCATACTTGTACCCTCAAATTGGAGAGCTTCATTGGAAATATCTTTCCCACTTTCCATGTTCGTTCATCCGTTTCAACTCCAGTCGTTCTCGTACATCCGACGTAGATCAACGGTTACCATAGCTGGTTCCTGGGAATATATTACTATTTCGCTATTTCGCATTTTAGTTGATGACTTCTTCATGATCTCCTCGCGTCCGACCACTTCCTTGGCTACTGGGAATGAGTTCCAGTGCTCCAACCAATAGCGCATTTATCAATACTAGAGACCCATATCAGTTGGAGCGACTTGCCGAAGAGCTTGCCAACCGGGAAACAAACCAACGAAATAATGCCTCGCCTTCAGACGTTGACATTAAATACACCGATCTTCCGGATTATGGGCCTCTTTCTCACCACAATCCACTGCTGACTGGACCTGTTTTCGACGTTGAGGAGTTCTTGCTTTCGCGAGCGCGTGCGAGTTTACCCGAGTTACGGACAGAGTTGCGGGACTATCTCTCAGTTCTGAAAGAAGAGCTTGTTCAACTCATAAACAATGACTATGAAGCATTTATTAGCCTAAGCACAGATCTTCGAAGTGAGGGCTCGAGGCTGAAGAAAATGCGAGGACCTCTGGTTGACTTACAGGATCGGATAATGGTACGTTTGTTGTTAAAGCTGGTTTGTGTATGCTCGTCGACTGAAAGAATGTCAAGGACTCCAGGAAGGAGTTGCAAGCCATACAAGCTGCTATACAGGAGAAACTAGATCAGCGTGCCACGCTACGCGAAGAGAAGGTCTCGCAATTAATATTTTTTCGGAATTTTTATTCTCTCAAACATCATACTACCAGGCACTTTTACATCTTCTTCTCAAGATATCGGAGTCTCTGACACGATTAGAATCTCTGCTTATGATCACGTCGCCTGAACAGGACAATGATTTTACTGGTGTTAATTCGCCAGGAATACCTCCGCATGATGATGTGTACGAGAGAAGTTCGACCAGAATCATTTTGCAAAATGACTGAAGTTATCATCATAGGGATAGAAGCAACCGAGCGAAACATGTTACGCGAGTTGCGGTGGAATACACACAATTACTATACCACGTTTCGAAGGCTCGAGAGGAGAACTGTGTCTTTGTGGATGAACTTCAATGGGTGAAACCCGATACCGACATATAAATCAATAGCTCAAATTGACCACCTCTTTCTAGCGTATCGATCGCATTCAGTCAACACTATCGTCCGATTTGGACCATTTGTTTGCGGGGCTGTTGGCGAAGATGAAAGACAGCAAACCTGGCAACCGCCTGCCTGAGATGGAAAGGACGAAACTACTGTATGACCTGAGAGAATATTTTCGCACGTATGACATGCTGGGGCTGTGGCGTGATGCTGAGGATGTGTTAAGACGTGAGGTGGTTAGGCCATTTTTGAAAAAGGTACGTGCCTCAAGCTAATGAGGGGTGTCTCGCTCTAACGGTCTCTTTAGACCATTTTCCAAAATGCTCTGGGAGCACCGCATTCTCCTGTTATCCCAAAAACACCATTTCATTTAGAACCAAGGGAGTCCGTATTCCTACGCACGCCATATACCCCCTTCACGGCATTTTCACCTCAAAATCTCTCGACATTGCAGACTTCCAATCATCTCATCACTCCACCGCAAGCACTTCTAGCAGAGGATGGGAATGATCCCCTCGTCCAAGTGTATAATCAGATTTTGCGGTTTGTTGCCCGCGACTTAAAAGACATAGTAGAAATGGCGGAGAAGGTCGCGAATAAGGGCACAGCAAAGGGTAAGGTTCTTGATTATGCTATTGCCAAAGAAGAACCCGGTCAAGATGGGTATCGAATAATGAGTCATGTTATTTGGGAAGAGGTTGCCAATGCAGTTATCAACGATTTGGGAGATTCAGTTTTCGCGGCTGGTCGCCCTGATGACCTTCGAAGAGTGAGTTTTTGTGACCGTTAGTGTGGAAACTGAAAAGAAAACTAATAAAATTAAGAACTATGATACCACGCAAAATTTTTTGCGATGTCTGGAGCTATATGCTCCCTCCGTAAGAGCAGTACATGCCATGAGGGAGCATGAGCTTTATCGCGAATTCGAAAAGAGGTGGCAGTTACCTGTATACTTTCAGCTCCGCTGGAAAGAAATTGTGGCGGATGTAGAAGTAGTCTTCACTGACCTGCGATTGGAGCCATCTTCCGTGATTAAAGGTGTGTAGTGTATCGTTTAATGGATCATCGTTGTCACATCTGATTTGGAGTAGACAGGCCTGTCTTTTTGTTAGCGCAGACAAAAGCTTTGTGGAAGGCGGTCGCTTCCTGCTGGAGCCCGGAAATTCTGATTCCGGAGTTGAGCCATCGATTTTGGCGGCTGACGCTGCAGGTTGGTGCGACATCTCAGACGATCGAACTAAAACTTACCTAGACAGCTTTTGAGTAGATATGGTTCTTGGCTCAACTCGGTATATGCTATCGTGGCGGATAGCAACCCTGCACTCCGGTTGGCAACATCAACCTCCAGTGAGGTCTCCTCTACAGAAGCCACAGCTATCGAAGACGTTTTATTGCGGCAATACACTGCAGTGCTTAGTGATATCGACATGTTGGAGAACAAGGTCGACGGTTTATGGAAACATGAAATTAGCATTGTCCTTCCTCCGGAGATGTTAGAGAGCGTAGACGGTGTCGGATCACAAGGTGAGAAAGTCTGTTTCCCTTGGAGCTTCACTGACATCGTTGAAGACGTACTCAAACATGTGCTCTCGAAAGCGGTCTCGGTGACGCAAGCAACATCAAACCATCTTGTATCTATCTTGACCAAACGCTGTCGGGAAGCATTACGTCCTGTCCAATCTATCCCTACACAATTTCGGGCAATGTCAAATAAGCGTCTCCCAACTGAGCCAAGTTACTTTGTACAGACGATTTTTCGGCCCCTCAAAAGCTTCTTTGCTGATGGGCCAGGTCTCTCCTTGAAAGACTCCTACCGATCTGAATACTCACAGGAAGTCTTTAAAAGTGTCGCTCATAGGTGAGCGCATATTTCAAGGCTCGTACTCACACTTATGATATCCAGGTATATCTCGTACCTCACTGCTATGAGAAAGACTGAAGAATCCCTGCGAAAGCTCAAAAAGGCGAAAAAGGCCACTTTTTCACTTTTTGGTGGCGCTACAGACGATGACAGTCGCGACGAAGAGCGCATAAGGACACAGATGATACTGGATGTCGAGGCTTTCGGCAAGGAGGCACAGTCTCTGGGGATTGACGTTGCGACCAATGAAGATTATGAATCTTTGAAGAATACTGTTTTGGCTAGCGATCGTAAGTCACTTCGATGAATCGCGGTTTTATTCGGCCTAATTCGAATTATGTGCAGAAGTTGATACACAATAGATAGTTATCGCATTTCTTCCTTACTCCTAGCCCACGTCAAACTAGCCGAATGTCTAATTTGTTTATTCCACGTGGTATAAATAAGTTGAAGTTGATATTAGAGTATTAGTTCGGTAAGCAATGAGAATGGTACGCTTTCCCAGCTCGAGAAAGGATAATGCGAAATGAAAGATCCACTTCAGGTGTCTCAGAACCCGACAACTTTGAAAGAGGGTTGCGGCAGTATATACAAATTCCCCGATCCGACGTCCAGCCCCGCGACTTTTGCCGTGTGTAACTTGCTATCGTATCGTACAGATCACGTTCCACCAAGCTTTTAGTCATCGTAAGCATATCACCATCAGAACGATACGATTCCAACATGCCCGTCAGGATTATACGGAATTCATCATAATGAGAATGCGCCGCTGAAGTGGTCGAATTGACCAAACGCTTGAAAAGGCGAGGAAAAGATACAGCTGACGTCGAAGTGATTGAGACAAGAGCACCAAATGTTTTTTGGACAAGTGAGCGCAATTCTGTTAGACACTTGGTCTCGACCTCTTGATCCTGCTCCGTGGTACCAGAGGGCTGACACGCAGACACGAGTTGTACCACTTTAATCTGGCTGTTTAGCAACGTGAACCAGATATCCTCCAGAGGTATATCAACGTCGGATGATTTACGAGATCGTCGCAGACAAATGTCAATACCCCTTTGAGTGATTGCGCGAAGGGCATCTATCGCTGGATCAAGTTGAACATCCGGCTCATCAGAAGGTTGCTTGAAAGATTGTACGATTTGTAAGGCCAAGTCTCTCTGATATTCGGCAGCTCTATCAAGGGCAATTTGCGGTTCTCCCCGAACATCTAACGCCCAGACTACAGCATCTTGAGTTTGGTTGCTTTCACAGATCTGAATGACATCATCCCACCGGAGGAGATGTGAAGGTAACATTTCCAGAGCGGCGATTGTCTCGCGTGGATGAAAGCGACATTGAAGATTGATGAATGTATGGCCGAGATCAGACAACATCGCGCTCAAGGGTTCCGAAGGAGGCGTGGAAGTGCTGCCGGGTTTGAGTGTGGAGAACAGTGCATGCAAGTACAATAATCGCTTGTCATCTGCATCTGAACCACCCAGCACATCTAACGCACGACGATGCAATTGAGGATCATAGGTCTGAACTAAAAGTGCTGTTTCGGCTTCCCCGAGCTCAAGTAACCGACCCAAAGAATCTTCCAAGGTGACCGCTAGCTGTGTCGACAATACACCCTTATTTGACTGCGCGCCTGCTGCCAACACCTCATCTAATCTCTCAAACACCGCCGGGGACTGAATATCCGAATCATTCAGGTAGGTCATGAACAAAAGATCCCACCGACGATCTCGTCGATACCAAGTCCGTAAAATCCTATAGAACCCGGCAGCTTCAAATAAAGTGCAGATGTCTTCGGTATCATGCGGTTTGTACACAGACAGAAGATACTCAGCGGCGAGCTGTCGATCTTCTCTCGTCTCAAGCCTTCCACCTTCCGCTAAGCTCAGCAGTGTGTTGTGCAGGATGGTTGGCGACAATTTGTCAAAAAGGAAGTGTGGGTATTTGGGAGCATTCCTGGCTATGAAGATATGCAAGAAAATCGCATCCTCCGAAGGTAACGCATCGGGTGAATTTACGAGTTCGAGCAGTATACGAACGACAATAAGTCGGTTGATACTCTTTTGTGTTTCATCATGAAGGAAGGGATCCTCGAATGCGATATCCAAGGAGTGCAAGAATGATTCTGAATCCCATTGGAGCAATTGCCGAATATAAGGATGCGTAGGTTCGGCACCACCCTCTTCGTCTGAAGTCAATATCAATTTCCCATCGTCCCCCGGTGGCCAGACAGTGGACCGCCCATAAAATAAGAACGTATATATGTCCTTCTTTGCCTGGAATGCTTCATCCTCCGGAAGTGGTTCTCCACTGGGATATGTGAGTCCGGAGAGGACATGAGAGAGGTAAGGGTAAATTTTATACGAATGTAGAATCATAGGCTCAATCCCAGATTCCGAGTCGGTAACATCATGCTCGGATTCATCCCTATTTTCCGCTCTTTCCCTCCGATGGATATTCACCCGTCGAATGAGACCAAGAAGTTCCACAATCGGAGCGACATAGTCCCGTAGTGCACGCGTATAGACATATATGAGGGCGTCGTAAAGGTTATGTCTCTGACATAGGTGGATAGCTTGGTTGATATCCAAGCAAGCAGGATCGATATGCCATATAACGCGCTCTACAAGATCAGGCCTTCCATCCTCTTCATGCAGGCTGATCAATCGCTGCGTAATCCTCGGTGGCACAAAACGAATCTCGTTATTGAGCATAAACGGTTCCAAATGTCGCAGATAGATTCGCAAAATACCGGAATCATCGTACTTTTGGAATAGCTCCTCGAACAGAAACTCTGTGTCGTTCAATGCTATGCATGCATGACAACAGGTTACGACCAGGCTTTCAAATAGAACCGTTCGATCTACGCCGCGTCCATCTGGTGTGACATGCGTTGAATCGGTCATTCTGTCGTCTGAAAAAGCATAGCGTGTGGATGCGATCATGAGGTCTCGGAGTTTGTCACCAATAATTTCTTGACGAAGCGTTAAATCACTCGGCAGTGAATTTCGATTTCCAGGCGCTTCATCAAGATAATATGACCTTGTAAGTTCAATGGCATTAAGGAAATCGCCATTGTCAACAAGGGATAGTATTTTGTCTGCCCAAGTAAGGAGGGTGCCAACACGGATTTCGCTTCTGCCCTATAGCATACTGGTGTTGAGTTCAATCATTATCAGAGTGAAAAAAAACCTTACCAATAAGAATATTTTCCCTTTATATATGCGCATACTATGCGAAACATCTCGGATAGAGTTTTGATAGTTAATATTCCCATTAACCGTGTTGGCAATTGAAGGCGACATTAATGATGAAAAATCAAACTTCAATTGCTCAACCAACTTGCGTTCCCGCAAGTCAAACACACCCATCTCACTTTCAGTGAGAATAACCAATTGCTATAAAGATGTGTCAGGAATCCCATTCAAACCAAAAATAAACAACACTCGACACACTTGAGAATTCAACCACTGCATCGCTAGAATTTCTTCTTCAGCAGTCCACGAAAGCATACTTTGGTAATTGATAGCACCAACTTCCGACTCCCTTTCCCTTCCCGACTTCGCGCTCTTGAAAACTTGCCTAATCCTGACTTCCTCTATCTTAACAACCCGCAGCGAATGACCCCAAGAAAACGCAAGCACGGGAGCCGTCGGAGGTCCTTGTCCCTCCTCCTTCTTTTCATCGCTCTCATTCCCAGAATTAGATTCCTGGAAGATACTAGGAAACCATGCTACGGTACCCCTCCACGTAGTCTGTGAGCGCCATGCCCCGCCTTCATCCAAACCCCTCGCAATCTTAAACCACGTTTTCGGACTCGGCTTCAACCCTACAACCACCATCTTAGTCGGAGTCAACATCGCCACAAGATTATATTTATCCGTCACATGTGGCGAAGTGCCCAACGGCAAAGGCGCCATCATAAGAATAGTATACCGAGGATTCCTATGCTTTACCGTGTGTTCTCGAGTATTGGCTTGAGGTGGTGAAGGGTCAGGGTATCGTCCTAGAATTCGCAGAATATCGGGAGCTTCGACAAAGAGGACTTTTCCCAGGGAATGATAGAACGCGAGACCATATATATCCGCTGAAACGACGGCTGTATGACGACCGCCCACGAAACCTAGACTGACAATTCGTGAGCCCTGGATGTGGCCCTCTTTTCGACCAGAATAGACAAGCGAGAGTGACGTTGGTGGAACGGAGCGTATGGGAGTTGTTGAGTTGGAGAGATTGTATATTTGGATGTATCCTGTTGAATAGCCCGCTGCGACACATGTATGGTCATGCGAGAGTGCGAGAGCCGTGACAGCTCCAAGTTGGTTTTCTGTAAATGATCATAAGAAATATAGATAGTATACAAGAACCAGTAGAAACTTACCAGGAAGATCTTGACCACAAACGCATTGCAGATTTTGGCGGAAATCATATACCAAAATCTTACCGTCCGAAGTACCAATACATACATACCCATTGGCAGCCAACACAGTCGGACTCTCAAACCTCTGCGTCCCAAGCACAGTCATCGCTTTCTTCCTTGAACTGTCTCCAGAAGCATATACTTCCCTAGTAATTGCTTCTAGATTCGTCCATCGAAACACGTCTCTCTGAAGCCCTTGTGTGATCTCGGCTATCACTTCATGATTATCCCGAGTTCGTAAGGAACTTGGAAAGGGAGAGTTGGAATTTGAAGAAGATGAGGTGCGGGACAGTGTACGTGATGTCGGAGGTAGGATATGAGGTGACGAGAATGAATAAAAGTCGGTGAAAGAGGAAGGATGACCCGTTTCTGGTGATTGAGAGGAACCGGCTGGATGTGAGCGGAGGCGGGATACATTTGGATTTAAAAATGCTCTCGCAATTTTGGAAGACGCTTTTCGAGGTATGGGTGATATTGTACGGAACGAAGGAGATGGAGAATTCAATGACGAAGTTGTGTTCGGGAAGCTTTCTAACTAGTCCTATATTAACATGAAATGCAAATATTTTGGACATGAATACATACCGGACTCCCTTCATCATCTACAACCACTTTCACAGCACTTGTTTCTTCCGGTACATCATCGTCATCATTCTCACTGTCGTCCTCCCCCACTAGATCATCTCCTCCCAAAGCCTCCCGCAAACGGTCCCGGTAATTCTGGGAAACCGTCTGTACAGTAGAATCAAGACCCTCATAAACGAAAACATCATCGCCATCACTGTCCGATTTGAATGTCGTATCCCCCTCATCTTCATCATCGTCCATGATTTCATCCATGCGTGAAGAGTAGTCGCCAGCTTGCATTAATCCACTGCTGTCCTCGTCTTCTTCGTCTGAATCCGAAAAGTGTAGGTCTGACGGTAGCTTTGAATTGTCATGGGAATCGATATCGTTGGAAGTCATAGTTGGGCGCAGATAGCCTCCAGTTGGTTTGAGCGTCAATGCATAAGATGCATTTGACAGAAATGGCAATTGTGACGTATCCTGTTGTTATAGGGTAAGGTCCTTGGCAAACAAGTTGATTTGTACACGGAGTGAAAGCGAATTAAGTGAACGGCCATAATAAAATATAATGATACACCATAATAGGCGAAGGGGAACCCGAGAAAGCGTAATAGACACACGAACAAAATGAAAGAGTTCAAAAATCTGGCCCACAGCTAGCTCGCGATCAGTGAGCGTCTCTCCCTTTCCCTAGTTTTAGCACCAGGACCAAATCTCTCCTGAAATCCAATGAGCTCTTCCATCAGCTCTTCCATCATCTTCATCGTGGACATGGGTTTTCCATCATCAGTTTTCCATAGTGCGCTTGACGCAACCCTGGACGGGTCTTGTTCTGGCTCCGCCGTTTTATTCTGACCAGAGTATGATGGAGGAATACTTCCATCAATCAACATGGTGCTGTCATCACCTGCACCGTTGAGATCTCTACGCGATGTTTCCGATTCTTGCTTGAGCGCTGTTTCCAGAGAGTTCTTCCTTCGTTCGCGGTCGAGTGCGTTTGCCTGTTCCCGCCCAACCCACTCTACCAACGCCCGCACTCGTTTATTCATGTCACCGACGCTCGTCCGCTTGCTCGGCCACTTGACTTTGACACCTCGCTCCATGGTTCTTTCCATGCTTTCTCTTCCACCACCAGTGGAACCCACGCCCGAGTGAATTTCAAGCGGCTGGGGGGTATTTGTGGGGAGCATTTCTTCGAGGTGGGCCAGATAGTCTGGTAGACCCCATGAGGTGAAGAGAGGTTGTTGAGAGACAGCATATGCATGGGAATTTCGATATGCACGTGTCGATTCTAGAGTAGAACCGCCCTGGTTGTTTGTATTGTGAGATGGGCCTCTGCGAGATCCTTGTTCATGGCTCATATTGTTATTGCCATGAGAGTTTGATTGTAAGATGGGTGGACGCTTCGCAGCGCCTGTTGCTTTGGATCGAGTGTTACCCCCGTGTCGTTTGGTGGTGGTGGCAGTAGCAGGCTGCGTAGCTAGAACGGGTCACGTGAGTGATAGAGGTAAAAAAAGCATTACACATTGTGTCCCTTACTTTCGTCACCGTCTAGGGGCGCGGACGTCTCGGGAGCGGGGACGGTTTTACGAGCTGTACGCTTCGCACGACCGCCTGGCTTGGTAGTGTTGGTGGCAGGAACGGGTTTTGGTGGAGGTGTAGGAGGGCGAGGAATCGAGGAAGAATTGGGGTCCGATGCGGTGGATGCAGACCTAGTGCGCTTTTTGCTTGGACTAGTTAATTATACGAACTTATGAGTGATGATCATACAGGGAGAGGCCAGACTTACGCGTCGTCTTCGATTCTCTTTCGTTTCCTCTTGTTATTTGATCCAACCTCGGGCTCGTCTTCGGGCTCAAGTTTGGAAATGTTGGGCGGAGGATGATCTCCGGTGGGATTTTCTTGGGCAGCAGCGGCCTCTGCGGCGCTGGCTTCGATAATCTCTTTCAGACTCTCGTCAAAAGCAGCATCTCGACTGTTCATGGTATTACGCCTTTTGGAGGGTTGTTTGAGGTGGGTTGGGGAATGGGACCGGGATAAACGTGATGCAGCGGCAGGGTGGGAGACAGCAGATGACTGTCGGGCCTTTTTGGCGAGTTTTCTGGGTGGAAAGTCAGCAGGGAGGTTGGGTGCGAGAGGAATAGGAACGGACTTGAGAAGTTCTGCATGTAGCTCAGGTCGACATAGTTCGCAGTAATAATCAGCGTCGTGGACCTGATCCTCGGATTCATAGCCCATACAGAGGCCGTGCTGCCAGACCTTGCAAGTCTCGCACTGGACCATGAATTCACCTGCATCGGCTTCGTCGTCTCCTAGAAAGGGTATGAGGAGGGTGATAAGAGAAGGGGGGAGGGTGGGGAGGTACCATTGCTGCCACAGACACAGCGGGTGATGCCTTGCTCCTCCTCCTCGGGAGGATCTGAGGTCTTGTCGTCGACGGGGTCTTGGAGGGGTTCTGCGGTGACATCGATGCTGAGTCGTTGCTTGTCTTTTTCCTTGTGCTTGCGCTTTCCTTTGGAGTTGGACGAGTTGGAGGAAGTGGAGGAGTGTGCGGCGGCGGTGGTGGAGTGCTTGCGATCGTCGGGGTGGTCGTCAGCGTCGTCCTTTGTGCGCTTCCTGGATGGCTGGGAGGCCCGCTGTGTGGTGTCCTTTTGTTTGGGAGGAGGGAGGTCAGCGTCGGGAGACTTGGATGCGCTGGTAGAGGCAGAGGGGGCTGAGCGGCGGCCAGAGCGGCGGATTTCGCGGGGAGAGAGGGGAGGCCCCATGGTGGCAGCCTGGGCCATGGCTTGAAGCGTCTGGCGAGTGAGTCTCCAGCTTCTCCGCCCATACCCCGTCATGTGACCTCTCTGCGCGTCCTTCCCAGAGCTCACCACCCATTGGCCCTCCCAGCCTCTCACTGCACTACCAGAGATACAATCCACTCATGTATCACTGATCACTGACCGCGCCTGAACCCACCGCCAGCGACCCTCACAGTCTTTATCTCGCGGAAGGAACTCGCCTTGTCCGCCCCCTGCCGGCCTCCTTGTACCCGTCCCTCCCTCTTTCGCACCGCCGCTCCAATGCAAGATCCGCCCAGCTGATGTTAGGCTCCGTGTTCAAAGACCCTACACATCCCATTATCGGATGAGCCTTCCCTATCCGCCGCGCGGCTATAAATCCCGCTGCTATGCCATCTCCTTCGCCCCCCTCTTCTCTATAACCCCCTCCCCGCCATCGCGCCGAATTTATGCTTCCCAAAACAATGCGTCGGGCGACCGCGGTCGTGCGTCGGACCGGCCACCCCAAAGCGGCACGTGCCGGCTTCTTGATCAGAAATTTCATCTCATCGACCGGCACCCGCTGCCCAGCATCCCTCATGGCCCCCCTCGCAACCTTGGAGTATTCTTCCAACGCTCCAGAGCCTATCCATGTCTCATCAACCTACCCCCGTCTCCCTAGACACCATCTCCTTTCAGACAACACTCCCGATTACCTTAGGCTCATCCTGAACGCCAAAGTATACGAGATCGTCAAAGAAACACCCCTCGTCCTCGCAAAGAACCTCAGCGCAAAGCTTGGCAACGAAATATGGCTCAAACGCGAGGACCTCCAAGAAGTCTTCAGCTTCAAGATCCGAGGAGCTTACAATTTCATGGCCTCTCTCACCGAAGAAGAACGCTGGAAAGGCGTCATCACTTGTAGTGCCGGTCAGTGTGCGTAGCGCAGAAACACATTGCCCCTTTTCGCGCCATTCACAAACACCATGCTGATCTCCTCTTTTTTTCAGGAAACCATGCCCAAGGAGTCGCCCTTTCTGGTACTCGATTGGGCATCCCATGTACTATCGTAATGCCAAAGGCCACCCCATCTATCAAAGTTCGCAGTGTCGCTCGTCTGGGTGCAAAAGTCGTGCTTCACGGAGACGATTTCGATGCAGCAAAAGTTGAATGCGCCCGACTCGCAACCGCTCATGGCCTTACTTTTGTTCCACCCTACGATGACCCCCTCGTCATCGCCGGCCAGGGGACAGTAGCCCTCGAAATCCTCAAGCAATTAACACACTCGGATAGACTCGATGGCATCTTTGGTGCCATCGGTGGTGGCGGTCTCGTCGCCGGGATATCGGAATATGTAAAACGTATCGGCAGCCCGACTACCAAAGTTATCGGAGTCGAGACTGTCGATGGTGATGCCATGGCTCGCAGTATCGAAAAAGGCCAGCGCGTTACCCTGCATGATGTAGGGCCTTTCAGCGATGGTACCGCTGTGAAAATCGTGGGCGCAGAGCCCTTTAGAATATGCAAGCGGCTCCTCGATGAGATCGTACTCGTCGATAATGATGAAATCTGTGCCGCTATCAAGGATATTTTTGAAGGTATGATAGGATGCTTGCCAAGCCGTTGTTCATTTACTGATTCGTCCTTCTAGATACCCGCTCCGTGACGGAACCGGCGGGTGCCCTTGCCCTTGCCGGATTGAAGCGATATATTCTGAAAAATAACCTTGTGGGTGCACAAAAAAAGCTGGTGGCCGTTATCAGTGGAGCGAATATGAATTTCGATCGCCTGCGTTTCGTCGCAGAACGTGCGGAACTTGGCGAAGGACGCGAAGCCCTTCTCAGCGTGGACATTCCTGAAAAACCCGGAAGGTATGTTGTTTTCTTTTACGGCCCCGATCCCGGTTTTTCTTATCGATCATCTAACCCACAGCTTCGTCGCCCTGCATTCAGTGATACACCCACGTGCAGTCACAGAATTCATATACCGCTACAACATCTCCGGGGATGGTGACCGAGCACACGTCCTCTTATCCTTCAAACTTGATTCTCCGAATAGAGCAAACGAAGTTCGACAAGTTTTGGCTGCCCTTGAGGCTGAAGATATGAAAGGCTTTGATATCAGTGACGACGAGCTTGCAAAAAGTCATGCCCGATACATGGTCGGCGGTTGTCATACAGTTCTCAATGAGCGTATATTCAGGTTCGGTATGTTGCACCTCGGACCTATCTGCCCGATATACCGCGGCTAACAGAAATTTCATATAGCATTTCCGGAACGGCCTGGAGCCCTGCGAAAGTTTCTCACAGGTCTGCATCAAGGCTGGAATATTTCTCTATTTCATTACCGCAACCACGGTGGAGGTGAGTTTGAGCTGGTTCATCGTAGATGCGACATTTAAAAAAAAACTTTTTAGACCTTGGCAAAGTTCTTGCCGGAATCCAAGTTCCCCCTTCGGATCATTCGGCTTTTGACTCCTTTTTGAAGCAAGAATTAGATTATTCGTATGTCGAAGAAACAGATAATCCCGTTTACCGCCGTTATCTACGCGGTTGAATGAAATTTACTTCTTTTGGCATACGAATTTATATTTTGTATATCATAGGGTGGTTTTCACTACAGTAGATGGTGCATATTGGGAAGCAGTACGAGTACATACAACAAAGACAACGACAAGACGAGAGGTACCGATTAAGACGAGGGGGGTACGTCTGGAGACTATAGAAAGCAATATTCACAGCATGTTCACAATAGTGTTTAAATACAGCGCCGGGTCGTTTTGCAGTTCCGAAGGTTATAATTGTTTAAAATTTGTTCTTGGATGTTCGATCACGTTTAGCTTCCTATTTCGACAGATTTGCGAAGCTTGGAACCTTGCAGTATCCACTGTAAAGGTTTCCTGAACGATCCGCTGCGAGGACGTTTGCCGAGGAATTTTTCGGAAAATGAGGGACGGCGTTTGTGGATAGCGTTTTCAACCAAAGTATCTGTGGGTGATTCAGAGAACCGAATTTGGGGTTGAAACATCGTGTCGACGGCCTTGATAGCGAGCGCGGTGGCCAGTCCACGATTTCCGATACTGATACCGGAAGATCCATACTTGTACATCCAACCCACTTCCCAACCTCCATCTTCACATTGCAAAGTCAGAAGTGTGCGTAAATCCACTTCATCTCTGATTCCGACGAAATCACAGGCGAGAATACGCATTGCGAGTGCAAGAGAGTCTCCATCAGCTCCAATGCGTTCTTGCACCCGTTCTTTGAGAAGAGGTTTAAGAAGGGAGTGAAGGTCAGGGTCGCCTGAAGTGGCGAGAAGTCGGCTCATGAAATAGAGGAAGCATTCGGCTGTTTCGTAGTACCGTGTGCCATCCAAGTAGGCTCGATTGAGAAGGACTTCATGTACCCATGTCAAAGTCGACCGCAGTTGCTCCCCGCGGCCGTAAGCATAGAAGAGGCTTAATGCATTGACACACACGACTGGATCAAAACGTGGTCTCCGATGATCGAAATACGTCTAGAAACATCCCCCCATCAGAACGTTTTTGTCTTTATTTTCTCAAGCCGATAAATGAAACTTGCCTGAATGATACCATCAGGATCGACATACTCCAGCATTTCATCCATGACTGAATCGGCGATTTCCCTGCTTCGCTTGAGGATCGTGAGACCAAGAGAAGTTGTATCGAGATCGAATGGAAATTCTTCTGTTGTCAGCTGGCCCTTGCCTGTGACGGGACGCCCACAATGAGCTTCGAAACGCAACTGGATGTTTATTTTAGCAGCGCACCTTGGAAGAAATTCCACGTTTGAGGATGCTCAACGAGGTTGACCAAAGCCCTAAACACCAGAAAAAATTTAGTATTACGACAGAAGACCCTACAAGAAGCTAACGCACCTGTTCCCCGTTATCTCGAGAATAAGAAGCTGAGCAAAATTCTCGTCGAGGGGGATTGACTCGTGCTTTGCAGTAGTCCTTGTGATAGAGCCAAGCTTTCCGGCATTCCGAACCAAGAATTCACCTCCTCGTTGAACAGGATCCCCAATGAGGTTACGAAGCGCACGTTTGACCTCGGAGGGCTCGTCAAACACGATGCCTGTGAACCCGAGGGAACGTGCTGAGAGAACATTCTCCAGCTTATCGTCAACAAATATTGTCTGATGAGGCTGCAGATCGGTGGCCGCGATAACATGGCGATAAAAGGCGAGATTGGGCTTGCGTTCCCCAACCGCACCGGATGTGAAGACGTGGTCGAAAATATCCCAATCAGCAGGTTTCATCCGCAGCACTTCCCAATCAGGAAGAGATATGTTCGACATGGCGTACACACGTAAACGACCATTTGCTTGTGCCTTCAGCTCACGGATGAGACTGATGAAGTCGTGGTTTGCTTGGAGAGAGTCGCGCGCTTGGCTGAAAGCGTCGCGAACTTCGTCTGGGTTGACGTTGAATTCTTGTGAGATAGCGGCATAACAAGCGTTTTCTGCCAGGCGTCCACGTTCATAGTCAAACCATGTCGGACAGTTGAGAATAGAGCGGAGTGTCTTTGGTGAGATAGAGGTTTTGGTGGTTGCAGACCATTGGAATAGAACATCCCCGATGTCAAAGACAATCGCAGTAAAGGGTCGCTGAGGCGGAGCCATTGAAAGGGGAAGGGCGTGAATGTTGAACAAAGCATCTCTCCCGGGAGTGTGTTGAATTTATACATAAATCTGGGTTAGAGTATAAAATCGTGTGTGCCTGAACGTACACGCCTGTGGTAGTGACAAATTACTCGTCATCTTGGGGCCGGTTTTCCAGGCGTAGCGCGATACAGCTGATCGTGAAAATTTCATGCCTCAGCTTCCGCGGTCCTTATCTGGGTTGGTTTGTGATATTGTTATGGGAGCGATCGCTTGCCAAGTTCTATAAACAAGTTGTTCAAGTTCGGATTAGCGCCGGGGAATTCTTGCCATAATCAAGATGTGATGAACCTATGGAGAACCCACAAAAGAAGTGACTAATTGAGATGTGAGTCGGCAGCCCATGGCACTTGTGGGAACCACACCTCCGCCTTTCATCCGCTTCCGACATGAATTGCGAAAACCACATCAAACGTCTTTTGCTATTAGACGCCCTTTGTTGCAGAAGACTTCGAATTTAATGATCTCCTCACCCTTAGGGGCAAAAGGTTCTGAGTAACGGCTATACCGAAAGACGCTACTGGTGTCCCAACCGACCTTTCATAGAATGATTCCCAGGTGTCTCCAGGGACGCCTTCCTCAAATTGGTTCATGACAGAAAAAAATTGGAATGGATCACATGTTCACCACTGTCCGGGAGTGGTCAAACGCATGTCGAATTCGAAGGAAATCTTACAAATGTCCTACTAAAGAATTCTCCGGATTTCTGGTAAAGCGCAAGATGGCCTACCAGATTTATCAATCACGTCATGAACACTCTCGGCTTTAGATTGAGAATACTACTAGACGACGACCGTGAGTTCGGGACGCTAACACCTTAGTAGGATTTATTTATGCTGAGCCAACCCACCCCGGTCATCAAAGAAATCTGTTATGAATTGCATCCAGGAAATGACACTCCGACGCCACGGAATATCCGAAGCATTATGGGGAAACTCCAAGTTCCAAAAGTCGGACGTTGTATCATCATCCAGGACCATCGGTGCCGCCCACGAAAGATTTCCACAAGCCATCACAATGTTCTACTCTGCTCATCAGAATACGGAGGCCACGGCCGTGCGAAGTATGTGGGGAATCGGGATGCATGAGAACCGGGCCGCAGAAGTGCACGCGCGCCAGGACATGACCACCGGGGCACCTAGACACCCACAGAATATGTTACACACAACTTATGTTCTCAACCAAGTTCTCAACCAAGTAGGCACTGCATTTAAGTGCACGGAGTTTGTTGTCCGCAATGACAAATCACAACTACTGGGTTACTGAATTTGCTTATGCAGCCACGAAACATCCTAAACCCAAATACATGTATGTATGATACTGTGGTAAACGAGTTAAAATCCATCCTCCCCAAATAATGGTTGACTGACCGGGGTCGGTCTAGTGGTGCTGGCGTTCATTGTGCTCAGAGCTGAAAATTAAGTTGTCGGCAAGGACATAGGCAGAGAAAGCGACGACAGCAATTCCGAAGCCAGGGAAGATATTTCGGAACATTACGCGCGGTTGGAAGACAGAGCTTTGACGCCAAGCATTCCTCTTAGCCCACGGATCTCTAAAAAGTGGGAGATTGGACATGGTAAACTAACGTTGGCTATGGTGTTAAGGCGATTGTAGACAGTCTAACTGAAAGGAACTTACAAGGGCTCTGAAGGGAGTTGTGCTTGGAATGGGTGATCACTGAGTAATGGGGAACCAGAGTGATCTGACACTTTAGGGCAGGTCTGCGGGACTTAGCGCTGATGAATGAACGGGGCACGTCAACCATCTCCCCGTTTCTAACACATCTTACTTGATCCTCGCCTCAAGTCGACTGCCCCCTACGCTCATTTGGACCTCAACAACACTCTCCTTGACAATCTCCTTCCATGCCAACCGACTCTGTCATGTTCTCCGACGATGATCGGCCACTCGCAGCTAAGTCCGCGCCCAATGGCAACAATCGTGTCAACGCACCTCAGACAAACGGGCATGTAAAAGGACCAGAGGACTACGAAATGAGTGACGATGACCAACCATTGGTGAGTTGAATGAATATTTTGCGCCGCGGTTGATTTGTCATGATCCAAAACTACTTGTAGGCGACGCAGAAACCGGGAAAGGCTTCCCCTCCTCGAAAGAGGAAAAATGGCGCTATTTCCGACCCACTATCAAGTGACGACGATGTTCCCCTTGCGTCATCACCTGCCAAGTCTACGAAGTTAAAGAAGCAGAATAATAAGGAAGGTCCCAGTAAAGAACGCATGGCAAACAAAAAACCTCCAAAAAAGAGAGCCAAGCGGCAGAGAGACTCATCCGGGTCGTCGGAAGAAGATACGAAACCTCCAGTGGCTAAAAAGGGCATTCGGAAGTCTCGTAAGATCAAAGAAGAGAGTGCCGGATACGACTCCTCGGACGACGACAAGCCTATCGCCAAGAAGGCCGGAAAAAGTCAAGTCATCAAGGAAGAACAGCCGAATTTCGAGGTTGCTAAACTTAAAAAACGGGGCAAGGCCATGAAAGAGGAAGGACCCGCCTCACCCATGAAGGGGAAAGGTAAGAAGAATGAGGAGGAGGAAGAGGTCTTCCGCTGGTGGGAACAAGACCCAAACGGTGACGGATCGATGAAGTGGACCAAGTTAGAACATAACGGTGTTATCTTTCCTCCACCATATGAGCCCCTTCCATCTCATGTTAAATTGAAGTACAATGGTGTGCTGTTATATATTTCGTCTGTCCCCAAAGAATCTCATATCGTCTATAGGAAAACCTGTTGACCTTCCTCCCGAGGCGGAAGAGGTAGCAGGGTTTTATGGTGCTATGCTGGAAACGCCTCATGCGCAAGATGCCGTGTTTAACAAAAACTTTTTTGACGACTGGAAGAAAGTCATGAAAAACCATCCTGCGGTAGGTGAATTCTTAACTTGTGTTGGATGTTGCTCATTAAGTTATAAGCGAGACGGCACCAAGATAACCTCATTCGAACTTTGTGATTTTCGTCCATTATTCGAATACTTCGAGTCAGAAAAGGCAAAGAAGAAGGCGATGACCAGTGAAGAGAAAAAAGCCGCCAAAAAAGCCAAAGACGATATGGAAGCAAAGTATACATTTTGTTTACTCGATGGCCGCAAGGAAAAGGTCGGAAATTTCAGGGTTGAACCTCCAGGCCTATTTCGTGGGCGAGGCGAACACCCAAGGAAAGGTGCTTTGAAGGTTGGTGTCTTAAAACAACTTTTTCGAATGATAGCCAAGCGTCATCATGTCTTTCCTAGTCACGGGTCAGGCCTGAGGATATCACCCTGAACATTGGAAAGGACGCACCCATTCCGATACCAAACGTTCCGGGAAACTGGAAGGCTCTACAGCACGACAACACAGTCACTTGGCTGGCTAACTGGACGGAAAATATCAACGGAAACCATAAATATGTCTTCCTAGCCGCCGGTAGCACGCTTAAGGGGCAAAGTGATATGCAAAAATTCGAGAAGGCTCGTGAACTGAAGGTATGGCTAAGTAGCGCATCAAATTTATCTTACTGTCTGATCAATTTTGTATAGAATCACGTTGACCGCATTCGTCAAAATTATCAGTCTGATTTAAAGTCAAAGGTGATGGCGGATCGACAACGTGCGACCGCGATGTACTTCATCGATAAGTTGGCCCTCCGAGCTGGAAATGAAAAGGGCGAGGATGAAGCCGATACTGTGGGCTGTTGCTCACTGAGGTGTGAGCATGTGACACTGGAAGCGCCAAATAGCGTTATCTTCGATTTTTTGGGTAAAGATTCCATTCGTTATTACAACAAGGTGCCGGTGGAGCCGCAGGTGTTTAAGAACATACGAATTTTTAAGGAAAACAAGAATGACGATGATAGTCTTTTCGATCGAGTGAACGTAAGGATCTTTGCTAATAGAGTTGTCAAGGATGGCTGACGACACAAATGTTAGACGAGTTCTTTGAACAAACATCTTAACAATGAAATGAAAGGGCTGACTGCGAAGGTATTCCGTACTTTCAATGCCTCAAGCACATTCCAACGCCTACTCGATGAACACAAATTTACTGATGCAACATTGCAAGAAAAGTTGAATGCTTATAACAAGGCTAACAGAGAGGTTGCTATATTGTGTAACCATCAGAGAACTGCCCCCAAGACACATGATCAGTCGATGGAGCGCATGAGGAACAAGGTTTGTTTTCCACTGGCACGACTGGACACTATCGTACTAACTTCTGTGCCCAGTATCGTGCGCTAAAATATGATCGCATGAAACTCCGCCACGCACTTTTCTCAATTGAGAAAAAATACAAGAAAAACGAGAAGTATGCCGAAGATGAGTCGGACCTAGATGAGGATTGGATCGTCAACCATGAAGAACAGCTCAAAATGAAAGAGATTGAAAAGGCCGAGAAGAAGTTCGCTCGTGACAATGAAAAGCTCGCTGAAGATCAACAAAAGCCTCAGGACAAGAGTGTCCTTGAGGATCGCTTAGGGGTTATTGAGGATGACTTTGATCGTCTCGCCAAGGAGCGGGGAACGAAGAAAGCGACTCTAAAACGTGAAAAGACTACGGAGAAAATCGAAGAAATGCTCGACAAACTCACGGAGAGAGTCAAAGCGCATAAGTTGCAAATGATTGATCGAGACGAGACGAAGGAGATTGCACTCGGCACGAGGTTTGTCCCATGGCTCACCTTGATATTCATGTACACTGACCGCGAGATTGTTGGTCAGTAAAATCAATTATCTCGATCCTCGGTATGTCCCATTCCACATGGTCGAGATGTGCTAATTATTGATTTTCTGTAAAGGATTACAGCTGCGTGGTGTCAAACCCATAACGTTCCGATTGAAAAGATTTTCTCCAAGACCTTGGTTACCAAATGTGAGTCGATTGCCTTTGAATCTTAACCTATGGACTGATTGGTGGTTTTTTCAAAGTCCCTTGGGCGATGGAGGCTGCACCGGACTGGAAATTCTAGAGGTTTTGAATGTGTATTTTTAGACAGAGTCGGTATTTATTCGTCACATAGCCCGTATTGTCTACAATCAATTTTGAATATCGTGTATGCATTTTGCTCGCGCAAAGTTTTGGAGTAGTGTCACGAGCAAACACGAGCAGACACGAGCGGATGTTGGGTCGCGTGTCACGCATTTGGATCCATCAGACACGAACTTTGATATCCAGCACACAGCTATGAGCAGACAGTCCAACGTCCACAGTCTCTTCTCAAGCCCTGCGTTTTCCGCTCTAGAAGTAGAGCCTGGAGAAGACACAGAGGAAGAAGAGTTACCCGAGGAATTTGAAGAAAGGTTTGTCCAGCACATCACTTTCTATGACCGCCTTCATAATTCATGAGTGATAGACCAGCGGAAACCAAGCCTTCAAAAGCCGCCCTTAAGAAGGCTGCCCGGCAAGTGCATCGTGAGGAAAAACTGCGAAAGCGAGCAGAGGCAAAGAAACGACGAGTGGAGGACCGTCAGCACTCTCCAATTTCAGATACTGTACCCACCTTCGAGGCCACCTCAAACGGCTCTGTTCTACCACACGTTCCACCGTCAGCTGTTTCTGCACCCTCTAATGTTGAGGAGGTAACTCCCTCTCCCCAGTCCACACCTTTGGTCTCGCCTCAGCTGGAGCCAGAGGTAATGGCTGAGCCGGTCCTTGAGCCTACGGGGGAATGTGTCTCTGTTCATGACCAACCGGTATATGAACCGGAAAGGCCTTCGAGCACAACGAACGCTGGTAACACTCCGGAAGAAGTGGATGTCGCGAAGGTTGAACCTGAAGCCATGCTTATTTCACATGATGTCACAACAGCCACTGAGGCGCAACACCAACAAGACGCCACCGCTGACGTTGAAAAGTTAAAAAAACGTCAGAATGCTCTGACGAGGACCATATGGACTCTTATCATGATTGGTGGATTTATTGGTGAGAAAGGCTATGTCTGGCTGTATTCAATAGGACGCTTATTCCATTGCCAGGACTTCTGCTTATGGGCCATGTTTATATGATGATCCTTGTGATGGTTTGTCAGACCGTGGCATATCGCGAGGTCACGGCACTCTTTGGTCTTGCTACAACTGAACTTAGTACCCAAGACAAACAGTCTTTAAAAGATAAAGATCCCTGGAGTAAAACTTTGAACTGGTACTTCTTTGCCGTCACCAACTATTTCTTATACGGAGAGAGTATCATATATTACTTCAAGGTACGTCATCAAAAGTCTCTTCGACTCTGCTGACCATGTTACCAGCATGTAGTCTTCGCCGATCCTCAACTTGTACCTTTCATTACGAACCACCGCATGATCAGTTTCACTCTCTATGTCATCGGCTTCATGGGCTTCGTCATGTCGCTGAAAAAAGGCTTTTTGAAGCAGCAGTTTGGTTTGTTTTGTTGGGTGCACATGACTCTCTTGATGATCGTCGTTTCAAGGTGCAGTCATTGCTTTTACCTGTCTTCAGTTTACTTATTGTATTTTCTAGCCACTTTGTTGTC
The DNA here is from genome assembly GCF_000300575.1 of Agaricus bisporus var. bisporus H97. Classification (NCBI taxonomy): domain Eukaryota; kingdom Fungi; phylum Basidiomycota; class Agaricomycetes; order Agaricales; family Agaricaceae; genus Agaricus; species Agaricus bisporus. The sequence goes on along the minus strand of NW_006267368.1, from coordinate 1,333,286 downwards.
AACAACATCCTCGAAGGGCTGATCTGGTTCTGGGTTCCTGCGTCGCTGGTCATCTGTAATGACGTCTTTGCCTACATCTGGGGTATCACAATTGGCCGTACGCCACTTATTCAACTGTCACCGAAAAAAACAGTGGAAGGTTTTGTCGGTGCTTTTTTCAGCACCTTAATTTTCGCGCTTTTTTGGGGTACGCTCTTCATGCGTTTCAACTACATGATTTGCCCTGTCCATGACCTGGGTATCAGTGCTTGGAACTCAATCCAGTGCAAGCCTAACCCTGTTTTCGTCTGGCGAGAACTACCGTTGTGGCATCCATTTTCCATTTTCGTGTCCACTCTGGTATGTTCTTTGACCTGAGAGCTGCTTTGCTTGCTGACGGTAGTTCAAGCTTGGTCGTACCATCACTGCGATACCGTATGCTCCTTACCACCTCCACCTCCTGTTGATGGCATGTTTTGCGTCACTTGTTGCTCCTTTTGGAGGTTTTTTTGCCTCTGGGTTCAAACGTGCTTTCAAAATCAAAGATTTTGGTCACAGTATCCCGGGACATGGCGGAATGACCGACCGAATGGATTGCCAGTGAGTATCGAGAGCTCTGGCTTAGCACTTGACAAAGCAGCTCAATTCATTTTGCAGATTTCTCATGGGTGTTTTCACATATGTTTACTATAGCAGTCTCATTCGTGAGCACCATGTCACAGTTGGCACTATTCTACAGACTATCGTCAGTGGTCTTACCGTTGATGAGCAAATTGAGCTTGTTGCGGATCTTCATCGCTATTTGGAGACACAGGGTATTGTCGTACCATGAGTTTGGGACGTTTCTTGACGATTATCAACCTCAGTGTTACCGTTATTTTTACTAGGTAGATAGATGCCTCATACTCAATCCGTCTGGTTACCTTATGCATAACTAATATAGACATGCTCTTCGCCTACTGGATGGCGTCTCTTCAATTACTCCACTTTCCACCTTGCTAATCCCCCAAAAGTCATAGCCTTCCGACCCACGGCAGCCTTGAATCCCCGCATTCCAACGCCTTTGGCATCCCGCCCATCAATAGTGGACACGAACATCAGTGACACCTCATTCTCGTTGTATATCCGATGAACAAGGCTCCATCCTCCTTCTACATTCTGCTCGAGTGGTATAGGCTCCTGGAATCCAGGTGCGAACAGAACATAGATGTAATTATCGCCATCATGATTCGACATATGTTCACAACGTTTGAAGAGAGTAAAAGTTGTTGGTTGACCGCGTTCGATGACTGCCGAAGTAGGTTGCAAAAACCCGACGAAGAAATCTAAACGGTTGAAGTCATTGCAAACAGTGGGACCCTCCGGGCTCAGAATGTAATCTTCCCAGTCTACAGGACCCCCATCTTCATCCGCAATTAATTGATATGTTGGATCGGTAGGGAAATGGCGCCTTGCAAATTCTGCAGGGGTAGATGTGAACCAGGTTGGGTCAAATTGTTGCTCGTACAATCCACTTCCATTGAGGTATCCAGCACCCCACGTTGCATCAATTAATCGCCATTCACCATCCATGAGAACGCAGTTCCATGCATGGTTAGAGCTAACCTTTGGCACCCCTTCTCCGGGTGCTAATGCCTGGTATCCAAACCCTTTGCCGTGTCCCGATACTTTATAGGCCTGCAAACCCGCTTTCTTGGCAAGTTCGACGTATAGTCCTGCGTAGCCGTCGCACACCGCCAAACCGGAAGTCAGGGTTGACTGCGGAGTGGCAGGTCTGACGGTACCAGCGAAGAAAGATTGAGCATCATACGATATGTTATGATGCATCCACGTAAAAATTGCCCTAGCCTTCTCCGTCTCATATGCAAATGGGCTTGTGAGATCGTACGCGAGGTCTTCCAGAGACCTCACGTATTGACGGGGAAATTGCGATGCATGCGCATCGACTGTGGAAAAGTCATGGCACTTGACGCAGGTCCCTGATTGAAATGGACTGTTCAAAGGAGGGCCTGGCGCCGTGGTTTGGTCCTCTTCTGCGTCTTCTTGGGTATAGGACTCATGGTATGTTTCCGGCCCTGTGACTCCGTGGAAATCTTCATCTGGGGTAAGATCGTAATCTAAATGTGGAGTCGAGGGCTGTTCTGAATGACGAGAGGGTAGTCGGGGAGGCACAGGTCGCCGGTCCGTGTCGTAATTCTCGTGCTTCCCCTTAGAAACGGGTGGGACAGGTCGGGCAAGGAGCTTGAATAGATATTCCGGGTCTAGTCCAGCAAGAACGAGTGCAAATGAATCTGGAGATGCCTTGGGCAGGATGGGACCTGGGTTCGAACTCTGATGACTGGTATTTGGCAATGCCCGTAATGGGCGAGTTTGGTCAAGCTGGAGCTTCGCTATACGAGCCACGAGGCCCAGCGGTCGGGTATTAAAATCGTCTGTATGGGCAGTTTGAGTGTGCGCAGCCCGCGGCGGTGGGGGTGGGGGCAGTTGCCTTCGAGGGGGTAAAAGGGTGGACATAAGGAGGGTGATCCAATGGACTGTACTTGAGCTCAAAGAACTGCCGATGGGACATCACCAAGCGTTTGTTTGACTAGTTATTCTTAACATCACTATCATCATGTGCGATTTATTGGCGTCTAATTCCAAATCTAGGCAAGTTGCTGATGAACGTGAAAGCTCATGAGATTAAGAGCGTGGCATGTGGGGGAGCATGTACAACATAGGGCATAGAACTAATTTCAACGTCATATCGCATTGACCAGAAGAGACAAAGAAGATAAAATACACGATTATGACCTTGGCTTTTCCTGTAAGTTATGCTGTCAGATCGATAGGCCGAAGCAGAAACGAGGCCAGTCGTTACCTTCTTTTCTTTCCAAAGAGCCAAAAGACCAACACCGGAAACCTTGACTACTTTGAAGCGTACTCCGGGAATATCACCCTTGGCCTTTCCACTGCGACCGAAACCAGAGATGAGGACTTCGTCGTTCTCGTCAACAAAGTTTAAGCAACCGTCATTCTTCCAGCGAGTCAGCTTCCAAGATTTACTTCGATGAGTGTAGCACGTACAGGGACGAAAGCGGTAACCTTCTTTCCGTTCTTGATAAGCTGCACACGCACACATTTACGGATGGCGGAGTTGGGTTGCTTAGATTCTACGCCAACTTTCTCGAGCACAATGCCTTTAGCGTGTGAGGAGCCTCCGGTCGGGGATGTCTTGAAAACGTTTCCAAGCGCACGTTTTTTGTAAAGTTTGTCCGCCTACACAAGAGCGAGGAATAAGGATATAGCAGTCAAAATGTGATGGGCCTTAAGATCGCACCCATCGATTCTCACGGCGGGAGTCGCGGAGCTTGCGAGCCGCCTGCAGACCGCGCGGTTTGTTAGCTGTAGCGCATGTTGTCAGTAGAAGTGGGAGGCGCGAGAGGGCGGGAGGACGTACAGCCCATTTTTGCAGAGACAGAAAGGTAGCGATGTTGGCGGCTGGGTCTCTCCACGCCATGCTACTCAAACCTTATCGCCAAAACTGTTACAGTTCTTCTCGGCAATCACTGGCTCCGATCCAATCAGAATCCGCGAATGTTCATTTGCGCTTTTGGATTGTGCTCTCCACGCGCCTGAGCGACAATCGAGGCGGTCGTTGTCGGCTTCGGTCAGTGGAATCGTCAGTGGCACGTCGGTCCAGGAAAATGATGCTAGACGCGTGACTCCCGGTCCTCGACGCGTCGTTTAAATTTATTAACAGCCCTGAATGCACATGCTCTCTCCCGCCCCGCGCCTTATTCGCTCCTCCTCGCCATTTCTTAGACACAGCTGGCAGCTCAGCCGTCGCCGTTTCCATGACGTGCCTCTTCTCGACGACCTCGCTTACCGAGGTTTCATTCAAGACGTCACAAGGTTCTAACCACCCTCGTATTTCCTTCAACCCTTTCATTAATGCGCATTACAGACCAGATGCGCTGGCACACGCGCTACAATCTAAGCCTGTCACCGTGTACTCTGGTGTCGATCCCACTGCTTCATCCTTGCACATCGGTCACTTGATACCCTTCATGACTCTACTGCACTTCCAAATTCGGGGTCATCGTATCATTCCACTTGTGCGCTTTACCTCCAATGCTCATATGCCTAAAATTCACCTCAGATTCAGATAGGTGGTGCCACTGGCCGAGTGGGAGACCCTTCTGGCAGGCTTACAGAACGTCAAGAGGCAGATATCCAACAGCTCGATGACAATGTAGCTCTCCTCATACAGAGTGTAGAATCTTTCTTCCGCCATGCGTTTGAATACGTGAAACGTCGCCTTGAAAAAGATGGCTCTCCTCCCCCGTCATTTCAGAGCCCTACGGTTCTCAGTAACCTCAAATGGCATGAAAATTTTTCAATGCTCGACTTCCTACGTGATGTGGGTAAACAGGTGCGGGTGAATACCATGCTAAATCGCGAAAGGTTCATACCTCTTCATCAATCTTTCTTCGTCGACCTTCCCTTACCCGTCATTTTAGTGTCCGAGCTCGACTAGAATCCCAACACGGTCTATCTTTCACCGAGTTCACCTACCAACTCCTTCAGGCCTACGATTTTTATCACCTCCACAAACATTATGGATGCAACGTTCAGGTCGGAGGATCAGACCAGTGGGGCAATATTGTTGCCGGTCTCGAACTTATTGGACGTCACGAAACTCTATCAAATACATCTGCATCTGAATCTTCCGCTTATGGTCTAACTACGCCCCTACTTACTACCTCCTCGGGTGAAAAATTCGGCAAAAGCGCAGGAAATGCGGTTTGGCTAAATCCCAACCTTACTAGCGTCTTTGATTTCTATCAAGTAAGAACTCACCCATTCTGTGGACGTAATAATTCAACACGGTCATCATATCCAGTATTTTATGAAGGTAACCGATGACGACGTCGAAAAATACCTCAAACTGTTTACGTTTCTTCCGAGAAGCACCATCGACCAGATCGTTGAAGCCCATCGAGTAAGTTTATTAATGTGTCATCGATCGGAGGGTCGAAAAAGCCGACTGACATCTTCTCAAAGCTCGCTCCTGAAAAACGGACTGCACAAAGACGGCTAGCGGCTGAGGTCACTGAATTGGTACATAAGCGTATGTGGCTAAATGAATTTAATTTAATTGGGTTAACTCATCTTGCTCTGTTTCGCGTGTTGAAAGGTGAGGGTATGGTCCGCGCAGAAACACTCACGAAAATGCTGTTCGATTCCGACTATCACGGTCTTCAAGCGGAACATATCAAGTCCGCTTTGGGTGGCGATCCTCGTTTGGTATTGTTGGACTTTCAAGAGCTCCAGGGTACTCCGGTAGCCAAGCTTGCCGCGAAGTATGGACTCGTCAGTTCTAATTGTACGTCTACCTCCGAATTTGGCTCGTTGCCATCAATCAAGATCCCTTTTTGCTTAGCTGCCGCGAAAACCTTGGTCGCGTCTCGTGGCCTGTATCTCAACAATCAGATCGTTCCAGAAGTTCAGCACATGGTCCCTTCTTCAAGTCTCATTGATGACCGGATAGCAATTCTTCGAGCGGGAAAAGGAAAGCTACTTGTGTTGGTTGCGAATTAAATACATAAGGAGGGCCATAGCCGGATTACAAAACGTCTAGTTGGATTTTTTTGGATTCAATCGACGCGAATGGCAGTGTATAACCGTCGCACAACCCAATAAGATGCAAGGAAGCCAATAGTACCCGTCACGAGGAAGTCCATAAGAGCGAGAAGGAAAAGGTAGCCAAGGTAAAGAAGGAGACTTGATAATGAGTCCAAAGACATTCTGGAACCCCAGTAGAATAAACCATATGCAAATAACCAGAAGGCGCTGCCACCACCTGTCAAGAATGCACGCCAATGCCACCTGTCGTATATTGAATAAAAGGAAATCATATTTTTGAAGCATCGAAGACTTACCTATAGTCTTCGGCGCAGAGGGAAAAGTACGTGAACAAGATGGTGACAGTAGCCGTGGTAAGCGCCACAATCGAAGCTGTAAGGGCAAGAAAGCCGAATGCATAGTAGGCTCGTGAGGCGAAAAGGCTCGAGAGAACAAAATACAGTTCAATGAATGCGGCACCTATAAATTGGAATGAACATAAGGAAAGAAGGACGAGCATGTCGTCACTTACCGAACGGCAGGATACCACCTAAGATAGCAGTAACCTGACCAATTCACGCTGTAAATAGATATGATATACAGACCTGTCATTTAGTGCTTACCCAAGGTCTGAGGTATTTGGGGCCTGGCGGGATTTGACGAGGGATAGGGTTTACACGAACAGGATGCTTAACAGCCTTGGTTTTGGGATCAGCATAGAGCTCGTCGAACAAAGAGCATACATACGCCATGCTTTGATCCGAAATAAGCACCGATGGCAGACAGTGGTGCAGAAATTCCGAACCAGAGTAGTATGATGAGGAGCATCGTGCCTAGACAGCGTTAGATCTTCCGCGTCATTTCCAAGGATAAAATTTGTTAGCCACCAAATGGTACGGCCCCAGAAGAGCCAGCAACGATGAGGAAAAAATTCAAAATAAAGATGATAATGAAAATGGCTCTAAAATTTTATTAAATTCGGTCTTCTAAGACAATATCTGCAGCACCCACGTTGGAAATATTGTTGCCGTGAAAAATGCATTTTTCCTCTTGTTCTGCCCTCCGAGAGATGCATACACTCTGCTGGAGAAGTAACCGCCAATACTGGTAAACAAAATCAACCATCAAGCATTGGCAAACTAAGCACACGTAACCAACCATCCAAAGAATGACCAGCAAACCATCATTACGGTCGCAAGAGAACCGCGATTGGAAGGTGACAAGAATCCCAAGAGAGCAAAAACTACCAGAAACCTTCGTTTAATTTTGATCCCGTTTGTGAAATGGCTAAAATTTACCTAAGGTTATCCCAACCATCGCGACGAGTTGCACTCCGTTACCGACCATGATGGACAAAAACATGGGGTTTTGAGGTGTCCTGAAAACCTCACCATGGACTAGCTTCCACCCCCAGTCTTCTTGCACATCTTCCTAAAACACCAATATCAAAAATGCAACTAACTTCCGCAGCATTCGACTTACGCTGACGTCAATGGCATTGTATCGGGATATCTAGTATGAAAGGTGAGAACAGTGGTGATGGCGATGTCGAAAACATTACTGACATCACGAGAGACGCTACGAAGTAGAATCATGCCAACCATACCGCAAAGGAAAAACACGATGATGATGGAGTTGATGAGACTGAACCAATGGATTCGAGGATCATAAATATGGAGATAATTATCCCAGCGTGTTGCCTACGAAGCATGCTTTTAACGAAGAATCTGGGCTTAATTTATTGCAATAACATACCCAGGGAGTGTCGGACTCCTACAACTTGTTAGTCGTTCATGCACAAGAAGCCACGTGGCGACTTACATTCCAAGTGACTCTATATGTATACCGAACTGCCTGGGTCTGGTCCTCATTAAGGGAGAGCTCGTTGTCGGAGTCGCATATCGCTTCATTGGTCTGCGGACCACCAACACTAATGTATTGTCAATATATCCCGGACCAAATTGTTGCAACAATGTCAGCACACCTTGAAGGCCATACAAGGACCCCAACTACGCGATAGGTATCCGGTGTCGGCCGATGATATCTGAAATTCTTGAGACCTCCCAACGAGACCGTGACCTCCAGGAATAATCATACCTTAGCACTATATCATAATGGTTGTTGAGAACAGGGAGATTCTGAAATTGGCCGTCATTATTTCCTAGATTGAAACCCATATCGTAGAAAACGTCTTCATTTCGGACGTCTACTTTCATTTCTGCAGCAGGGAGTCCATCCACGAGCCAATTGAGGGCGTAGTCCTCTCGAATCCTGTCATTGATAAATTTGGCTTCTTCTCCTGTAACATTGGGTTGGAGACAAAGCATTTTGCAGGTTGTATTTTCTGAAACCATCTTGATCTATCGAGATATAAGCCATTTCAAGCAGATGTACAAGTGACTGTAGCTACGTACGTCATATGGTGAGTTGAATAGACGGTCCCCGAAAAGAATGGAGCCCAATGATTCAGGTTGGGACTGGGCACCATCATCAGGCTCGCAGAAACGAAGTTTAGGATTGTAGTAGTCGTCTGTGAGAATATTAGGGTATATATTCTTCGTTGGTACTATTAAAGCTTACGCACAGTTAATGAGTGATTTCTATGACAACATTAGATGAATATTTCGGCATGCCTGAGGGATGACATACGAGTTTGGGATCGTCACTCCCGCTCAGCATGGGAGTTAGGGCATTCACGAAAACTGGGACTTGTTCACCCTCGCGGTAATTGGTCGGCGCTGCACCAGGCAGGTAGAAGGCTGAAGTGACGGGCAGAAGCGAGATAAAAAGGACTGTAAAAGCCCGAGCACGCATGACTCTGGCTCAGATAGTCGTTAACGTTGAGAATGTTTTCTGATTCCAGCCACTCGACGTGTACCGTCACTAAGTGTGACAATCGAAATGGAATGAATTGCCAACTTCTCAACTAGTTGGCACTGGCACTACAGGAATAGTTGGCCCGACCAACTACCGGACAACAAGCACAGGAAGACCACGACAGCAATGTCTTTCACGAAAACGACGAGGGAAGACTTCCCGAAGAGGACCGTATGTTTACGGTCTTTTGTCTATCGCCCTTGAACCGACCCAGAACCCAACAAATCAACGAGATCACTTTACGAGATCGCTGCCAAATTCGGCCTAACAGCCTCTTTTGGTCGTCCCGCAACTATTCATGCAATTTGAGGTCATAGCAAAATGCTCAACGACAAGAGCGCGTTTATCTCGTATGACTCTAGCTCGTGAGCGTTTATAGCCCTCTTCTTCGTGCGCACCTACTCATTCTCAATCAGATGGCGTTACAATGCTCCCAACATTCATGCCTGTTGCCACACAGGCAGCTATCAAGGGATTAACCCCGGAACAGATGGAGTCCCTCGGTGTCACCTTGATCTTGAACAACACGTACCATCTTAATCTACGACCAGGCCTGAAAGTCCTTAACGAGGTTGGAGGTGCTCACAAATTTCAAGGATGGGAACGAAACCTTCTCACAGTGCGCAACCTCATCTATAATAACTTACGTGTATAGCCTTCTCAGTTGTATGAATTTAGGACAGTGGAGGCTTTCAACTTGTTTCGTTGAGTAAATTCACCACCATCACGGAAGAAGGAGCCCTGTTCGCAAGTCCGTTTACAGGTGAACCAACTATGCTCACCGTAAGCTCCGCATTCGTATTTTCCAAGCCATAGTTATTCTGATACATTTATTAAAGCCAGAAGAAAGCATGTCTATCCAGCATTCAATAGGTGCCGATATAATTATGCAGCTGGATGATGTGGGTGAGCACTCATATACTTTCAGTTCATGTATACGCTTACCAGTTTTTAGTTCCAAGTTTAACTACTGGACCCCGGGTTGAGGAAGCAATGGAAAGATCGGTCCGTTGGCTCGATCGATGTGCTGCCTTTCACGAGAAATCCGGAAAAACAGATCGACAGAACTTGTTTGCGATCGTGCAAGGAGCCCTTGATCCCGCTCTGCGAGATCGCTGTCTTAATGCTATGATAGACCGCAAAAGTAAAGTTATGGGATATGCGATTGGAGGCCTGAGTGGAGGAGAAGAGAAAGGTGAAATTCGGAGTAGATGCCTGACGCCGTTATAAGCTGACAATGCACGTTAGATGTCTTCTGGAGAATGTAAGTTGAACTCTTGAAAGACCACGCAGCAATAACTCAAGTCACCTAGCATTAAGCAATGCGCAGACAAACTACCCGAGGACCGTGAGTCTACTCTCTTTTCCTCCCTTCTGGTCTATGCTGACGTCTTTCAGGTCCGCGATATTCGATGGGGATTGGATTTGCGGAAGGTTCGTTCAACATGTATTTCATATTATAGACTCTGACGAATGCTCCGAGATAGACCTCCTAGTTTGTGTAGCTCTTGGAGTTGATATGGTATACCTCTCCCATCATAAAACTGTGCTACATACTGACACCCTAGTTGCACTAAAGGCAGATTGTGTTTTTCCGACGCGCACAGCTCGCTTTGGTGTAGCACTTACACACAGGGGACCGCTCAATCTCCGTAAGATATTTAGTCCGCTCTTTCTCTTTTTTTTGTGCCGCTTAGATTCCCCACAGGACTAAGTAAACACGCCCGCGATTTTGATCCAATCGACAAGAATTGTCCTTGTCCGACGTGCACAGGAAAGACCTCGAAGGCTATCTTGCATCATACTATAACTCATGAAACCGCAGCTGCTCATGGTACCCCCGTCCTCTCATTATTTGGATGGATGAAAAGCTGATTTGTTTCTAGCAATCACTTTACACAACGTCACATTCCAGGCACAAGTAATGGGAAGAGTAAGGATCGCCATTATTGAAGACTCGTTCCCAACCTATCTGCGCTCGTTTTTTGCCGATTATTTTGGCGATACTGGATATCCTGAGTGGTGTGTCAATGCGCTACGAAGCGTTGGTGTAGACCTTTTGGATGGCAAGGACATCCAAACAGTACGTGGCAGCGGTGCCAAGTGGGAGTACTCAGATGCATCGTAAGTTGATGCTATGATATCAGACTACACGAATGAAGTTTCTACAATAGTTATCTATGTTTTCTTTTACTGGGACGAGCGTTCTTGGCCATCTTGTGTTCCATTGTGTTCCTCTTCTTTCTAATCTGATCCGACGTCTTAAGTTCAGATTTGACCTTGGTCAGAGATTTGCCTCCGTAACGGCTCGGTCGGCCACCCTTCTTGTTCTTCTCGGGCTCTGAAGATTCCGCTGCAGCATTTTTCTTTTCCATCTGCCGAGCCTTTCTTTCATAATCCTTCCCAAACTTGTCAAGCGGTTTGGGAGTTGAAGTCTGATTATGTCTGAATTTGCGGCCTCCTGGAACATTGCGTTTCCCGATTCCTTGAGATTCGACTTCACCAACCCGAGGTAGGCTGAATCGGTTCTTGGCTTTCCACTCCTCGAAACGTCCGCTACGATAACTTGCAGGTAAACGAACACCATTTTCCGTTTTGACAAGCTTGACATTATCAGCGCCGACACCGTCACCTTTGACAAACTTCTTTTTCTTTTTGTCCCAGCTGAGTTGCCGTTTCTTTTGTTTTTGTACGGTATCATCTCCGGCAAGATCAAAGCTGACTCCTTGTGCTTGCTGAGCAAACGACGAAGCACCGTCTTTTAGGGAATACCTAGTCCAGATTAGCCGATGAAAGTCATCACACAGATAGGACGAAGTTGTACCCTTTTTCTGTTAATGCATCCTTTTGGTAATGCGACATATAAAATTCATCATCCCGGAAACTGTTCCCTTTTGTCTTGAACACCGACTAACAGAACAGAACATTCAGGAAAATGCTATTGATAATTGCAGTCAGGCTCACCGCAATGTCCTCTTCGTCCGCCATTTCCAAATCACTCTCTAACACTACATTGGCGTCCGCGTCCTCATCCTCTGTAACTCTCGCTGTAATTTTTGCAGCCGATTTCTGCAGTGCTTTCCGCCTCTGCTTCATAAGCGCCGCATTGACCGAACCCGTCTTATTCCCAACTTCAAACACTGTCTCCAAAGGTGTAAAAGCATTGACCGCCTTCAACAAAGTTTTTCTTGCATCCTGCGATTTCCTCTTCTCAGCAGCGTCTCCCCCTCTCAAAAGCACCGGGTGTATGCCGGAATCTGAGCCGGCCAATTGCCATTTTGGATCTTTCGACATTTCCTTGGCCCGCTTATAACTTTGAGGACTTGCTTTTCCTTTACTACGTTCATACATCACATGGCCCCGCTTCATGACCTCCCGCAGAGTTGGGAGGGAATGATTTGTATCATCGAGAGATTTGAGGTATTCCACGTCCTCGTCTATCTTTTCGCGCTCGAACGTACCAAGAACCAATGATTCAGTGTATGGTCGGTCTCCGCTTTCATGTACGACACTGGTGAGAGGACGGGCGAGGAAAAGTTGAAGGTCGAGTAGATAAGGAAGTTCAGTATGAGTGATGAAGGACCAGGCCCAACCTTGTCTACCGGCTCGAGCTGTTCGGCCTACACGGTGCACAAAAACTCTGCCACCGTGGGGAAAGTCGTAGTTGACAACGTTTTCAAGGACTGGTATATCGATTCCACGAGCTGCTACATCTGTAACAACAAGGATGCTTGTTACACCTCTACGGAATTGGTCCATCTGGTATGTGCGTGCAGATTGATCCAAGGAACCATAAATGTGGGAGACGGAATATCCGATAGTGGTCAGTAGAGTAGACAAGTACTCAACATGGTGTTTTGTTGCGGTGAAAATGAGAGTCTGATGGGGAGCAGTGACGGGGTTGGAATAATCTGCCTTGCCTTTCTTTTTCTTGTCTTTTGCCTCCGGCTGGTCCACACTCGTATTCTCGGCCATTGGAACTTTGATGACGTCACGCAATAGACCGAGAAGGCAAGCATCTTTCTCTGCATTTTTCACAGAGAAAAAGGCCATCTTGAGATCTGAACTGATTTTACTATCCGCGTCCAGGCGCACCAGCTTAGGGTTCTCCAGGCCAGCTTTTGCGAACTCGACAAGAGATTTTGGTAAGGTTGCGGAAAATAGGAGGGTTTGTCGAGAAGGAGGGAGGCGATGAATGATTTCTGTGAGCGCGGTTTCGAAACCCATCTCAAACAGGCGATCGGCTTCGTCAAACACAACGTAGTTGATGGATTTCAAATCCAAATTCATTTCCACGATAAGATGCAGCAGTCTACCAGGCGTGGCAATGATACTGGATATTTTATTCAGCACAGCGTAAAATAAAACAAAAAAGATGAGGAATGAAGACTTACACATCCGGATTGTTCGTGATCATCTCAAACTGTTCGTCCAGACCCTCACCACCAACCACCAAGCCCCATCGCAAGTTTTGACTATTGGAATTTTGCCCTTCCTTGTCGCCGGCATGATCTCCAGATGTGGAATTCCATCCTCTTGAAAGCTCCTTACCAACCTTGAGAATTTGTAAGGCCAGTTCACGAGTAGGTAATAGGATCAGGGCTCGTGCACCAAACGTCGTTGAATGTCTACCACCGAGCCGCTGAACGAGAGGTATCATATAGGCCAAGGACTTGCCCGACCCCGTGCGAGCCATCCCAACGAGGTCTTGTGGAGGATTGGCAAGCAAAGATGGGATAGTCGACCGTTGTATAGGTGTTGGTACCCGGTATCCTTGCAAAGTCAGAGATCTGAGTAAAGATGGATGAAGGCCTTATTTTCGTGGTGACTATTATTTCCTGGGTATCGTAACCAAAGTGCCTACCCATGCTCTGGAAACTCCCTCCGCCAACCTCCCCTTTGACCACTTTCTGTTTCCCCTTGAGCTTTTTGACCATCTGCGTGCCTTCTTTAGTGTCACGCTTCACGATGGACTCCCGGATGAAGCGCGAAAAATCCTCGGGATCATCATCTTCCTCCCAGTCGTTGGCAGGCCGAGAGAGTCTACGTTTCTTTCCTGTGAGGGCAGACGAGATGTCCACTTCGTCGTTTTCGAAATGATTGTTCAAGATCTCGTCGGGACCAGACCCATCTGAATCACTTAATGCGTGAGGTCTGTTTCGCTTTCTGGACATTGTAGGAGAGAAAATACGAGGTGTGACAGATTTGTGACAAAGGTAAAGACTCGTTAATTAGGGTCTTCTTACTCCTCGAGCAGGCGCTCCTCCTCCACGACTCGATCCCGTCGTCGTCTTGCTGGCGGACGTCCCGCTCGTCGGTGGTCTTATCATGCCTAGAACATTCACAGACATAGTCAGGCCTTTGACTCACAAATGGGCTATATGGACGTACTCTGCCTGGAACTGCCCGCCGCGCCCCGTGTTACCCTGCCCGTCCCACGCGTAGAAGTAGTCCTTCGCACCCCTCTCGAGCCTCCTCGCGCCGCAAGCCGATCGCGCTTCTCCTGTTCGAGTCGTTCTCGTTCTTCTCTCTCTTTCTTTTCGCGTTCCTCGCGTTCACGCCGCTCCATTTCTCTCTGCAAGGCCAATTTCCGTTCTTCCTCTTCTCGCCGGGCGCGTTCAATGGCTTCAGCACGTTCCCGTTCAAGATCCTCCTCGTCCTGGGTGCCAAACGCTCAATTGATCAAGAATGAGATATAGCTCAACACTAACTGCTTCAGCCCCTTGCCAATCTTCATCAAATATCAGTCGCGAAACGTCTTCAGATCTGTACAATATCTCAATATATTTATTGAGTAATGCATCAGTTTGAGCCAGTTGAATCGCTATCCTCTGTTAGAAAATATATCGTGTCAATCAACAGCAAGTGATTTTGGAAAAACTGCGTACATCATTGATACTTCCCGTCGCTTCCATTGCCTGATTAAAGGCAGAAAAGGATGCGTTGAGCTTTTTGAGAATAAATACATCGTTCTGCAATTTCTCCTCCCTTGCCTTCCCCGTCTGCTTCTCTGTGTGTTCTAGACTTGTTTCCTCATACCCTTCACCTTCGTCTTCAACTTCACCTAGCGTGCTCGTCTGTTGAGGTGGAGTCACAGGTTCCGGCTGTGCAAGTAAACTGAAGGGTTTGCTCATGATGTCATCTCTATCTCTCAGCGATAAATCTGACAGAGATAGTTCGCCTTGTTCATGTCTGGTGTGCGATGATGTGGACTCCGACGCCATCAGGGACGACTCGGATAGCAGCCGTGACCCATCTGGACTGAAGGTCATATCAGACACATCAGGATCCCACATTGCCAGTAGTGAGTTTCTTGGAGAGTGGAGGACCGGGCTGAAAGTAAGAGGGAAGGGATGACTAGCATGGAGATCAGATATTTCTATTCATAGACTGAGTAGCAGTGCAATATCATTCACGCGTCACCTCGCCGTCACAGAAAGGATACAGAGGATTTATTCAACACTAGGCTTAATTTAAAACGGATAGATCCACGACACCAGAAAGTAAAATAAGTGGAAATAATAATAACCTATACATCTACGCGGTGATGAGCACGAACTATACAGTAGAAATCGCATAATTGAGAAGAAAACAAGGAAATCAAAAACTCGTGTTTGCAGATAAATTTTTCGAGACGATAGGCGAAGGTCGACGAAATGTGAAAGGGCTAAGCGGGTTGAGTCATTGGGCGACTTTTAACAGAGGAAAACGAACCTCGCCAGTTTCTTCAAGCCTGTGATCAGTGGTGACCTGGGATCCTGGACAGTATCATACGGCTGAAAGGGAGCGAGATTCGGTTGATTCAACCCTGCTTCATCTAAAACAGAGACAGCAACTCCGACATCATAGCCTGTTCCGTTGCATTGTTGACAAAGTCCGTTTCGTTTCAGAGGACCATTTCTAAAGGACCCCGAGTTATCACCTAGGGATCTTCTTTAGTCAACGCAATCTGGCGCACAGAAGAAACATACGGCTGCGGTGGAACAAAACAGAACCATTAGGTGCACCTGGACTAAGCAAGCTTTTTGCTCCTGAGGTGGGTGATGGCGCGCTTCTTTGTGAATGTGAGCCTGGGGATGAAACTTCCTTCCTTCCATTCTGCCTCTCTGACCGAGCGTTGCTATTATGGCCGTTTGGCCTAGAAGGGCGCTTTGAGCTACTGTCAGGCAACAACTCATCCTCAACCCTGGGGGAAGGACGGAGGCGCTTCAAGACTTCGTCAACAACAAGCTGAACGAATGGATCCACGTCGCCTTGAAATTTAGGAACTTCTCCATTACAACGGGAATTCTTTGACAATCCTCCTGATGCTGCATTCAACTTGCTTTCAGTTGTCTGATCTATTCCGCAATTCCTGCTTCCCCGAACCTCCCGCCGACGGAAAGAAGGTGTGGGTGACTTCACCGGCTCGGAAGAATCATAACCAGTATGTTCCACAGCTTCCCTGTCATGTCGAGGTGTGGAGAAAGGTACAGGGCTACAGGGCCCGAATGACCTGGATGAAATGACTGGGGAAGCTATAGGACCTAAGGCAGGCGAAATAGATGATATAGATGATTCAATTTCATCGTCTGGGTATGACGCTAACCAAGGCGGTGATTCCACCCTGGTACGAAATGGCGTGTTGGGTACATCGACATTTGAGGACGCTTCTATTCCATTCGAGGCAGTGTGCTGTTGTACATAAACCTTTTTTAGGGAGTCAAATGCGGACGCAGTAGGATTTGGTTCAGAATGAGTTTTTGAAAGAGTTATCACGCGATTTAGACTGGTGGTCGTTCTCCCAGCTGCAGAGACAGTATTCGGGTCCCTCAAGTTGAAGCGTCCAGGAGAAGCACCATTCCGCGCTTGCGTATCAGAACGAGACCTAGTCAGTTTGGAGGCAGGTGTAGGCGACGAGTGGTGGGCATTGGAAACCGAACTACTTGGCGACTTCCGTGTTGAAGTGGTCTGAGACCCAGGCGAGGCGGTTGAGCCGGGCGGAAACGACAGGGCTCGAACCTGTCCTTTAAGGCTAGCATTCTCAAACAGCCTCCACGCCTCTTCCTCAGTCTCCACCTTTTGGTAAATAGAACTCGGGTGATTCTTCACCAGAGGCGCGACTTCTACCCTGAAGCAATGTCAAAAAGAATACAGACACAGGACTTGAATTAGAACACACCAATAGTCGAAATATACACCAGGATCGACTCCAACGATAATGACATAGTATTTCTTCACCATTGGGAGCTTACACTCGGACGATAACGGTCAAGGAGAGACGTGGGAGCAAAGAACAGACCAGCGCCTTCGCGTTGATATGTTTCCTCCTTTTCGGGCAGTAGCTTCGACATAACGTCATAGCACTCCCTAGATCGTTCTTCGACGCATTTTCTCGAAGAATCAAGTCATTATTATTCATTAACTACAAAACTACCCTATAAGCTAGTCCAATAAACCATTTCTCCGTCGCAGCACTACTGACCCTTCATCCTTGCAGACACTCATACAGCAACATAGCCCCCTCTGGATGATCGCCGTGGATGCACTGACGAACAAAGATGGGAGATAACGTCCTTGAGCATATAGGGCACTTCCTGCCAGAAATCTCGGTGTCTAACAAGAGGTCATGTCAGTAGGGCGAGTGACTGAAGGGAATGGACCCACGGAATAAGGTCTTTGCCTCTAGCACCATATGTCGAATAGTTATAGTAAGCTCCCAGACCAAAATAAGCCACGAATGCCAAGAGTATTCTGCGCAAAATTATGAGGACAGAAAGTCATCGCGAAATGGAATGGAATCGCGTACACTAAGAAGAACCATCCCAGCCCACTGCCTACATTCTCTTCCTTAGGATCATCCTTGTCATCATGGTCTTTCGGAGGCTCTGGACTTTGTTCGGATGGACAACCACCGGGCGCCCGCCATTCTAAAGCGAGCAACGAGTCGTCGTAGGAGAGAAAAATGGGATCAGACTTTGAATTCGGGTCACAATGTACCGTGACGTTCAGAAACTGTTTTGTTGGAGTAGACTCAGAGGGTGACGAGTACTCGGGGCCGGCAAACAAGATAGAGATGAATTTGGGATCTGAATACCCAAGTTTTTCTTTTGAGCGGGAATAGAAAGAACTTTCAATTCAGATCACTGACCAGACAGTCCAGCGGTTACGGAGCGTGTAGAGGAAGCCATTGCAAGGGTGATGACTGAAATTATACGATCGGATTCTTGAGATTTCTGATTCACACTAGTCAAACAAGCACGGGCTCCTTTAGGACACTAGGTGCAATGAAGATGAGCAAAGAGGAGATACCAGACTCATTGTCTACCACCCACTTGGTCGCCTTCCGCAACGTCCTCCTGGGGTTTGAGGTCTGAGCAGAGATTGAACCGCAGGGAATCCACCATCTTCGTTGGCGGTGTGTTCCTTGTCCGGTTTAACGTATGCTCGCCAGAGAGCCCTGTCAAATCAAAGTTTGCGCCCTCAGTGGCGACATGACAATCGAATGCAGCCTGTTCCTCTGCCAAGGTCCAGCCTGGCAGCAGCAGGAGATAAACGATGGCTGTTAGAAGGGACGAGCACGGGAGCGAGCCCCAGCGGACCATTAGCAAGGAAGAGTTGACGTTGAGCGTCGAGACTCGAGAACAGAGCAAAGCTAGTTATGATTCATATCACGTGACTACACATGCCTCGTCAGGACGTGCTCGCCTCCGCTCAACTCGACATTGATTCCTGTCTGTACTATTCCGTCCACCGTCACCGGCCCCTCCCCAGGCAGCCTCACCGTCCCCGATGTTCCAAGTGGGGTTGAGACCGCCACACTCAGCATACTGTCGCTCACTTCCCACTTCACTCCAAACCATCCGAGCCCCGTTTCTAGGCCTCCCTCAGCAGATTGAAGCCCACTCAGGACAGGACTTATGCTCCATGTTTTTCCTTGAGGAGACGTTATTCCAATTCCGAGGATATGGAACGTCATAGCCGGAGTCGGACCTGTTGCCCAGCCGTGGCTATGGCTCGTGTATGAATGATCAAAGTCGTAGCCTGCTGCTGCGCGATATCTGAATGGCCACTAAGCCAGAGCAAGTGTCATTTGACTCTCTGAACTCACCCCAATGAACCGTTGGCGGTGAATCCCTCAAGCAGGGTGGACTGCACCGACAAGTTGGTGTACAACATGTACCCCCACTATTTCAATTGCTACAGCAAAATCCGATAGAAGTCAAAAGTTCGCCTACCTCTACAGGAAGTGGATTGTCACGGTGAGTATTTTTGTTTTTAATAATTGTACACATTAGGATTTACCTTGGTGTAGTAAATCAAGAGCCCTTTCACCTTCACCTGCAATAAAATGCGCTTGTACCTGAAGAGGAACCGCGTTAATTTTCACCAACTAGGGAGTCAATCCTCACCTCGAAACCCCCAACGAACGGGATAATCGTATCATTGAGCTCGGGACTCAGTGGACCGATATCTGTCCAGAATTGAGTCAAGCCTTTGCTAATTGCCTTTACCTGCTCTTGGTTTTGTGTAACGTTAAACAGGACTGCCATAGCATTTCCATCTTGTGGAAGGAGATCCGACGAGTCGTTGTCACGAAACATCTCAGCCGTGCTGTCCCAAAGCAGATCATTAATATCTCTTTTCAATGTCGTTGCATTTGCCGCATATGCTTTCGACAAACGGGCATCTCCTATTTGGCGGGCTAACTCCGAACCTGTTACGAGAGACTGCCTCGAGTTGTCAGACACAGATGGGAAACAGAACTTAGTGAAGACGGTGCATACCCTATAAAGCAAAACGTTTGCCGCAATATTATGTCCTTGTCCTCCGTCTCTCCCCCAGTCATTGGAAAACGCTTGTGGGACATCCATCAATCCAGTTTCATCAACTTGACTTTCCAGGAATGCAAGCGCCTTCGTAAAATTACTCCAGACGTCATGGACGAAGTCAATGTCTCCGGTGTACAACCAGACATTATGTGTTCCAATCAAGGACCAAGCAATATATGTGTCACTACCTTTTGCATTGATAGGTGGACCAGAATATTGTAATGACCCTGTTGCCGGATCCTGTGTAGAAAACATGACGAGAAGCGCGTTCTTGCTTGGAAGGATGTCATTCAGAGCCACAAGCTCCGTGTGGCTGGATATGCCCATATCACCTGGAGAACCATGTTAAAGATCTGATTTGGCGTAGGTCTGATTTGACGAACCAGGCCATATATTTCTGTTCGATAAGACCATCAGTATCCAAAGACATACGAACACTCGAAAATTCTTACCGATCACGCTTTGCACCATCCACCAGAATTGGTCCTTCAACTGGTCCACCGCTTGCGTTGTTGTCCCACCCTTTGCAAAAAAGTTTCAGCAATGGTATCTATAATCTTTCAAACCGATAACTACCCTTCGGGCTTGGACAAGGCTGCTGCCGAGCTTGGTTCGCATCGATGGTGTTGGTCTGGACTGTATATGCTCCAGCGTACCACAATTTGGTTAGAAAATCCGGATCATGGAAATTGGGATCTTTAGTGAAGAAGTACCCAGTATACGCTCGCAAGTCGTCCCAATGTGGCATGAATGTATTTTCGACGCCTACTCCAGCGATGCCAATCTGGCCATCGGAGTGGCTTACGATGGTCATGAAACGGAACCCGCCACGCTGTTGGCTTATAGTCTGCATAAATTTCCCTGTGCTAAGGGGCACCGGGAGAGATTGGACACCATCGCCGTCCATTGTAAAGACGGAATGACACGAATCATCTGAGTTGAGAGGACTGATGAATTCAGCCGATTCTGTAAAGGAAAGAGAAAGGCGAGCGTCCCCGGTTGAATGGACGACGTCAAAGAAAACACGGCCGCCAACCTAATTCAATTTCCGTTAGGCATCCAAGCTTCTTTTTTTTTTTTTGTACTACACTTACCTCTAGGCCGAAATCCAAGGTAACGAAACTGCTGTTTCCATTGAAATTTGCTGTTCCTGAACTGATCAGAGCATCTGCATTCTGTACATTGCCCTGAATAGAATGGATTTGAGTTGGACGGCTGATCCTATTCTCAGGTGCGAAGTTGAATTGATCCCATGGTCCATGAGGAGCTAAACCAAATGCGTCGGCCGCAATGAGTACAACTGCTATGAAAGACGTGAGCATGATTTTTCCTTAGTGAGGCCCACCATATGTTTAGTGGGGCATAAACCTTATATAGTGTGTATCTCATACCCTGTGAACCCACGCTTACACTTCCAAAACCTCACATGAGCCAAAACAACTTCATATTCACATCAAAACCCATGGAAGAGACGTAGATTCCCAGCACGCCACAAGAACCCTTACAAAGGCTATTATTGCTCTTGCGATATCAACAGTCCAGTCTTGAGGGGGTCTTGAAGTTTGAATTCAATTCTTGGTGTGGTGATTTACAAGTGCAAGGTAAGTTTTAGAGCGTTATTGCTTTCTGGAGACCACTAGGGATAGGTGAAAGCAGCGTCACATTCTTCCGCGGGTACTGTTTGCCACATTAGTAATACATATGGTTAAATGAGTTCGAAGAAGTATCCAACATTAGTTTGGCGCTGGGTTGTTCAATCGTTCATCAGTCAAACTACTTCGAAGCTATTCAAATTCTGCAGTGTCGTGAGATTATAAATCGATTTGAACTTCTCGACTTCTGGTGAAGTATAACATCCATTTCACAGAAGTCGCTGAATGATACGTTTCCGGTAAAGGTAATAAGATCCCAGGTAGTCCTGAGTCGAAGCGGAGCCGGCAAGTAGAAATGAATTACTGTTGGGCGACAGAAGAGCAATCAATGGAAGGGTTCCATCGGTGAGAAACATATGCCTCGAACGAAGATGCAAGTTTAGCTATACTCCATGGTAGTATCATTGCAGGATCTGGTTCCGAGAAATTGGTATAAATGACAGTCTCAAGCAGTGGAGATAGACGGAACTCTTGTACATGACAGAAGAGATGACGCCTTTGAGAACTAGAACCACATGGTTCTTGACCTATAGAGAGAATGCTGTTGAAATTGTGCTGGAGTTGCCGAGACCAGGAGACACGCCACCGTTCGTATTAAGTAGCAGGAGAGGGAAGAGGGCCCGGGAGGACGATTGAAGAAGCAAAGAGGGAGCGCGCTTATTTTTTGTGCACGTGCTACAGACCGCGTACGCGTCAGAAGAGAGAAGGCTCTCCATCAACGCCTCCTCATGTCTGGACTAGAACCACTCGTTCCACTGATTTACCATGAAAAACAGCAGTCGGGCTCAATGCTTTGCGCCCAACATGCTTTGAATTCTCTCCTCCGTATGTCAGAGGATTCCACACTGCTAGATCAAAGCTAACGCCATCTACAGAAGGCCCATATGTAGGCACAATCTCCATGGTTCACGTATTTTCACCTCATCCTCTTCTCAAGTTTACCCCAACCGACTTGTCAGAGATCGCCCTGAAACTAGATGTATTGGAGGAACAGTACAACACCGAGGATGAACATGGTGTTAGCAAGAATATGGACGACACTGGTCCGCAACGTGCTATATACTGCCTCTCAAACTGATCGTACCTGTCTAGGTTTTTTCTCCGTACAAGTGATGGAGGAGGCACTCAAGGTCTGGGGCCTTAAGTAGGAGCCCTATCCATTTGCCAGATACTATATCTCATCACCACCATATCAGTCTCTTAAGATGGCGTAACAGTGCCATGCAATCTCATCAAGATCATCCAGAGTGTGTAATTTTCACCACTTTAGACCTTTAAGTACTTAGAGGTGATCGTAGAACCCAGTTAGCTTTTATCCTCAATCTGGAACAACACTGGTTCTCTTTACGTCGTTTTGGACCTATTTCGGGAAATGTTGATAGAGATGCCAGCCTGAGTCACTGGTTCAACCTCAATTCATCTCTACCAGCGCCTGAGTGGGTCAGCAAGGTATATCTCGGCATGGTACTCCAGCAGGCAGAGGCTGAAGGTCTGTCTACCTTTCCGAACGCTGTCTTGATACTGACAGTATCCATAGGATATTCTGTCTTCGTAATCACGCAAAGTGATCCGTCAAATATGCAGACTCTTGCACGAGGTGAAGCGGATGACATTGCAGCAACACTCCCCGAACCGCAAACTGCGACTCGGTTTACCTCGTCTCGTACCACGACTCATGACGCAGAATCATCCACTTCCGTACATCAGGATTTTCATATTCCAGCGAGCACAAGTCAAGCCCAGCCCGCGTTGGACCATGATGATGTAGATGGTATAGATGATGAAGATTATGAACTTCAGGCAGTACTTCAGGCTTCACTGGCTAGTCAAGAGGGATACACTTCACCCTTGCACAGCCTCGACGTTTCGGAGCCTTCTATGTCCTCCCCCCCTCCTTTGACTGCTGCTACAACTTCTACCAGAGCCAACATGAGGTCATTGCGGGGATCAAGCGAAACTGATCATGTCGATTTAGATCCTGTAGCAACCAGTATGGAGCGTAATCGAAGGCTCCTACAACAGATGCGAGAAGAGCAAGAATATGCCCAAAGGGAGTTGTGGTCGAGCAACAATCTCACAACTGAAGAACGAGCAGCACTGGAGGCTCGGCAGCTGAAACAAAGAGAGCGCGAAGAGGAAGAGGAAGAGGAGTTTCGGAAGGCGCTTGCTGAGAGTGTGGCCATGGCACAAAAGCGGGACGGACAACAAGAACATCGGAATTCAACTGATCCCCCGAACTCCCAAGAACATACCATGCCATCGACGTCCCCCGGCCATTTCGGTCAGGATTTTCGTAACTACGATGATGAAGACGCAGAGTTTCAAGCAGCGCTAAAAGCGTCCTTGGAAAATGTTCCTTTGGGAGGGCAACATTCAGTGGTGTTCCCTTCGGCGCCGAGGCCTCCAGAGACTCGGGCTGCTCCATATGCAAGCGCCAACTTGGGAAGGCAGGTGGAAAGCAGAAAAACAGAGGAGGACCCCCATAATGATATGAATGTTGATGGTGATGGCGACGTGTGGATGTCAGAATCAGAAGTGTCTGCTGATGACGATAATACCTCAAAAAAAGAGATCAAACCTGCACTTGAAGAACACAACGCACCCCCAAGTCTGGACGAAATCAGGAAGGCACGACTCGCTCGGTTTGGTTCGTAGATCCTGAGCTTTCCGGCCACGGAAAGATATCATCAGCCAGCTACTCGATAATGCAGTAATCAGTGGATACAATGCAAGCATAGAGGCAGGATAAAACACTATTTCCGTGGCATTCCATGTGCGCGAGGGCTATCCATCTTAGAAACATATGGACTTTTGTTTTTCGATTGTTTGAAAGGACATGTTGCTTCCGTGTACTCTACTCAATCCTACTTTCCCATTGATTGTTTAGTGTTCCGTTTTACTGGTCAGGTTACCATGTTAGTGCTTGTTTCTTTCCTATCAAAGTTATCCCTCGGGCCTACTAGCCTCAATGACCCATAAACTTACGTCCAGTCAAACCGGTTTGTACTCCTGAACGTCGAATATTGATCCCTCATTACCACGTACTACCATCCACACAGCCATGCTCGACCATAGCGACCAACAATTAGTTTATGATAGATAATACTCGTACGTTGAATCATTTTTACACTTCATGCCCGAGGATAGAGTTATTTTTGATTCCAGAGGCGACGACCGAATCAATGCTGGTGGGATCTGTCAAGTTCAGGTGGAAACAATTCTCGGCCGGAACGAAGTACCTGACACTTGCCTACGCTTCAATGACGTTCTTTCTTTTTTTCAAGGAGCCTTGTCTAATCATGACATAGATTGAATAACGATGAGTTTGTGCCTCAAGCTCATTCACTAAATGTGCCCAATCTACGATATGTACTGATATCCCTTAGTATGCTCGGCGTAAAAATAGCCTACTACGAGAAGTGATCGAGATCTCCTTGATCTCGAGATTCCCAGTGAATCTTGATCAAATACTTAAGTTATATCGCGTAGTTTGTGTACATCATACCAATAACAAAAGCTTGGTTATGTGGCAGAGGTGGCGCCAATGTTCGATATTACTCTTTGTCCGACTACCCGGCCAACCAGAAAAGTTGGCGAGATGACTTCCGCGGTAAGACATACTAGTATATTCCTGGGAGAAAGAAGATAGAGTTCTCCGATGAGAGCAAAGTTTGAGGTCAGTTGGCACTGGCTCTTGGTCTTCACATACTGGGTCGTCTGCTACACAATCTTTTGATTCGTTTTATTCTCATGCCTTCACCACGGGAAGAAAGGGGGGGGGACCTTGGAGGCAATCAATTAATCGTTGACAGCAAGGGTGAAACGAAACTTGTGACGTTGAACAAGTGAAAATATCTTCGATAGAGGGATAGGATAGCTAAGTCTACATAGTAATCGTGGTATGTCATATACAGTCACAAGATTGATAAGAGGGTAACAAAAGTGCAGGGTATGAAAAACGAGAATGTAGAAATGTCCCAATATGTCCATAATCTTATCATAAAGCCAGGGAATGGAAGGTGAGTTAAAGAATGCACTGGAAGGAATGTCAATTGCCAAGACAAATCAAAGAGCCTGTCTGCCGTGGCGTTAATCTCATATCCTCCTATCGACTTTGTTCTTGCACTGATTCCTCCTGCACTGGGGCGCCTTGTTCTCTCTGCTGGCGTCGATTACGTCTGCCAGATGCGAAATGCAGGTACCGCGAGAATCGACTACTTCCAGGTGAGGAGGCGGACCGCTGTGGGCTCAGAGATTGATGGTATGAGCGCCTGTCTTCGTCCGGTGAATCTGGTTCAAAACCATCAATACCAAGTTCTTGGCTTTCTCTGTCGTCTTCATATGACATCATGTCAGCAAGCGCCATGAAATCTGTCATAAGATTGCATCAGTAGATGGCAAAGAGAACGATGTGTTACAACTGATTAACACACCTTGACGACATATAGGGCAAGAACTGGACAACTGGAGCAACCATTGGTCGACACATTCTGGATGAAATCGGTGATTGCCTTCACAGGGCAATACTCGTATGTCGTCGCCTTTCTCAAAATCGACGATACAGATAGGACACGTCTCGCGCCCCATCGCCTCGGGGCTCAAGTCATGTCGTACGGGCATCATACCCGGTTTGTCAGACAATTGAGGCTTTGAAGAAGTCGGTTTCGGGGTAGAAGATCCTTCTCCACGGTCCTCTTCTCGAGAAGGTAAAATCTGTGGAGAACAAGGGCCTGGCGTCGAAGACCGCGAGAGCCTAGTCTTCTCATCGTCTATTTCAATGGCTTGACTGGCCGTACATCCCGCAGTTGCATTTACTTCATCGAGTTTAAATGTGCTCTCCCTCTTAGCGTCTGTAATGTCCAGAAGCTCCCACTGGCTGATGTCCTGAGCCTCCATATCCTTAATAGAATTTGCCGTATCCATGGCGGAATCAACTGGTCTGTCACGGCTCCCTCCAAACTTGACAATAGGAAACGTGTCAAGTATGGCACGAGTGAGACCCCTGGCGCGACCCTGTGGTGGACCATCTAAACCGATTCTGGCCCGGGGTCCGTAACGTTCAGGATGACGTAGTGCACGAACGGCCTGATCATTAAGGAGAATGAAGTTAATGATGATAGGTTGCATGGAGAAAAACAGAACGTACTCCTGAAACGATCACAATGCAAAAAAGGGCGGAGACACACCCGGTGATCGCATAGAGAACTATCCTGATAGGGATCAAAAAGCCATAGTTCATCAGTTGGCTGAGGTTTGCATCGACGACTGAAACTCACATTGCAAGCGCAGTATTTTTGGAACCAGTGCCACTCCCAGTCGAGTCCCCACTATTCGAACCAGTGACGACAGGATCGTTCGTATCTCCGGTAGCATTGTATGCTCGCAATTCCGCGTACAGAAACCCAGGTCGCGTGGCATGACCGGCCTGAATGGAGTCTCTAACAGCCTCCGCCGTGTTATTGAGGCGCTGTGAATCATATTTGGTGATGCTGCTGTTCGCCGGTGCCAGCTGACCGAACTGATAATCAATGAGGCGGGCGCTGGTTTTGCTTTGGGTCGAAAAAATATCGAAGACCTGATCGAAAGTTGCCGGGTTCGCATATTCTGGATTAATTACACAAGCGAGCGAACGCAGAGAATACAACAACTAAATGGGTGACGACATGTCGTGAGTAAAAGATATGTCGGCTAAGCTGAGATAAACATACAGCTGCGACTGCACCCTTGTCGCGTGCCAGGGTGAAGATATCGACATCCATTGATGCATCGGTGGCGTTGGCATCGCAAGAGACCATTGCAATCCAGGGTGCAGACGCTAAATCTCCTGATCAACATTGGCACTACGAGGGTTTTCGGAAAGCGCACTCGGTGGGATCGTTTCATTGACGGACTCTTCGGAAAAATGAATCAAAATGCCCTTTGAAAGGACGGGGAAATGAGGGAAGCGAGACAAAGGAAATGGGAGCCGCGGTGTACCTTACTGATACCACTAGTACCATTGCCAGCGAGTTGATAAGAGATGTTTTCAACGTAATTACTGCAACACTGTGAGAAGTCTCTGCTGGAGAAAGGGGGTGGGCACGGACCCGTTTGAATACCACTGGAGGCGAAGTTTGGATATGTCGGTGATGTTGAGTCCACCAGCAATGGCGTCCTGGGTAGAATTTGTGGGAGAGGCTGGGATATAGGCGGCGGCGAGTGCGGCAAGGAGGAGGAGAAGGAGTACCATGGCTGAGAGGAGACTTGGAGCTGCAATTTGGGCTGCAGACCAGCCAGACCACACGTGCACACGGCAGTAATATTATCTGGGCTAACATCATATAGTATCGAAACACTTGCTATTACACAAATCTTCCTCCGGCCTCCCCGACCGCCCCTCCTGCTTCCCGGTCGTACACCAGTCTGCCCCGTACATACGTCTGTTCGACTATCCCATGCAGCTTCTGGCCTACATACGGCGTCACTTTATTCTTGAAATGTAGACTTTCGCTTGTTACCTTGTCCTGCAATCAGTATCAACGCCAAAAACAGACCTCGTTGACCCACCTCGAAAATTGCCTCGCTATCCCAGATGACCACATCTCCGTCGTAGCCAACCTTCAATTGGCCTTTGCAGTCCCCCACTCCTGCGTGCACGGCCGTGCGTCGACTGGTCCACTCCACAACTTTTCCGAGGGATGCCCCCCGCTTTTGACCTTCCGTCCATAGCAGGCTCAGGCCAAGTCCGAGCGTGCTGATCCCGCCCCATGCTCTCATGACATCACCTTCCTCAATCAACTTCAGTTCGCGGATACACGGGCTATGATCAGAAACTACGAAGTCGATCGTTCCATCCTGCAACGCTTCCCATAACTGGTCTCTGTTCAACTCATCCCGCACAGGAGGACAGCACTTGAATTCAGGTCGCCCGTCAGGAATATTGTCTGAGGCAAGGCAGAGATAATGGAAGCAAGTCTCCACTGTTAAATCAAGTCCCGCTGCTCTTGCTCTCCGGATCTCTGCGAGTGCGTGAGCCGCAGACAAATGGACAATGTGGCATCGCAGCCCGGGATGTTTTTCTTGGGTTTCCGTAATAAGTTTGATCGCATTCACCTCGAGTTGCTGTGGCCTGGATTCGAGGAAAGTTATATATTTCGATGGATCGCCGGAATGTTCGTGGTGTTGATTTTCTGAAACACCTGCTTCTTGATCTGTCATTTCTGCATGAAACATTAGGACCGTCGGTCGACCCTGGTTTCTTCATTGAGCATGACGTCGCACAGGTTATTATATCTAAAATAGTCACTTGAAGCGCTTGCATAGCCATTTCAACATCTCGTTTGCCCACGCAAGGAAATTCCTGTTCATCAATCGTATGAGCGGAAGCTATATATAAAATGACTGCCGCACATCAACGCCACTTTCGATGAGAAAGCACTTGAATCCTTTCACGCCGTTATTAACTAGGGATGCGAGACTATCCTATAGCGCGCATCAGAATATACATGACGCCCGATGGTGTTGTGTTACCTGGTTTCCGGGTACAACACCTCCCCAGAAGCCGACATCGACATGGCACTGACCACGCGCTGCATCCTGTTTGACTTTGAAATTGTCTATCGTCGTTGTCGGTGGGATTGAATTAAGAGGCATGTCGATGACGGTGGTTACACCGCCTGATGCCGCCGCACGGGTTCCCGATTGAAAGCCTTCCCAGTCAGTTCGTCCGGGTTCATTAAGATGCACATGTGCGCTGAGCAATGAGAATATAAGGGAAGAATTCTTGGCTTGGTAGATAATAGGCTCACTCAACTAGTCCGGGTAATACTATTTTATCTCCTGCGTCAATGTAAGTAGCAATATTGCTGTCTGGGGTTATGTGTGAAGCAAGGTCATTTTTGGAGAGTCGAGCTAGCAAGATGTTGACGATCTTCCCAGACGATATGTCGATGATGATTGTTGCTGGCTGAGGGACATCTGTATCAGGAAGGAGAACCTGTCTGCCTGAGAACGCAAGGAAAGAAGACATCACTTATGAGCTCTTATGAGGGAGAGAGTCAGGAGAGGCCCCCAGGTCGGTGAAGTGACGATAGCTGACTAAGTGATCCGGGACAATTCACCGGCTCGGGAGCGGAGACCCTCGGTCCGTCACTCTTCTCATCAGTTCAGTTCATCCATCTCCGATGCACCATTCCGTTGGTTTTGTGCTGATGCATCAATCAATGGCATTCTACTGTTTAGCATCTGAATCAAGGTCGACGGCTCAAACTCGTATATAACAGTATATAACAACCATCATGAGGTTATTGGCCCCTCCCCTCTCTCAAGCACGTATGTTTCCGTCCGCTGCATCCCTAATGGATCCTTCGACCGCCCACCACGAACCTGTCAGTGGAAGAAGCGTTATTCCTCGCAGACTACCCCCTGTGCCTAGGGTCCCTTCGCTACGGAGAGCCTCTTCCGCCTCCACAATCTCTTCATCTCCTGAAACTTCTGTGTTGTCTTTATCACTGTCTTCTTCCGGCTCTTCCTCACCTGCTACATCCCTGGGGTCATTGTCTCCTCACAAATCCCCCGCGAGTTCTCTTGCTGCACTTGAGCGACCTTCACGGCCTTTGCCTCGGATTCCTTATCGCAGTCCTGCAGCACAGCTCATTGTCTGCAGGAGTTGCCTCAATTGTATTACCACGAGCGATAGCCTTTTGGCGCCTTCCGCTGTGAGTATTTCCTCCGTTCATTGTATCAGCCATGCTTGTGGTGGCGCTTACGAGTTTTATATAATGACCTCGTTCGGTATAGGTTCCTCCCGGCTCCCGCGCTTTTCGTGGATTTTTCGGGAAAGCTTCATTATTCACCGAGGTGTAAGTTCGGTCCTTGCGATCTTCGAACAACTCAATTTAACCTATCGTAATATGGCAGGTATAGCGTGAACTCGTCACCCGCGCGAGTGCAGCTCATGGCGACAGGAGCGCATACGATGCAAGAGATTATGTGCGCGAAATGTTCGGCCTACCTCGGTTGGAAGATCGTGAAGGCGCATGAGAGAATGGAGAAATGGAAGGAAGGCAAGTGGTTGATGGAGCTCGAGAACCTATGGTTGGCAAGCAGCTCGGACATTTTCGACTATGGCTTCGAAGAAGCAGTGGAGTACGATCACGAACGACAAGGTCAGAGAAAAATGCCGCGAGAATTATCCCGGAAGCCGCGCATAAGTAGAGTTCCAACACTTCAAGCGGCACCGGAGGAATACCCGAAAGATGCCACCACAATGGTGAGAAATGCAAGGGAGAAGGGACTCGGTATAGAGTTCGCCGGATCGGTGAACCGACACCTCCAATCTGGAGACCGCTGTTACAGTCAAAGTGCGCAGAACTTCGCGAAGAATAGCGGAAGCGCCATTCATCTACCAATGACCGTTGCATTCTAGAGACGGCAACGGGGATTTCCTTACTCATTGGCGTGTTCAATCCGACACACTTTTCGATTTCTGTTTTGTACTCGCCCTTTTTTGTATTTTTTTTATGGGCTTCAGATCCCAGTTCTATTTCTACTTGTTCTAGTATTCTCCTTCGATTTGAAACCGCATACGGGCTCTCATATTAATAATACCTGTCTTTGTAAAATATATGTATAACACTATAACTTAAGGCTTTACTGTTTACCTGTGATTTACACTCCCTGAACCTACACATATCGTGTGCTTTACCAGTCATACATATATTGAGTTTATCATTGAAAATGTTATGTATTTAGAAGCCATCGGGCAATTCCCTCACTTATTGCATCCCTCCACAACCATATTGTGCTGCGGCTGAGCCTGACCTCGACAGTGTTTAATAAATGTTCAGTTTGAGCTTAACCTCCAGGCACATATATGTATGTATGCTGTGTCGGTCACTCGCTGAGACGTCGTCGCCAAGAGTCCTGTTTATGCATCTCAGTAGTATCCATCTGTCAAATGAAGGGATATGTGGGAGCTGAGCGCTGATCAAACGCTGATAGTGATACTGGAAAAATCAGATATATTTGT
This sequence comes from Agaricus bisporus var. bisporus H97, assembly GCF_000300575.1. Lineage (NCBI taxonomy): Eukaryota > Fungi > Basidiomycota > Agaricomycetes > Agaricales > Agaricaceae > Agaricus > Agaricus bisporus. Next base: position 1,302,351 of record NW_006267368.1, on the reverse strand, counting down.
GTCTTCAATCGTATTGAAGGTGCTGAGTAAGAGGGCTCTCAACAGTCTCTCAACATACACAACAGGAACACTAGTCGCCGTGCGCGAGCATGTAGAGATTCTGAATCTGACGATTCAATTATAGTGCCTTTTCAAAAATATCTTTGGATATGCATATCACATTGATGGGACATAGGAGTATAAATCCAATATTGGTTCAGAGCAGTATGACTTACAAGCACCAAAGAAGGCGCTGTCGTGCCGGCAACCAGTTACAGGGAACTCTATATGAATGACTCGACGGGTCAACGTTGGTTATTGAGCCTAAACCAAAGTGCAATGTCGGTGATGTGTGATACGAGCTAGGGAGTGTGACCTATTATGATACAGACACCTTGAGGTAGGCGTCTCGTAGGCAGCAGGAAACTGAAGTATTCGCGGACTTTTGATGGATTTAAGAGTGAACTAGGATAACTTCGAAAGTATTGCTTCGTGAATTGGACGAGTATCGGAGGCTATTCGGAGCACGAGCACGAGCCAGTGAGAGTGGGTCTCGCGTGCGAGAGTCACGTGGCCACTGCAGGGGTGGTGAGCTTGATTAGCAGGGTCGTTCCCTTGGCTCTACTTTCAGCCCTCCTCTTTCTTCACATCTCCCTTTTTACTTTTCGAAAGCCCATGCCTTTTGTTCTTTCGCGCTTACTCTAATGTCCGCACCACTGCCCGAATCAGAAGTTCAATCCATTTTCGTGATTACCGGGAAAGATGCATTGGACTCGCTACGTTCCCCAGAAAGTAGTGACTTTGGCGACCGGTTACCAGGACGCGAGTCCATTGCGACCACGGTATCAGAATTGGATGATATTTCCTTAGACGATGAAACTCCGTCATCCTCAGCTCTCCCCTCAGATCCCCTAAAACCGAAGGAGACATCCGCGTCGTTACCGGAGATTTTGCCATCGCAAGGGTCTGAGTCATTATCTCGGGGAGTAAAAAGCGAGGCAAGAGAGGAGAAAAGTGTTAATGACGAGGGTGGCGGAACTTATGGAACGGACTCCGATTATTTGCAACATGGCAAATCTCATCAAAAGTCTGCTTCTCTCACAACCATTCGATCAGGACGTACTATATCCATCGTTGATGACAAGAGGCGCTCCGTAAGGCTCAGCGTGGATGGGCAACAAGCGTTACAAGAAGAGTTTTCGCGGCTACAAAAAGAAAAACAACTGTTGCAAGAGCAGGGTGCCGAGTCGATTGATTGGGGTGGGTTCCTGGAGTTAGAATTGTCGCATCGGCTGACAGCTGCCTAGACTTCTGGGGAGCCGTTATTTCTGGTATATATGATATTCACGCTGCACCCCCATTCTAGGATGACTAATTTCTTCCAGATTACCCAGGCTTCGCGGCAGAACGACCCGAGGAACTCGCGGAAGCGATCGCGAAGGGAGTTCCTGCAACTCTCCGGGGTATGATGTGGCAGCATATGTCAATCATTTGATTTTCTACTGCAAATGCCGAGTGTCCTAACGAATTGGTTGTACAGGGCTGCATCGAAAGACCTTGAGTTGGAAAGTACATATATAAGGCTATTGAAGGAGACGAGCTCTCACGAGAAATCCATAACAAGGGATCTTGGGAGGTGCGGAGCTTTCGATTGTAGTCGTGAAGATTATTGAATCTGTTGAAGGACGTTTCCACATCATGCTTTCTTCACTGACGGGCATGGCATCGGGCAGGAGAACCTTTTTAATGTTCTGAAAGCATATTCCTTGTGAGTATTGTCTCTGAGGGTGCTATCGATTTCTCTTCCCAGGTTAACTACGTTGTAGGTACGATCCGCAAGTGGGATATTGTCAAGGGCTTCCTTTCCTTGTAGCTGTACTGCTTCTAAACGTGAGGAAGGGTTTGACATATTGAAGACTTGTTTCTGATACATATTAGATGCCAGACGAAGAAGCCTTTTCTTTGCTCGTACGTTTAATGCAGATGTACGATTTGAGGGGACACTATATGCCAGAAATGCCCAAGTTGCAGATGCGCCTGGTGGGTTTCATTATTCAATGTAATCTATTGTATCATTGACCCGTTTCCAGTTCCAGGTAATCATTATCTTTCAAAAGGTGTCCTCGTTTCTCTCAATTACTTTTGTGCTGAACAGTTTGATCGTCTTATCGAGGAATTACTTCCTGTTCTTCATTTTCATTTCCTTCGCCAGGGAATCAAGTCCAGCATGTTTTGTTCACAGTGGTTCTTAACAATGTTCAGCTATCGGTGAGGATGGTTTATCTGATTGATTCATATTTCATAATTAACACTCCCATTAGTTTCCCGCTGGAGATCGTCTTCCGGATATACGATCACTGCTTGGCGAATGGAATAGAAGCTATTTTTGGCTTCAGTATTGCTTTGCTTAAGAAGAACGAGGAGCAATTGTTGGGGCTGAAATTTGATGAGATACTCAATTTTCTGAACAATAGATTACTGGATCGTTATATGGTAATTGTTCAGTTCCTTTCTCATACCGCCATGGACTCATCAAGATTAGCTTCTAAGAGACGATGGCAGTGCCATTGAACCTCCGATATACGACGTAGATGGATTTGTTAATGACGCCGTCACACTGAAAATCACGGCCTTCATGCTGGACTGCTACCGGCATGAATACGAGGATATGATTGTGAGTGATAGTATATGAGGGTAGAGCATTCTTCTAATGGAGCTCAAAGCGGGAGGCTAATAAGCATGCCGTTCAAATGGATGAACTCCGGAACAGCAATCGCGGTCTGGTGCACCAATGGTGAGGGTCCACCGATTGCTTTGACAAGGGAAGCTCATTTCATTCGAAGCAAAACTTTAGAGGATAGCCTTGCACAATTGAACACGGAGCATGTTGAAATTTTGGTGAGTTGTAATGATTATTGAGCCTATGACAAAGTGTGACGTCGGCAGAATGAACTGGTCAAGCAGCGGTTGCGAAATGAAGAACTAGAAAGCGAATTAGTACGGTATAAGTTGCTGTAAATTGTTCACATTGTCTTCACAAGACTTCTTTCTCACAAATTTTCCAGATATGCAGAAGCAATGCACCAGAACGAGGATGCACAATCGTCACAGCGCTTGTCATTTGCAAACATGTTGAGTAAGAGGGGCAGCAAGTAATCAAGCTTCAAGCTTCAAATGCAATAGTACTTCCCTGTATACCTTATTATCATATCCCCTTGCATTTTGTTTGCTATGCTATGCTATAATTATTATTGAGCATTGTGTGACTATTGGAACTCCGGACTGCCAGGACAAACGCTTATTGATCCGTTGCCGAGTATACCATACCATACCTTCCTTTGACCATGATCCTCCACCGAACCTATTCGCTGGGCTGGCAACGGTTTCAGCGGAGTTCCCAGTCGACCCTTCTTGGTACTCCACGCCAGCCGCGATGGGTCAGGACGCTTCTGGATTCTCACCACATTCCCCGAGCTCAACGTGGACAAAAGCTCAATGCTGTTAAACCATGGATGTACCCAACAGCTGTACTTCTTGTCGGTGGAACTGGATTTATCGCCTACCATCAATATCAGCCGTTTCGACATATATGCTTGGCGGTGCTCAGATGTTCAAGAGTGGCCGGTGTGTTTATTTGGGACCGCGGTAGAAGTTGTGCTATTTAATTGCTAATGGTCCCTCTTAGGTGCGGCGGTCCTTGGGGCGATCGACTACAAGCTCACATTCGCTCGGCATTACAGCACAGGAAGCCAACAGGCCGAAGCTGTATCCAAATGTCATACTCGAAGTGCTGAGAGGGTATTGAAAGCACTATTGGCCAACGGAGGTACGAGTCAATCACATGAAGAAATTTCTTCACAATAGACCGTGAATAGGAATCTTCATTAAGCTGGGACAACATATGGCGTCTCTAATCGTGCTTCCAAAAGAATGGAGAAGTACTATGCGGCCACTGCAAGATCGCTGTGAACCGACCCCATATGAGGATTTAGAATACCTTTTCAAGAGTGACATGGGAGTCTCAATTGAAGATCTGTTCGAAAATTTCGATCCGAAACCTATAGGCGTTGCCAGTTTAGCACAGGTACATGTAGGAAAGCACAAGCCGAGTGGAAGACAGGTTGCGGTCAAGGTGAGGATGATGTCTAGTGCACTAGCTCTAAAATTCTCATTCGCCACTTGGTAGCTACAACATCCTCACCTAGCGGAATTCTGCGATATTGACATGGAGATGGTCGGTGTAACATTGGGTGAGTCGAATGAAATCAAGCTTTCATGTGATGCTAGTTAAAATGAATCAGGTTGGATCAAGTTTTGGTTCCCGGAATTCGAGTTCACATGGCTTGCTGTACGGACTCGTCGTTCTGGCATAGAGTTTTCGCAAACTAACTTGCTGTGCAGGATGAAATGGAACAGAACTTGCCCAAGGAAATGGATTTCGTCCATGAAGCCACGAATGCTATTCATGCTGCCAAGAATTTTGAGAAACTGTCTACTTCTTTGTACATCCCGAAAGTGATATCCTCAACGAAACGAGTGCTTATCATGGAATACATTCAAGGCGGCCGTGTCGACGACCTTCAGTATCTTGCTCAGAACAACATTGATCGTAATAAGGTAGCCCTGGAGTTGTCACGAATTTTTGGCCAAATGGTGTTCATCCATGGTTGGTTTCATGCGGTAAGTTTCTTTCAATAAATTTCAGAACTTAATCTACATGTATTACATCTCAGGACCCCCATGCTGGAAATCTCTTAATCAGACCCGCTCCGTCAAACTCTGGGTCTCCCTATAATTTTGAGATTGCTTTGTTGGACCATGGACTATATTTCGACCTAGACGATGAACTGAGAGTAAACTATGGGAGGTTCTGGCTCTCCCTGACAGAAAGTTCGTCCCCTTCTGTCCTAGCTGAACGTCGGAAATATGCCGAATTAGTCGGGAACATTGGGCCCAGTCTTGTATGTTCCTGAGTCGTTTCCCTTCCTTGGTTGGACTTATTCTTGTTGCCAGTATCCCGTATTCGAGGCTGCCATTACTGGGCGCACGGCTATGGAAGGATCATGGGATGAAGATCATGCACATATAGAAGTCAACCGAGCATCGGGTCTGATAGATATGAACCGCCAGACGGAAGAAGAGATGAAAGCGATTCGAGATGCGGTTGTTACTCAGGATGGGCTAATCCTTTCGGTGCTTGATGTTTTACGACGGGTGCCCCGACGAGTGTTGATGGTATTGAAAGTCAATGATCTGACACGGTATGTTTATATCTTCGTGACGGGATCGTGTTGAATGCTTCATGAGTTTTTCAGGAGCTTGGATAGTGCTCTCGCTACCACGCACTCCCCCGTGAGAGGCTCCGCTCTATGTGCAATTTTTGGATGTTGACTGCTTTTTACCCAGATTCGCATCTTCTTGATCACAGCAAAGTATTGTGCATACGCCATCTGGCAGGACGAGCGGAAGCAAGTTATTGATAGTGTCCGCACCAGGGGATTATTGTCTCCCAATATGCTTCAGAACTATTTCATGGCTTGGTGGTTCGTAAATTCCCAAAGAGTTTTGAATTGTTGCTTAGCTTTATCTTGCAGGAAATACGAGTCATCGCATGTCAAATTCCTTCTCATAGAATGCATCCTTGATATTCGGGCATTCACTGTGAAGGTTGATGCGTGGTTCAAAGGCTTTCGTAGAAGAGGTTTGGCTGGGGCACACGAGGCTGCCTCAGGATTGTTGGTGACATAGAATGATAGGAAGTTTACTGTTTCAAAGACTTAGTTAGATCTAACTCAACGTAATTCGACTTTTATTACCGATAGGCGCATAATTAGACCGGTAGTAGATATTATATACACACGACACAGGCGAGCAAGTGGGAGGGCTTTCATTTTTTTCCTTTGGAGAGATCCGAGAAAAGTTCATCAATAGTATCCGAGTTCTCCTTGAGCACTTGCCACTGTTACTAGTTCAGGAGCGAAAAGACGAGAGAAGTAGAATTTACTGACCTGTTCCAGCGTCAAGGAGATGCCTTTTTTTCCTGGCTTCTCTTCTGAGCCAGTGCCATAGAATTCCCGGATATCTAATAGCGGAATATCTTTGAAAGATCGAACAGTTGCTCTTTTTTTCTTGCCAAGATCGATATATTTGTCGCCCTCCACACTCTTATGGACTGAGGCACTGGAGGTTGCCTTCTATATAGAAATTGCTGACCGCGCCGTTGCGTACAAAAATCTGCTGACCGACCTTATTCTTTGACTTATCTTGAACTGATGAACCTACACCAGTGTCGGCCTCTGCTTTCTTCTACCTCTGGGCATTGGCGGACATATTAAAGTAGGCAGCACACATTACTAACTCACAGCTGTAGCCTTTTTCTTCGCAGGAGGGCGAGATTTTGGTTCCGAGTCCGTAGATAGTTGAGCCTCGGATTCACTTTCGCTGCTTGGTTGGACCTTTCGTTTCGTCATCTGAGAATAACGCTGGAGCTGTTCTGGAGTTCTCTGCGTATGAGCGCGACTGGACGCGTAACGCGTGACATATTGCGTCAGCAGTTCCCTTGGCCGAGAGACGTTCTCGGAAATCCCCATATCCTCTCTCTCGTCACCCGCTATCATCAGCCTTCTTTCCATCTCTTCTTTCGTATTTCAGAAATCGGAGGTATACTTCTGTTGTTTTCCAGGCCCAACCGTGGTCACGGAATATGAAGATCACAAGCAAATCGAAGAAAGCTGTGGCTCCCGTATGTCTCTCGATCCTAAACCATGTTAGATTTCTTCACACTTATGATTGTAGCCCGCGGCTGTCGCCGAGTTCATTAGTAAAACACTGAATGCTTCAGATGACCAGCTTGTCCATATTCTCGGCTGTGTGGAATCCTGGAAGTGGCCTCGGTCCGATCTGAATGCATGGATCAAAGTCCTCAACAAATTCGACTCCATCCTTGAGGACATCATCAACCAGTATGAGCTGGATAAAGTGCAGTTGGTGCCTTTTCCCTCACAAACGACAGCGCTTGTATCAGAGTTACTACGCTTTCAACGCCTCTTGCTCGAAAATTCGACGAATCGAAAGACTTTTAACTCTTACGACGTACTGTTGTTTTATATATCTTCTCATTTCGCAAATGCTGACTAAACTTTTCCAGCGACTGAACAGTCTCCTCCTTTGTTCCGATCTTGACATTGTTCTTCTTTCACTACAGGTACTCCTCCGCCCTGCCCAACAATATTCCTCCCAATCGTCTGTCACCCATGTACTGAGCCATGCGACGTCGCGTTTATTGGCGTTGGCGAAAAGATGGCCACATCTACGCGAGTATGGTGTCAGCTTGGTTGATCTCGTGAGTAGCAAGAACAAAGCGGAGATTGACGGTCTTCCAGCCGAAGCACGAGACGTGTCATTCAGCTTCTATCGAATGGAAACAAGCGTAGCGACTACGCGAGACAAAACAAGAGAAAGCACATCCGATACGCCAGCTACGCCACCCAAGTCCCAGGCCGCCTCCGTTACTGGACCGATCAACATCTCTATATCTGAAGCGACTCTACAATCTCAACCAGCAATGAACATCCTCGTAGATTCTGTTCGATCACACAGGGTACCGGAAGAAGAAAAATTCGAGCTATTGAACCGGATCCGCGTTAGTCAAGCTCTATCTAAGACTGGCGAAGCCCAGCGAGAAAAGCTGGTCATTGCAAGACTCTTAGCCATCGCTATCTATGCCCTTACACACACTGATTCGCAAACCACCGCCACTTTCTTCCTGTACGAACCTGATCTTATATCCAACGTGGCCGAACTTCTCCATGTCGAATATGATGTACCCATTGCTGTTCAAACCGCTGCCATTGCTGTCTTGGACAGCCTCACCAGGTATCGCAATAGATGTCAAGAAGTTTTGACAGCCGTGAATGCTGGTGTCAACCATGGGATTCTTATGGCCCTGTTCAGAAAGACCGTCCATGATGTGGCAAATCCGTCTTCAAGCATCCCTCAGTCCTTTATTGAGGCACTTCTGCAATTTGTCACATTGATCGCTACCCATACCACGGGGGTCAACATGGTTGTCGGTGCTGGCTTGATTCCCCTCCTTATTCAGCTTGTGGAGAATAGGCTCTCGAACCGTCTTCCGGTAGTCTCGAAAACGCTGCAGCTCATCGACAGTGTCCTTTATTCTTTTCAGAATGGATTCTCACTATTTGTTGCTGCTCGTGGAGTATCTATACTGGTTGATCGCATCGAGGTACGCTGTCCCACAGTGGATATACTTTATGGAATTAAAAAACTGCTCCAGTATGAAATCGATCATGATATCCAGAACTATAAAACGATTGCAGAAATTCAGGATTTTAACTTCGCTGGCAGTGAGCCCTTTCGTATCGGCGAACCAGATTGATACTTACTGGGTATTGGCAGGCTGCCTTCCCATCCCTCGTTCGTCGGTCCTCAAACATCTTCTCAGAACCATGCATCGCATGATGCAGTCTTCTGGTACATCTGAAGGTTTGCGTGGACTTATCGATACGTCGTTGATAAAATCCGTCAAAAGCATAATCGACAACCGGGGTCTCTTCGGACCCAGTGTCTTACCAATTGGTTCGCACAAACTGTGACTTCAGATACGTTTCACCCTGCTTACCCATTCGTTAGCGATCAATATAATGGCCACTTTTGTTCACAATGAGCCCACGTCCCTCAGTATCATTCAGGAGGCGGGCCTTCCAGAATCATTTTACAAGGCAATCGAGACCGGCATTGAACCCTCTATCGAGGTATTATCATTTCTGCTTTGTCTTCTATCTTCGCTCAAGTGATTTCAGGTCCTCCAATCCATTCCGAATGCACTGGGTGCCTTGTGTTTGAATGAAACTGGGCAGTCTCAATTGAGCAATCGACCTAGTATCATTCCCGCCATCTTCGCTATCTTTACGTCTGAGCGTCATTTGAAAGTTCTTATTGACAAAGAGAATGCAGTGATCATTGGAACAGCAATAGATGAGCTTGTTCGCCATCATCCGCTTTTGAAAGCAGCTGTTTTTGCCTCCTTGAAGTCTACATTGGGTGCAATCGAGGAGATCGGTAGGAACTTTCAGGTTTCGACCGAACTTCTTCATTGGTATCGGCTGGCACCAGCTGTGGCTACCACGATTGACACTGATGTCAAAATGGAAGATTTTGAGTCAATACAAGCTAAAGCTGTTCAAGCTGAGGCTGCGGATTTTTCTGGGGGAGATGTTGCAGATGAAGCTGCGTCTAAATCACACGACAATACTGTGGTGTCTTTCATAGATGTGTTGTGCCGAGTATGTTCCTTTTCGATTTCACCATATCATATCTTTTTAAATCGCATTTTCAGTTTCTTGAAGGGTTTTTCCAACATGGACCGCATTGCAAAGACTTTATTACACTTTCTGACGGTCTTACATACATTGGACGCTTAACAGCGCTACCATGCTTACCGTATGATTTTTCCAATAGTGTGACATCCGACTCCCTCGTTCAAGTTATGCGCACACTGGTCGACTTTGCAACGAACGAAACTTTGGTTTACCTGTCTAAGATCGTCCATGATTCGCTGCGGGATACAACAGATTTCTGGAACAGTTTAGAGCCTTCATCGAAACTCCTCCCACTACTGGACATAAATGGTGTGTATCTTTTTGATTGCCTATGCCGCTATATACTCAATTATCGCTTTCATAGATACCAACTGGGCAGTATGCAACGATCAGTTCCGAAATCTTGTTACTTTGCACATCAGGACCTCCCTCCTCTCGGATGTTTTTGGCACTGTTGGATATTCTCATGGTCGTGGTGCCATAACTTTACTTCAAACTCTCATGACTTCTTGTGGTGGGCAAACCATCCCGGAACTCGGTGCCCTGCATCGAGCCACGATATGGGAAAATATGGTATTAAACGCTGCCTTGATGAAGAGAGGAATCCCGCAAACAAGTCCCGTTCAATCTCCCTTCAATGGAACACCGAATGTATCCACCACCAATCTTATTGAAGCCACCAATTCGTTAAACACGGGGAGCACTGCCAATGGGATCCAGGGTGTAGATGATGGAAGACCCACCGGCGAAGAAACCGCGAGACCAAAACAAGATGAGACACCAGTATCTCGTAATGCTGCCGCTCTGAAGTACCTCACTCATGGCATGCCAAATGTGCTTGCACCATTTTTCCAAGGTCGGTACTCTTATGTATGCAAACACCAGAAATAGGTAATTTATCTCTTGTCAGCAATCGTCAAAATGTTTCATGCTCGTCGAAACCCGGAAGCGTCACAGAAGCAACAGATCTTGGACTCAGCTGGTGTTATCGCCAGCATCTTGTTGAAGCATTTACAAATTCCTCAATTTGGTATGTTACCAGACTCATATTGAACTTGAAGCTGACGACTACCACCAGATGACGCTCCTTCTCTAAACACATATTATAGCGTGATCTTTGGGTTATATAACCTTCTTTTCGTCGACGGTAAGGCTCGTTTACCGTTTTCATATCATAGAGTATACTCATACCGGGGAAAATTAGAACGCACTTCTACCAATACTTTGCACACGGTCGAATTGAGAGCTTTTTATCAGATTGGAGGTTTAGACGAGCTTCTGAGAATTGGTACTTCGCTTGCGGAGAGCATCGAGGAAATCACGAGAATCCGAGAAGAGGAGCGCACAGATCTCCTCAGCAAGACACTTATCCATGCTTATGGTGGCCTGAAGGTTGCCCTTCACCTTCTTCACCCCATTATCTCCTCAAAGTCTTTGTGTGAATCTCCACAAACCTTACTTCTCATCACCCGCGACAAGAAGGAGACGGAACCTGGGTTTTTCGATCCCAATAACTTCCTGGTCAAACTTCGACTCAAAGTCCTACCCCTCTTCCGTTCCCTCTGGGAAGCGTCATGGCTTGTTCAAGCACCTCTCGGTGTTAGCAGATCCATTGTTCGATCAGTGCTGGAACTTGTCAATGGAGAAAATGAACAATCCAAGCCTGAAACAACTTCAGAGGCAGCCATTCCTACTATTCCTCGACCAACGGGTCCCGATGAAAGCCGGGTGCAAATGCTAGTTGACATGGGTTTCCCTCGATCCGCGGCAGAACGTGCACTAGTCCATACCCGCAACAATGTTACTGCGGCTACTGATTTTCTCCTGAATCACCCATTCGTATTTCCACCTGATCCAGTACCTGTTAGCATACCGGTTGCGACCTCATCTAATGCCGCTGGCGAAGTTGAAGCCGTACCATCCACTGATGCGCAGGAACAACAGGCAAGCGGGGAGGCAGTCGAAGAAACATCTGCTCCTGGAATCAGCTCCAAGACGGAAAGCGAATCAGGTCAACAAAAGGAAGGGGTCAAAACTATCGAAGAGTGGAAAAGTGCTTTGGATGAAGCCAGGGAGCCCCTCCGGACATTGGTTAGCCGCCAAGCGTTGCTACTTCTTGATGAACATCAGTCATTACTATTCGAGCTCCATTCCGCCTTTGTTCGTCCCAGCGTGTATCAATCTCAAGCTGTTCGTGACTTGGTGGATGATGTCAAATCTTTCTCCCCTTACGCCCACGATGTCCAGGAGCAACCGCTTGCCAATCGTTGTCGTCTTTTGGCTCTAGTCTTATCTGAACAACCTTCAAGTCTTGATGAAAACGTGCGGAAAGAGCTTCTAGATGGTTTACTAGCCCTCTTGCTGTCTGGAATGGATATCAATAATCCCCCCAAATGGCTTGCCAGTCATCTCCTTGTAACAGAGGCGTTGTTGACCCTAGCTGAAGAACCTCGTGCTATCAGTCTTAGTGTACCGAAAGTAGATGAGCCCATCAAAACTGAGGCTTTGAACTCTGGACTTCCACGGGCTGATGCAAAAAACATCATTTTTGAATTCGTCTTGCGACTCCTCGCTATTCGCGACCTTCCTTCGGATGAATTTCTATCGGTTCTGCGCCTGCTAGTCTACTTCACCAAAGATAGGAAAATGGTTAAGCATTTTCTGGAGAGCGAAGGGCTGATACACTTATTTGGTCGCGTCGGTGCATTGGAAGTTTCTGGAGGATCCTCGTATATCATCATCATCCTTCGCCATGTCATCGAAGACCGAGCCACAGTTCAGAAAGTCATGACAGAATCTATCAAGCGGTTTATCCAACATCAAAGGAACAGTATAGTGGATGTCAACGCATACGTTCGTCATTGTAATGCCATGGCATTCAGGGACACCAATGTTTTTCTCGACGTCACCAAATCGTTATGCGATCTCGATATAACTTACTATGACGGTTTCAATCCCCAACTCAGGTTGATGTCCGGGCAGAAAGACAGCGAGAAAACGGCGCCAGACGAGACCTCAGCCAAGGAAGAGAAAAGAGCCGAGGCCAGCGATGTTGAAATGAAGCCAGAACCTCCCGTGTTTGAACAACCTGATGATCAGCACGCAGAGAACGTCATTCGTCTGCTTTTCACGGAACTTGCTGCAACTGTCAAATCAATTAGTGAGGCGTCAACGTCAAATAACCTTGCCAAAACATCAACTGAAGAGATGGGACAAGTGGAGAGCCTTCCGACGACCCAGCCGTCCACCGATTCTGCCAGTCTTGCCAAAGTCGATGAAAAGCCCCCTCCTGCAGCCAGAGTAACCGAAGACAAATATCAATATGCATGCTTCTTGATGCAGTGCATGACAGAGCTGATAATCTCTTATGATACCTGCAAGGTTGCCTTCCTTTCCTTTGTCCCGAAGAAGAAGAACCAAACACCCTCGAAAGATTCTGCCAGCAAATTCCGATCAGTGACGCTCCAGTTCTTGTTTAATGATGTTATCAATCCGGGCACTATCAATCCGTCGTCTTCAGATTCCAATCGGAGTCACCTCTCACTTTGTCATTGGGCCATGTTGGTCGTTGTTTCGTTGTGCGTCGACACGTCCACCTCTCCCCACGAACCCAAGGATATATCACCTGAGCTTGTTGCTGTCCGCAAGTACGTTCTCGAAACGCTTAGCCGCAGCCTCAAGGATATTCCTTCAATTGAAAATCTTGAAGTTCGATATGGGAAGTTGCTGGCGTTCTCGGATCTTTGCCATCGCTTGTTGACCGTCCGTTTCAATCATCCGAACACTAACAATCGTAAGCACCAGGACGAAATTCCCACGCATATAGCGAAGATCATGCTAGAGAAGAACTTCGTTCCCACTCTGACCAGCGCTCTTTCCGATGTCGACCTTAATTACCCGCATATTCGCACCCTCGTTGATTTCATTCTCCGTCCTTTACAGTATCTGTGAGTCTTTCTTTGCGTGCACAGGTATAATATTTTGCTTAGTCTGTCGCAGCACCAAAATTGCAATCAAGATGAACCGGGGGAGCAAGAACAAAGAAGTCACGGAAATTAGAGTCGATGAGAGCGAAACAACATCTCTTTCATCTGAAGAAAATGACAGCGACATGTCAGAAGACGGAGCGCGGGAGGAGACACCAGATCTGTATCGAAATTCTGCTTTGGGCATGTATGGGGGGGTAAGTGTCAGACTGCCACTGCTTAGCACGAATCTCAAGTTTGTCTTTAGGAAATGGACGATGGGCATTTTTCAGGCAGCGAAGATATGGACGAAGACGAGGATGAAGGAGATGTAGAAATGGACTTTGAAGGTACAGGAAGTGAAGACACTTCGGAAGCAACAGATGAAGAAGAAGACGAGCTTGAGGAAGAAGAAGGAGAGGGAGAAGAAGACTGGGATGATGTTGAAGAGGAGGAGGGACATCACGGAGTAGACCAAAATCTGGTTGAAAATGACCAGGACGATGATGAGGAAGAAGTTTTGGATGACGACGAAATGGAAGACGAGGTAGACGAGGATGGTAATATATTATGGGAGGTGCGTCACATCCTAATTCTCAACATTCTTTTGTCCATTCGCGAACACCGTTCATTTAGGATGTTCCTCCACCTGGAGATGGCCTAGGATCTATCGGAGAAGACATAGACGATGAGGACGACCATGGAGGTACGGATATCTAACAAATGGTGGTGGATCTTCGAATGATTGAATGGCTTTCAGTTCCGATTCAAATTGTCCATCACGAAGAAGACCCTGATATGGCGTCGGATGACGAAGGCTTCCGTTTCGAAGGCGGGATCTTCAATGCTGAGGCAGGACTTCCGTTTGGGGCTCCTTTTATAAACATTTCGACTGGACGAGATCCCCCGCCAGTTTTTCTGTCTCGACGTAATCGTTCAGGTAAGGGTCGATCTGGAAGTTGTTTGGTCTACAGGGCTCATAGTCAAATAGATAGCGAAGATTTTCAAGTATTCGGCCGGGCACGCAATGCCCCTGCGCCTCCACCAGAGACCACTACTCATCCTTTATTACTGGACGCTTCCAATCCATCAAATCGATTCACTTCCAATGCTCGCCGTGGAGCTCGTCATCCACACAGGAACATTGCTATTGGAGCTGATCTTTTCCAAAGTCTTGATGATATCATGGGCCCTGGTTCAACGCAATTCTTGCAACAGATTCTTACAGCGGGCGGCGCACACGCCTTCCAACTCGATATGGGCAATGGCGCCAATGTGGATCGTCTTCACCGCCGGCCCAACCAGGGTGTCATCTCAGCTGCCATCCGCGTAGAAAGAGGGCCAAGGACGTCTTCTCCAAAGCAAGGACGTGAATTCGAGCCTATATTGACACTACAGCGTTGGGCAGAGGAAGCGAAAATTCTCAATGGTGAATTCGTCACCGAACGAACTGGTAAACTCGTCAACCATGTAATCTTGGCTCTCTTACCGGCAGCAGCAGAGGCGAAGAAGCGGGCCAATGAGGCTGAGAAGAAGAAGGAGGCGGAAGAAATGTTGGCAGCGAATGACAGGGAGGAAGAAGACCCGGGTCGTCAGGACACGGAACCGGAGAAGCAAGCAGAGTCGGTGGAAGAACCTACAAAACTAGCTTCTCCCATTCCTGCTCCTGAAGCGACGGCTCAGGTGGGACAGGTAGCCGAGGCGTCGACCGAAGAGCCTTCAACTCATGATCAGAGGATGGAAGTCGTTACCACCGATCAGGACACGCTCATGACTGATGTAACTGTGCACGAAACACATGAAAACGCTGATGAAGCAGGGTCTAGTCGTGAGGCTGAGGTTTCCGCTCCCCAACAGCGAATTACAGTCGTGATTCATGGGAGTCAAGTGGACATCACTGACACGGGGATTGACCCAACGTTCCTCGAGGCATTACCAGACGATATGCGGGAAGAAGTTCTCAATCAGCATGTCCGCGACCAACGTGCGGCGACCGTCGAGCGCCCCCCGGATTCCCAGATAAGTGCAGAATTCCTTGATGCTCTCCCACCAGAAATAAGAGCGGAGATCATCCAACAAGAAGCAATGGAACGAGCACGTCTAAGAGCGGACGAAAGTGCGCCGACGCAACCCGCCCATGCCACCGAGATTGACCCAGCTAGTTTCATTGCTAGCCTTGACCCAACTTTGAGGCAGAGTGTCTTGATGGAACAAAACGAAGGCTTTCTTCAGACACTTGCTCCCCATGTCCTTGCAGAAGCTGGAAGCTTTGCAGGTGGTGCACGGCGACCAACTCAACGTAATCCGCCTCGCATTTCTGGAGCCTCCGCCCCCCCCCGTAAATTCACAGCTGATCATGATGCCCTCCTACTCCTCGACAAATCCGGGATCGCAGCACTTGTTCGCTTGTTATTCTTCCCTCAGGTATCAAAGAAGAGCCTTCTTTTCAAAGTTCTTGTCAATATTTGTGAAAACACGAAGACCCGCGCCGAATTGTTCAATGTTCTGCTTAGTATTTTGCAGGATGGTCCTGGAGACTTGGCTGCCGTTGATAAGAGTTTTGCTCAGCTCACTGTTCGTAATACCTCAAAACCCCCGACCCCCAAATCTGTTGGCAAGCAAAAAGCGACATCAGATTATCTTGCCGCGCTGACGTCAACGAACACTCGTATCGATGCTGTTCCTGACCTAGTGGTTCAACGCTGCCTCGAAAGTCTGACATACATCGTTAGTGCAAACGAACTGGCATCTATGTTCTTCCTGACGGAACATGAGCTTCCTGCCGGCCTACGCAAGTCGTCTAGCAAGAAGGGAAAGGGCAAGGAAAAGCAAATACCCCAGACTCATTATCCCATTGTACTACTATTAAGCCTACTAGACCGCCAACCCCTCATACGAACTCCGGCTATCATGGAATCACTCGTAGGTTTACTTGCGACAGTGACTAGGCCGCTGGCGAGCTTGAAGCCCAAAGACGATGATAGATCTCAGCCAGCAGCAGAGGAAACTTCTCAACCACAAAATCCTTTGTCACAGTTGCCCGTTGCGCAAGGAGAAAGTCAAGGAACTACTAACATTTCAACTGGTGAGTGACCTCATTTCCCTCCTTATTTTTTGTCTGACATTGTTGTAACAGGTGTACCTTCTGATTCAGTTACAGCTTTATTGGACAAGGAGAAAAAGACGTCACTTGAAGCAATTGAAGAAAGAATACTCCTTGCTAATCCTCCTCAAATACCTCCTACTGTCCTTCGACTCATTGTGAACATTCTGACAGTCGGTGAATGCTCTGGGCGTACATTCCAACAAAGTCTCGCGCTCATCCAACACTTATCCTACGTTCCTGATGCGCGAGAAGTTATTGCACAAGAGCTTCGTTCGAAGACAGAGGAGTTTGGACGTGTTCTTCATACGGATCTGGATGAGCTGGTAGTTGCTTTACAAGGACCCCAGGAAGAATTGAATACTGTGGCCGCCAAGTTCTCCCCTGCCTCGTCGCTGCAGGCTAAGCTCCTCCGGGTGCTCAAGACTATTGATTATATGTATAGCTCGAAGACACCTCTATCCAGAAACGAAGCAGATGTTGATAAAGTGCAAGCCATATACGAGTCATTCCGTTTCACTCCCTTATGGCGACGATTGGGAGACTGTCTATCGATCATAGAGGAAAGGCCTGAGACGGAACACATTGCTATCGTCTTGCTACCGCTGATTGAAGCGCTGATGGTCGTCTGCAAGTACGCGAATATAAAGTCATTCAACACCATCCCCCGCGCGCTGCGTGGTTCAGTTTCGCCTAGAACGCCTACGACGCCTCGCGAATCTATCGAGGACCTGTTCATCACGTTCACAGATGTGCATCGGAAAGTACTGAACGTTATGGTTCGCAACAACCCATCTCTGATGAGTGGATCATTCGCGCTTTTGGTCAGCAACCCACGTGTTTTGGACTTCGACAACAAACGCAACTATTTCAACCAGCAGCTTCACCGCAGGCCTTCCTCTAGAGAGCACTATGGCACGCTGCAGCTGAATGTCCGCCGAGCGCGAGTATTCGAGGATAGTTTCCAATACCTGCAGCGTAAATCAGGTGATCAAATTAAATATGGCAAACTCAGTGTGCGATTCTACGATGAAGAAGGAGTCGACGCAGGTGGTGTTACGCGCGAATGGTTCCAAATCTTGGCCCGGCAAATGTTTGACCCCAATAATGCTCTTTTCCAGCCTTGTGCCGCAGACAAGCTGACATATCAACCAAACAAGAATTCGTGGGTTAACCCTGAGCATTTATCTTTCTTCAAATTTGTTGGACGAGTTATCGGGAAGGCTATATATGATGGCCGTCTCCTTGATGCCTATTTCGCAAAAAGTCTGTACCGTCAAATCCTAGGCAAACCTGTGGACTACAGGGATGTGGAATGGGTGGATCCCGAGTACTACAACTCTCTTTGTTGGATTTTAGAGAATGATCCGGGAGTACTGGAACTGAACTTCAGCGTTGAAGCGGACGAGGTATGATATTATCCTGAGCTCACCAAAGTAAGCTAACTTCTTCCGCAGTTTGGCGTGAATCGCATCGTACCGTTGAAAGACAATGGCGAGGCAATTGCGGTCACTCAAGATAACAAGCGCGAGTTCGTCCAGCTTTCAGCTCAATATCGCCTCTACTCTTCCATAAAGGAACAGATTGAAAACCTGTTGAATGGCTTTTATGAGATTATACCCAAGGAGTTGATCGCTATCGTAAGGGTGTTATAAATATTCTGCCTCCTTTGTCTAACACTGCTCCAGTTCAATGAACAGGAACTCGAACTTCTGATCTCGGGTACCCCTGACATTGATGTTGACGAGTGGAGGGCAGCAACCGAGTACAATGGATATTCCAGTTCTGATCCGAACATTGTCTGGTGGTGGCGAGCCCTAAAGTCTTTCAATCGAGAAGAGCGAGCTAAAGTCCTTAGTTTTGCCACTGGGACGTCCCGTGTACCTCTCAGCGGTTTTGTCGACCTTCAAGGGGTTCAAGGGGTTCAAAGATTTTCTATCCATCGCGCGTATGGTGAATCTGACCGCCTACCTCAGGCTCATACCTGTAAGTAACCACCTCCGTAAAATCATGCAAATACTTATGTTGCTGCCAAAGGCTTCAATCAAATCGACCTTCCACAGTATTCTTCATACGAAATGCTCCGACAACAATTGTTACTTGCGATTAATGAGGGAGGCGAAGGTTTTGCATTCAGCTGATTGACAAGTTGCCTCGGTGTTATTTTCTTCATATATTTGTAGTCGATTAATTAGATCACACAAGCATTTGTACCATTTTACAGCTTAAATCAACGATTTTATTTCCATTGAAGAGCGTGGGCCAATCACCGGTACCGGCTCTTTTTTTGCCGGCGCGGAAGATAACCAGTCGTACCCCTCTGTTAAACAAGTTAAACACCGTCATGAGGGCTTTTGTCGTCCGCGAACTCGCTCACCCTTCTGGAATTAATCTGTCTCACGATGTACCCGAGCCAACAGCAGGAAAAGACCAAGTCCTCGTAGACGTATACAGCGCTGGCCTCAACTTCTTCGACGTTAGTAGCTTTATCAATCGTATCAATGTGCTGAACCCAGCGATAGCTAGACTCTGCAATCTCAAGGCAAACACCAATCCAAACCACCCTTACCGTTCATACTTGGCTCCGAGTTTGCAGGAAAAATTGCCCAGAACTCTCCTATTCCTGAGGGATGCCCTTATAGACCTGGAAATCGCGTCTTTGGTGGAACACAAGGGTCGTTTGCGGATAGAATAGCGGTTAATTGGAACGAGCTTCTACCTTTACCAGACAATGTGACGCTCGAAGAGGGTGCCGGTGAGAACTGACTTTAATATGGTAGACGTTGACTCTGAAGTTGGGAACCACATAGGTCTCTTTGTTACCTGGCCGACCAGTTATCAAGCGCTCGTTGGTCGAGCAGGACTCAAGTCAGGTACGGAATTCTTCTATAACTATGTTAAGATAAATAGCTAAATAGCCTCAAGGAGACTGGGTACTCGTGACTGCAGCAGCCGGAGGAGTAGGCATTGCTGCTGTACAAATCGCTAAAGGTATACATAGTCATCGAGTCCTGCTATTGCCAGCAAGCTAATGGTCATTTCTGCACCCTGATTCCAGCTCTTGGTGCTCATGTAATTGCCGCTGCGGGCTCGGACAGCAAATTGGAGATTGCTAAACGTGTCGGTGGTGCAGACTATGGTGTCAATTACTCAAAGCCAGGATGGCAAAAAGCTGTACTGGAGTTAACAAATAAGAAAGGTGTTGATATTATATACGATGCTGTTGGACTCATAAACGGTATGTATAGTGCTTGGCTACAATTGTGTCACGGTTCTAAATTGAATCTTAGACTCACTCAAGTGTATTGCTTGGAACGGGCGTGCCCTCGTCATCGGGTTTGCCGGTGGTGCCATCGAGAAAATTCCGTCAAATATTATTCTCTTGAAGAATATCTCCATTGTTGGGCTACATTTGGGAGCATACAAGCGTGAGCATCTCATATTGCATCCTGTTTTGGTCTGACACAGAGCCAATATTCAGGCAACGAACCTGAATGTATTCCTCTTGTGTGGCAAAAGATTTTTGAGTAAGTTATCCCAGTACATGGTACAGATACAGCCTGACCGGGACCTACCGTGCCAGTCTCTTTACTTCTGGCAAGGCACGACCAGTAACGTACGATCGGATATTCACCCTTGAAAACCTCAGTGAAGGGCTTGGGGCCATTGAACGTCGGGAGACTTGGGGCAAAGCAGTAGTACAACTAAGAAAAGATGAGGTGAATGAGAAGGCAAAACTATGAGGCATTAAATATGGTTCACATTATTGACCTGTATCGCTGCATAACTAATGTATTGACTGATACGTGATGGAGTAGCAATTCTAACGCTTTCTTTTCCTGACTTCTCTCCACAATGTGATCTCGTGTTGCTGGTCAGCCATTTCGTCCTCCCTCTCTAATTCCCCTTCTTCTTGCATTTCATTTAAGAGACTTTCTTCGTCCACTTCCTTCTGTAGATTGTTCGTGCTTTCATCAGGGTGATCTGGGTTACAGTATTCCGGAAAAAGATTAGAGTGATAATGAGGAAGACAGACATCCTGGTGCAAAGGATGCTGGCTCAATACGTTGGGTCGATTGACGAGTCGTTCGTTATCCTCGTATCCAGTTTGATTACAGGTTACTTGATGAAAATCCTCACCCAGCAGGCCAGTGAAAAACTGAGATAAATTCTCCTCAAAAATTCCCATACTTTTCAGGGCAAATTGAATAGCTGAAGAGTCAATGGCGCCCTTTTCAGTCTGGGTACAGTAAGTCAGTCGAAAAAGGTAGATCAAACACGAAACTCACATCATCAGTATTCTTCCGCCAGACTTTCGTCGTACCTCTAAGTCTTTGGTGCTCTTCTTCCAAGGTTATCACTCGTGAAATGAGTTGGACTAGGAAATCTTTCAAAATCTCAAGAAGCAAGATACAAGTCTCGGTGCTGATGGATGCATTTTGGTCTACCATGTCCGAGTCATAACCAGTGAAAAAATGTCTGTCGAAAGACCGGTCAATACATCTGGTACAAATAGCGAGAGATAACTTACTCCAATAATTTCCCCATTTTTGGATAGTTGAAGATGTCAAGGCCTGTGGCACTAATTGCATCTAAAGAGATATTGTGAAGAGGTGGATCCAACGGAGCTGTTACAAGCCGACTGCGTAGGTGTATGGGGTCCAACGATGGATTATTACTGCCGTCTTCACCTGGATCTGTTGTGAAGTACTTTTGATCACTAACATCCTTAGATATGGTCTTCGTGTTCTCCAAGTCCTTCCCTCCAATTTCTATTTGTAGACTCCTGGTGATCATCGAAGGTGAAGCCTCAGGAGATTCTTCCTCCTCTGTATTCTTTCTCGGACCAGTCTTCAATTTGTGCGTCGTCAAATCTGTTTCCTCTCTTTTCAACTGCGCTCGTTTCCGCCGCATATGTATACGTTTTTGATAGCGACGACGTGACCGAGGAGATAGATCCTGAGGGGGTGCGGGTGTGTTCTCTTCAGAAAGCTCAGGATCTGCTTGCAGCTCTTGGTAGGAATTGGACCCATTGTTTGCATTGTTTAATGTTTCTATACTGCTTCGATTAGGAATTTGTGCTGGAGAAATGAGGTCTATCCCGGATGCCATTGGATGGGCATTTCTATCACGGATAAACGTAAGTCTCCGAAATTACCAGATGCAATGAATATCATCCTAACTCAATCGGAGACGAGGTTACCATATCAGCATCAGGCTCATAGTTCTTGTCGGTTTGTAACACCTCACCCAACACGCGGAGGTGGGCATAAGTGAGATCTTTAAGCCCACCGAGAGGTTGTATTTCCGGATAACTGGACTCTCCGTCGTCTCTGAGCGGGCTGTCTTCTCCATCTATGCGAGACCCTCCATCCCAGATTGCTTCGTTTAGCCGCAACCTCTCTGCATTGGCCTCCTCCCAAGTAATCCAAGAGTCAGAGACTTGGCGGGCGGAATATAAAGAAGCTCGCACGCATGCTTCTGAACTGCCGGCCCTCCTCGAGCCGTCTTCCAATAAAAGGAGATACTCCAACACCTCTGCTTCGTTCTTCGTCCTTATGCATGCGGCAATGAGGTCGGGCCGAAGGCGAGAATAGACACTGAGAGCATGAAAAAATTTATTCTTCTCCTCAGCAGTCCATAAGACACCTCCAATAAGAGAGTCGGTTGAAGGCGACGAGCTAGAGAGACCGCTGAGATGCTTTTGAAGCTGTACCACGTATCGATTGAAAAGAAGAAGATATGGATGGAGTCTGGTCTCTGAAATATCATTCATGATTAAAGAACGCCATTTAGGCATCACTGCGTTATATAATTACGGCCGGTGAATTCACGTGACTTTCGCGTTCCATCAAAGCGTTCGGACGCGCATCACCACTCGTTGAAGTCCATTGTGCATAACACTCTCCTTCATCCCGTCTATCCATGAAGGATGATACGAAGCCCGCAATAACTGGTTCGGGAGTCCCGTAAGAGACGCTTGCAAGGAAATAGCAATTGGAAGCGTTCGTGTTCGGCCCATTCCATCTTCTTCCCTTTTCGACACCTCAATTAGGCAGCAGGCATGGTGGCAGAACTATTCGAGTTTCCCTTTGACCTAGCTAAAGTGAGGCTACAAGCTCAAGTTTTATCCTTTACCGACAAAGGTTCTGGATTCGCTTACTATGGGCCTTTACACTGCTTGTATCGAACTGGGAAGGAAGAAGGCCTGCGAGGCCTCTACCGGGTACGCCCACTTCGTTTTGAATCGACTTCGAAAACTTGACTTTGTATTGAAATATCTATTAGGGTCTGTCAATGCCTCTCGTTGGCTCCATGGCGCATACCGCTGGGCTCTTTCTTGCGTACTCTTCTTTTCAGAATGCCATTCGGAACATAAATTATGAAGACCCCTCACAAAAAGAACTGACCATACCTGAAGTTGGTATTGCGGCAACTGGTGCAGGATTCCTAACAAGCTTCATCTTGTGAGTTCTTCTGTCTTTGCTGGTGAATGATTTAGAAACTTGGATCAAACTAGAACTCCGATAGAGCTCGTGAAATGTAAGATGCAAATCCAAATGATGGATTCGTATCCACGGGAGGTTCGGTCCAATCTCAAACCTTCGTTTGTATACACCTCGATCTCCGAATCATTCTTCTCCTCAGCCCCCATCCCCTCCTTAGTAGCGGCCAATGAGGGTATATGCGGCACCTCATCTTTACGACGACTGACAACGGATACGAGTCATACTATTCTCTCGTCTCTTCACAAACCATCGTATCCTAACGTTCACACAAACACACCTCTCGTGAAGCCTCCTGGTGCCCTCTCTATAATCCAAAGCATATTGCGAGACAACGGACTGAAAGGCTTTTGGCTGGGCCAAACAGGCACTCTCCTACGCGACACAGGAGGAACCGCTGCCTGGTTCATGATCAAAGAGATCGTAGCAGACGTTCTAAGAAACAGGAAACATCGAAAACAACAGACCACAATTGACTGCGACGAATACGTTTCTCACCGCGCCGAATTTACTGAGGACATCCTATTGTGGGAGTCTGCACTAGCTGGCGCAGTAGCAGGAGGTGCTAGCACATTACTTCTATACCCAGCCGATACTGTGAAAAGTGCGATCCAGACCGAGGAAGAACTAAGGCCATCTTTGCGAACATGTCAAGCTCTACGCCCGGCCACATTTTGGCGAACAGCTTCCAGGATGTATCGCGCCTGTGGTGTAAGTGGCTTCTACGCTGGTTGTGGTATGACCGTTGCGACGAGTATCCTCAGTAGCGGCCTCATTTTCGTAATATATGATGGGCTGAAATGGGCTATCTGACGGTAACTAGTGAAATCGTCTCAGAGAATGTATAGAACAGTTTGGCTAGGTTTGGCTGTGTCACTCCCACTCCCTGTAATAGTTTATTTAGATAGATGATAGGACGTCCTAATACACTCCAATGATGGCGCCCTTCTTTAAATTTCGCTCGTTTTGGAAAACGCGCTGGTATATAGTCGATAAGCGAAAATCATGATTGTCATAAGTTATGAGGAGGCCAAGCCCATCGTGATAATGAACCCGCTCGAGATCTCCTGTTCGAGATTGAATGTATCGGATAGTGATGTAATTATACTCTAGATGTCAAAGGTGAAGGATGCAATATTCCATGGTACAAATGCAAAAGTGGAAGGTGTAAAGATAAGATGAAATCCAGAATCATAAGTTTGCCATAGGCTCTCGTGCATGTCCATTTCGACGGCGATCCTCCCAATGTCGACGAGCGAGCTTTCGCAGCTCAGACTTGATGATTTTTCCTGATGGCGTATGTTCTAAAAATAGCAAATATCACGTCAATACGTTGCCAGATATCCGTTCCCGGTGCTCACTGACCAAATGGCTCATGCAACACCACAATCATAACTGGTACAGCGAATCTAGGAAGACTAGTGATTGGAAATTAGTGCCTGAGAACCTGACTTGCTTCATTGAGCAGCTCACCTCCGGCGCGTGATGTCAATCAGCGCGGACTCGGAGACATGTCCTTGGTAAGCAGGCTTTATGGACACAACAGCAGCCACCAGTTCCCCTAAACGCTCATCAGGGACGCCCACCGCCGCGGCCTCCAGAACCCGAGGATCAGCATACAGGGCATTCTCCACCGACACCGAGTCCTGGAATTCAGTGATTCAGCGAGCGCTCTGTTGCCACATGTCATTTTTAGAGACGTACCACATTCTCTCCACCACGAATGATGACGTCTTTTACTGTAGTGATAGAATTAGTCAAGTCATCAGAAACATCATGGTACAACTTACATCTATCTTTGATGTAAAGGAAGCCCTCTTCGTCGAGATATCCAAGATCTCCACTTCTTAGCCAACCGTCCTTTGTTATCACCCTATCGGTCGTCTCTGCACATGGATTTAAGCTACGGAAATCTCCTAGAAAAAAAAAAAGAATACCTGGATCATTCCAATACCCCTTCATAACGTTTGGCCCTCGTCTGCGTGGATTTTGGTTAAATAATATAGAAGTACAACCCGAAACACTTACAGCCAGACCTCTCCAACATGATTGGCAGGCAGACATTTGCCGCCCGCGACTATCTTAATCTCGTTTATAGGACATGCCAAACCCCTGGGGATCAGTGAATAAGGACACGTAACAGCAAGTTGTATTTTGCCCTTACGTGCTAGCAGGTCTTGCGAAATAATCGTCTCCCGCTATCTAACCCATATTTAATATCTTCGCCAAAATCGAAATCACGAAGCCCGAGGAACTTACTGAAACAGCGATCGAATTTGTCTCTGAAAGACCGTATCCCTGAGTCCTAAGTGAACCAAAAATGAAAAAAGGAAATTTATACGCAGAGACAACATACATCATAGCTTTCGGAAATGCTTTCCGTGCTCGCCCAACGAGTGAATCTGGGGTGGGTGAGCCACCAAACAGTAAACCCTCAAGAGGATGACCGGCAAGTGAACTATCGATTAGATCTGCTACCATCGCGGGTACACTGACGAACAGATATGAGCTTCTTTGAAGAATCAAAATACCCTAAGACCTACCCTCCTGCAACGCCGACGTTCTCCTCCCGGATTAGTCTAGATAAAATTAATGAGGGAGTTCAATTGCTCTGTGTCATGCTCATACCTCGCAGCTAGTGAACGAGACAATATATCAGGGAACGTTTACAACCACGTATGAACAAGGTGCTCCACCTTCTTCTGGTTCCCATTTTCTGGAAAGTATAATCTTCATGCCAGTCAGCGTGGCCATCATCTTTAAGAAAACGATTCAGTTAAAATAACGAGACCCAGTCAGGATACTACGAACTGAATAACTGGTTGATCCTGTTACATGAAATAAAGGAACAGCTACAAGAGTGCCAGGTTGTGGCCCTTGTCGTTGAATGCTCGGTAGAGGTAGCCCATTCCGCAGAGCCGCTCTGAAGCTACCGACAAGAACCTACAACAGGAATGAGCGGGATACACGTAGTTAAAGGATCCACCCACATTGAAGACGTTGCTCAGGAATTGCCGTTGTGTGCTCAAGACACCTTTTGGTAATCCAGTCGTTCCTGTCACCGAAGTGTATTCAGTCTGGGGAGAAAAAGTGAGAGTAATAGCGATACATACCTGATGTGAATATGATCGTCGCATTGTCTTCAGGTTCTATTTGTTCGCATAACAAATCTTGCAAGTCTATTGACCCTTTCAAGGAGTTGACGGCCTGATTGAGTGACCTCATGTTCTGCCAGGGATGATTGTCTTCTGCAATGACGAGAAACGCCACTGTTCCCGCCTCTTCTTGTATTTGGGAGGTGATCGGTTCTAGGATGTCCGCTCGCTCGGGATCAACGATGATTACCTTGCATCCCGTGTGAGTTAAGCAATGCTTCAATGGCCTTACAGGCAGCCATCTGGACGAGAAGCATCAGAAGAGGTTAAAAGAGAATGGAGATTGATACGAACGCGTTAGCTAGTACAGCAACGGCTCCAATCAGATCTAGCACAGGCAAAGGTTAGTGGGGATGAAGCTGGAGGGCGCATATAAGGACGTACGACAGGCCCAGAAAATGACGAGGTAGTCGGGACAATTGCGCGAGCATATGCCAACTCTGTCCCCTATCAAGTATGTTAATTAATGAGCACGATTTTAGCGCACCGAATTGGCTTACCCTTGCGTAACCCGTAAACTCTGCGGAACAAAGTTGCTACTTTGATCGCACGTTCATGTACTTGGCGATATGTGAGGCGCTGATCCTCGTAGACAATGTAGGTTTGATTTGCGTATTGGTTGACGGCTGACAACCAAAAATTCCTGCAAGAAGGCCAGAGGTTTTTGTATACGTGGTAGAGTCGACCGTCGACGAGAGATAATTCGGTCTCATGTATGTTGCCCGGAGCACAGAGGACGGCATCAGCTGGAATGGAAAGGCTGAGGATGTGCCAGGGTGAGGTAATGACGACAACTCACTTTCGGCTAGACTGCGCGCGGGAGACCAGGACATGTTTTACGGAGGAAACGGAGGGGTGAAAGAGGGCGAAAAGACATGAGAGGATGGCCTTTTATTGTAACGTGGTTCCTCCACAAGGAGAACGCTGTCACCTTGCGGCGGAAGTTCTTCCAGCTGTGTCGGGATAAATGCTAAAATCAGAATGAATGATCTCCAACAACACCAGCGCCTTACCCCCGCGGACTGCCTCCTCCTCCGCGGTTTCTCCCATTCCTACTACTCTAAGCGAGAAGCACCAGATCTCCCTGTTCTCTCTTTCCGCTTCCCGGTTTTGTCACCCACATATGCGGCTAGTACCTCCTTCGTTCGTCAATGCCATGAGAAATGGCTGGGTCTGTAGTCTATAGAAAGGGGAACCATTTCAACCTTTGTTGCAATAGAGTTCAATCATCGTTTGACGGCCTGCTGTCCAAGTGGGCCCGGGCTCATCCTGCCCTCACACCGTCCTCGGGTGCATGTTTTTTTTCCACACCTGAAATAGATAAGATTGGCAGATGAAGATGCCATCTACCCTGGTGGGAAAGAACACTTCTATAGATCGGAGATACTGATATTATGTTTTCCTGACACTTTGCCATGGGAGCTTTGACACGGTCCTGGAAGAAGCGCGGACATTGTGATCGACACTGGAGATTGCCCTTGGAGCATGATTCGACGAAGTTAGCGTGTGTATCGAGTCTGGTCGTCTTCTTGTATTTTCTCTTAGGTAGAAAACGCATCTCAGGGACTCTGATGCGAATTGATTAGCCGCGAAAGAACCGCTATGAATCTCTCCATTTCTCCTCCATCCCTGAAGAAAGACCAGTTCCAACTTCCGGGTCTATGTCTGTCGCTTTTGACCAAGAAGTGAAATTTCATGCATTTAACCCCTGGAAGTACTGACTACACTAATCTCGTCATACTTGGCGCATGTCTATCATTCGCCAGTTATTAAAGCGCCCGCAACCAATGCTAAGAACTACACGATGCTAGGGTTGGAGCCTCCGCTCCTCTGGAGAAACGTAAGAGCACTTCACATAAGTAGCTCCCTATTAGCCTGATAAATGTAAAATTTGCTGGAAACAAAACGAGACATCATTTTGTTGACCGGAGGAATACAATAGCTCGGTGATTGCCAGTACTCTTTCAAGGGTCGCGGGCGACAAGCATGTTCCTCGGATGTTTGTTCGTGTTAGGAACAAAAGTTGTAAACATCAGGTCTTCAAGTTTAGGGCGGTCATCATCATCATACGTCAGAAAATGCAAGCACCGGAAGACCTCGAACCCATTGTCAGGATACGCGAACTCGCTAAAGATAAAGTCAATTTTGTTCTCGAGAATGTAGATCTCGCGTGAGTTTGGCTTTGTATCGACCGCCCTTTTTTCTGTATTCGAGCAGTAATTCAGTTTCGCCAACTCATTTCGTCGAGTGATGATGGCAGACCTTCCAACCGTTGGTATGTCTACCCGAAATTCACTGTTCCCATAACCTCAAATTTTCTCCAGCCATTGACATGGTTGAAATCGAAATCAATACGACCGTATTACCAGATGAATTCATTGCTCATCGTCTGGGGCAAATCCCGTTACTAAGTTCAAATTGCGACGAAGCTATCCGATATACAAGAGTACGTCATGTTCCCGCCTCGCATGAGACTACGGCACCGAATTAACGGGGCAACAGGATTGTACATGCCTTGCAGGCTGTCCTTTTTGCTCCATTATGCTCAACCTTCATGTTTCATGTAATGACGATAACACTATGAACGTCACAAGTAACCATCTCGATATCATGCCTTTCCCGGAAGACCAAGAGCAGCAGACCGATCCAGGAGAAGAATTGTCAAAGCGAGGAGAATACTTTGGCCATCCTGTGGGGAAAAGTGAGCATACGACCCTTATTCGTCTTTCACTGACCAACTCATAATGGCCCTGAAGACGACCCAAATGCGTCACCCATCCTGATCTGTAAGATCCGTAAAGGCCAAGAGTTGAAAGCCAAGTGTACCGCTAAAAAGGTCAGCACTATCTATCTTACCTAGTATTGCTTCTTATCCACTGTAGGGTATAGCCAAAGAACATGCCAAATGGTCGCCATGCTCTGCTGTGGCTTTCGAGTATGATCCCCACAATAAACTCCGGCATACCTCATATTGGTTCGAGACCGACATAAAGGCTGAATGGCCCCTGGGCGAGAATGCGAAGGAGGAGGAACCACCACGAGACGATGAGCCCTTCGATTACAATGCGAAGCCAACGAAGTTCTATTTTGAAGTTGAAACTGATGGCAGCCTAAGCCCGCAAGAGGTCGTAATGAAGGTCGGTTTGATCAAGAATACTAGAAAGCGTCGCTAACGATGCATCTTACAGGGTCTCGCTGAACTGCAAACAAAATTAGCTAACCTCATTTACGGCCTGAAAACGCAGCCAGAGCTTGAGATGATACCTAGTGATCAACCACCAAATGGTGCCGCAGCCGAAACGGGAGGTTGGAGTATGTCAGCTGCTAATCCTCCGGGCCCAGCATCATCTGGACTCCCAACAGGCGCTTGGACTGGAGGTGCGAGCAGCCAGTGGGGAAATACAAGTCCGGGACAAAGAAGTGCTACCAACGCCACAGGCTGGGGTGCGAGTCCAAATGCTGCATCGTGGTCTAGTGGCGCAACTGCAGGCTGGTCAAGTCCAGGTCAGCAATCGAACGGTTGGAATGTGTGATTGCTGCATTATTCATTCCGTGGGCTACGAGGAGATGATTTTCTTTTACCCCATTAAGTGTTAGTTGGGCCACTTCGCGTGTTTCTAAAAACAAAAGTATCTGAAATGTACGCTAGAGCTATGAATAAATTAGATAAACAAGTGAGAACGCAATCTCTGATAACTAATTCGCATTCAATAGTGCATCTTCATATTCGGCGGGGTGTCAGTTCAATTGACTCCTGCGGGCGATCATATGGAACAGATGTCGAAGGTATTGATGCTCGGACCGTGGTTTGGGTTACGATTGGTCTTTGATGCAGGCCTTCCTCCGGAAGCCCTCTCCCTGAGCTCGGCATGCGCATCTGTAATAGCTTTGATGAAAAACGGGCGGTATTAAGTCAATATGTATTGACATACCTCGCTCTCTTCCCCAAACACCTTATCTAAGGGATCAGCTTTAGAAGCGAGTCAGCCACATGAGCAACATCTGCGTGTGTAAAGCATTATGCTGTAAAACTTACTCATTATTTCGTCCTTGCCACGAAGGTGCCAGCTGCCGGTAGGCACGGGAGCGTCAAGATGACTAGCCTTCTTCTGTGCTGCTTCTTCTCTGTCCTTAGCTTGAATAAACTCCCATGGAACCTGAGTATAGCGGGTCGTGCTTGCAGGTGCATCTGGATCGCCTTTGGGACCGTGTATATTGAGTTCACCTAGCATAGATTTTAAAGCACATATCCATTTGTTACGACGTCTAACTGGGGGAAGAAAATGAAAGTGATCAACCCCACGTAAAATGGAAGAAAGGGGTAAACGACAACAAAAAAAATATCATACCTTTCAGAGCTCCTTGCTGCCAGTTACTCTTATACTTAATATCGGCTGTCAATGTCAGTTTCTCTTGCTCGGGAAAGTCTAGATAGAAGTCAGCAGCTGTGACTTACGGAGGAGTAGGAGGAGGAAATTTTGACTTTTTTGCGATTGAGAAAAGATTCACCTTTGACTGTGACATCGAAGGACGGCTGGAAGTCGCGCCGCTCATTTTTGACAAACTCGAGCATCTTGTCTCGAAGCTTCTCTAGGTCTTCAAAAGTAGTAGAATACGCAACGTCGAATAAAAAGGTTTCCGACATCTAGTATTTTTTGCGGATGAAGCTACTGGTTTATCGGAATGATTTAGCAGACTCACTTGAGGACTTCGACGAAGGTTTTGAATGAACTAAGAAATGCATGGTAAGGCAAATATAGATCCCAAAGAAAATTTGAAACCTACCAACGTGTTCAGTATAGTATTGGGAGCTTGGACGAGTGCTGATCCGCAGTCGAGAAAAACCGAACTGAGTAGACGGATTTCTTTCACAGTATAGATCTCTTTGTTGATGACTACACGATCTCCAACATCAAACGGATGCTTGATAAAGAGAAAGATGATGCTAGTCAAGACCTCCTGCAAACTACTGCCGATCAACCAGCTCAGACCTAGACGGACACAGTACTCAAAAATTGATTAACAGCTTCAAGGATTTGAAGAGCATACCAAGAATCAGAGTTCCAGCACCAGTCACAAGGGTCAAGAGTTGTGCTTCCTACACACACAACTTCCAGTCAGCTATGCACATCCTCTTACGTCCGTTGACTTCGCACGTACCAAAGCCACGGCAAAGATCAAAGCAGCTACAACTACATAAACCGACATCAGAATGTTATCAAGACGGCCGACGGCGCTGTCAAGATCCCGCATTGAGTTTTCGATGGACAATTGTTCTCTATGGAATTCCCTTGAAAAAGTAGATAGAGATCAATTAGAACGTAAGATCTGGATGAGTCGGACCACGAATGCTCACAAACAGGCCATTTCAACTTCTTCACGTGAAGCATCACCATTTCCATCTCTATCAAAGAGAGAAAAGACAGAGGGGGCCTCCTCGGAAGGGAAATAAGGAGCGATATCCTTCTCGAAAACATAGCCTGCCCCAGGCTTGGCGAACGAATAGAATATCCTGCGAGCAAGCTACAATTTTCTAATGTTTGGATTTGCATGGTTTAAACAATAAAAAAAATAACCCACTAAGCGGGATTTATTGGCCGACTCCAAAGCCGTTGTTACCATCGCTTGAGGCGAATTGGGCTGCAATACTGAACTATTTCGAGAAATTATAATTTGAAATAATGCTCACGCAAAATATTTTTTCTTACCTTCCAGCAATCTCAGATGCCACGTTCCCGAACGCTGTCGTAGTAGCCGTTGCAGCTAAGCGGACACCATTACGCAATCGTTTAAAGATACGCTTCGGGTTGGTGGCTAATGATCTGGTCTCTTGTCCTGAACCAAGTGTACCAGGAACATCATGCGAATAACGATAAAGAGCAACAAGCGA
Source organism: Agaricus bisporus var. bisporus H97 (assembly GCF_000300575.1). NCBI lineage: Eukaryota > Fungi > Basidiomycota > Agaricomycetes > Agaricales > Agaricaceae > Agaricus > Agaricus bisporus. The sequence goes on along the minus strand of NW_006267368.1, from coordinate 1,270,412 downwards.
TTTGACAGCGAATTTTTGGTCAGCAATACGTTCTAAAGATATGACAGAAGAGTAAGTTTCGTTTCCTCAAAGAGCCCTGACATCTGATGGAAAACGACTTTTTGACTAACCAGCATAAGATCTTTCATGGAATTTAGCAGCGATCCATTGTATAGCAATTTTTTCGAACAAAAGGATAGCAGCGCAGAGGAAAGCAGCAAACAAAAGTTTTCCAATGAGGTCCACGGCATTTCTACTCTTTTCCCCGTTGGTATGTTGATTATTGTCAATGATTGGATTCCAGGTGATCCAGATACTGAGCGCCCAGATAAAGAAAGCCATGTACCTGACGTAAATCACATTTGCTTAGAATACAAACAGAAAAGTGATGGAGACGTTTGACGTACCGGTAAAGCGCTTGTAACCAATCAATGTATCTCCTGGATGCCACGGCTACGATTCCTATCGTTGATCGTGCGATGACCGGCATGATTCGCCTATTATTGTAAGTCGGCCTTGAGTGTTGTCTAAATTTTTCAAAGGAAAGACCCACGAGATAGCCAAGGCAGCCCACCAGCCTGGGTGAAAAAGACAAGTCAACAAGAAGCTCCGTTACCATAGACCTGTTCTTACATACCTGCCCAGCAGATTGTCAACCAAATGCTCCACCACAACAATTTGACGCCCCATATCTTATTATGAAATTAAGGATAGCTTCAGAGTCTTCCAGGACATTTGGACTCACGTTGGCATTGGGATATACGGTGAGGGATAGGATCCCCGGAATCCATAAGATACCAAGCATAGGAACGATAAACAAAATCCAACGCGTGATAATAGAAACATTGAGAAGGTATTGATAAAGCTTCACGAACTATATTCATAAATTATGTTTTTTTCAACCTTTCTTCCATTTATCATTACAAGATAGTAGAAAACTCACTTTATTATTCGGCATATCCCCATCCGCAAAAACCAAATGAGCTTCACTCGCATTTCGACTATCAAATCCCTGATAATCCTGCTCGAATTTCTTGACATTAGAAAGTAAATCCCAACTCGACTTGCGTGATGAATTGTTCGTGGTAGGAAGTCCTGGAATACCAGCTTGGTCAGTGTCCTGGTGGTGGTGATGTAAATTTGCTGGCGGAACTGGCATAGGCATGGGTGATTCAGTGAATGGATTTGAAGTGCTGTTGTGTTCTGGAGGGTCTACGATATTGTTTTGACCTTGGAGAGGACTGAGATGAGTGCGAGACGTATTGGAAACAGAGTAATAGTGGTCACTCTGGTGATTCCAAAGGTCAAAAACTGGTTCGGATATGTCTAAGCCTTTACGTCGTTCAGCGTACCTCTATCGAATTCAAATCGTCTTGTGCGCGTCGGGTTGCTTTAGGGAAATGCATAAAACTCGAGAATCCAGCACTTGCAAATCGAAGGAGACCAGCTGAGAAAACCAAATTAAGTATGTGTGGATATATCAATGTGAAAAGAATTCTGACTTACTTTGGACTTGGAATCAATAGAAGGGATAACCAGTAATGGAATTTGAATACCCGCCGGCGGGAACTTTAGGCTTTCGAAGGCGTAAAGGAAAATAGTCGACAAGAGTCAAGTTGGTTAATGACAGAAAATTCTACCGCATTCATCATGTCAATAAAGCTCGGGTATCAGTACCCCGATACTTCATATGTTGTATTCGGATGTTTCATGTGATGTTCCCATGAAGTCCGGAAACTAGGTGGACACCATCATCGCGTCAAAAATTGCAAAACACGCGTCAATTTGCCTTGCAAAACGACCAACAAGAGTACGCTGGTAAAAAGGTCAAAATGACGTTGTTAATAGCCAAGACCAATACAGAACCGGGATTATTCTAGATACTCACCCAAGACTGGCAAAATTCAAGTTCGGATAACCAAGTTGGTTTATATGTCGTAATGCGTATAACAAGTTGATTGAAACAACAGGGTTACGTGGAAGTAGCGCGCATGACTAGATCAACTTGGAAAAGCAATCGACTTTGAGAATTAGTTGTAAAGTATGTACGTGGCTCCTAATTATCTATCAATAGGGTAGGTCCGGCCTCGTCTCTAGGAGTGATATCATGACTTGGCCTTATCTCGCGGTGCTACACGCCGATAGATATCGAGCAAGGTCGTCGGTAAGATGTTGACAGTCGAAGATCCAGCATATACAGCTGTTCCAAATCTCGGGTATAAGAATCGCTGGATATAGTAAGCTCCTTCCGCGGCTGGAGTTGAATGCGTGGATGGACAAGTACGGACAGGCATTACGGAAGACGTGCCTCATCGACGTACCACGCTAACTCTGTCGTACTCTGTCGAAGTCGACCTCTCCTACGCCCAAAACACCGGACGGAGAAGTAGGAAGTGATGGTGATGGAGCCGAAGCACTATGTCTCCGGGGTTTGAAAATAAGCACTACAATCAACCCAAAGATAATCAGGAGGAGTAAAAAGATGCATTTCCTTCTTCCCGTCCTTTGTTGATATCTAGGGGGGGAAAGACGTTATGAATACATTCGCGGGATAGAAGGTACTATGAACAGTGCCTACGTTTGAGCAACATCCAGTTCTTTCACTGCGTCTTCCACCCGAATGGCTGTCTGTTCGATATTGTACTCCACACTGTCTAGCAGGGTTCCTTGATCGATGACGAGAACGGACAAGTCTTTGAATAGCTCTGCGAGTTGCGATATTGATTTTGCGATCTCGGACAACTCTCTATCACGCATTTGCAAGTCAGCTGTTTCCGGATCATGCTGTACGAGAGATAGGGACTGATTTTGGGTGTGAGACTGCAGGACACGGCAAGAAAGGAGAGTGCCAAGCGAAAGATGGATACACAAGTATGACGAGGTTTGGCCATATACAGGGGGAAAAACGCGATGATCATGATTAAATCGCGGGGTAAGAAAGGGGTCTCGCCGAAAATGGGAAACATCGAAGATTGACGTAGCCGCAACATTGGAATCGGTGGACAGACGTCATGACAGTAAGTGAGTACCGAGTTTTTTTTTTGAGAGTGGCGAGAAGCGAGCACGGGTAACGTGAAGCGACGAAAAACGCGGAGAGTAAGATGAACGGGAGCTGATGACAAAATGAAAAGAGGCGTACGGCGGCAGCGACGTCATCATCGACGGCGGTCATTCCATCGGAACCTTTGAGGGAAAGTGTCCCGGAAGCAATCAGAAGGTCCTGGTTCTTAATGGCATGGCCTTGGAGTTCTAAGCGGACAAGATGAGAGGGGAAAGGAGACTTGAGAATTTGACAAACGGACTTTCCATGTAAACGCGTTGCTTCTTGCGAAAGGTGGAGCTGAGGTCCTGGACCTTGGCAGCCAGGCCACGCTGGACGTTTTTCGCGGTGAGTGTCTGGTTATGGGACAGTTGGGCATCTGGAGGGAAAGAATGGGATTGGGGGCTGGAGCCGACTTTCTGAATGAGAGCCTGGCATCGGCGGAAATCCTAGAGGAAGCGGATGAATGAAAAGAGACAAGAAGGATTGATGGAAATTACTCTAGTGATGTCAGTTGTGAGAGCCTCGATTTCACGCTCTTCCTGGGACCGGTCCGAGAAACCGGGAAGAACATGTTTAGCGTGTAATTTATCGAGAGCAGCGACTGGGCAGAGGGGAAGATGAGGTGAGCTCGGGAAAGGGAAAGGGAAACATGGAGAGAAGGAAGCGCACCCTTCGCCTGGGTCTCGGCAAGAATTTCGTGGACCTGGTCCGTGTAGTCTACCCTGCAGGCACATAAGCGATGTGGGGAGACGACGCGGGGAATGGGTGGACAGACCACTTGGGGGGGAGGTGCACGTCGAGGGCGAGATGGGTGGAGGCGGAGATGAGATGTTCGTGCTCGTTGCCGCTGTCGGCGTCGGTGTAGCGGGGAAAGGCGCCGAGGGCTCTGGAGTCGCGATAGGAGAGAAAGAGGCCGGTGCGGGAGCGGGTCGTGGGCGGTGACGAGGGCGCCATGGCGGTGGTGGGAGGGCGTGCCTGTTTGCGGCTATTTGGCTGGATCTGAGATAAAAGGCGATAAAAAGTGATAAAAGGCGGGGAAGTGTACGCGACAGTCCAGCCATGTGCACGCTCAAAACGTCCGTCTTTCTCTTTCCCACTTGAATTCCAACTAACCCCTCCCACAGCGAAGGCATCCAGCACGGCTGCGGCCACTACGTCTCCGTACGTCCCCCCCCCCACCCGTTCTTCACCCCCAACTCATTCTCCCACCAGCAACGCTCTACCCACAAAGACGACTGCGGAAGCAAATACTGTATCTGGTCCAACAGACATGCACAGAACTGCCCACACTGTCCCCAGTGCTCCCGCGTGCGTTTCCTCTTCCCAACCCCGTTCTTCTCGCCCTCTCATCCTCTCACTAGTTCCTCGGCCCCGACTCCGAAGAGGTCATTCTCGCCCGAGTACCCGACTACTGCAGATCCTGCACCTACTGGTGGAAGGAAAACAACGCCTACCGTCGCAAGGATTGACCGTCGCACGACACCGATATCCTGACACCCTCTATCATACTATCACTGTAACACCACCATTGTCGACTTGCTAATATTCTCCGACCCGGCAGGCCCTGCTCCTTTGCTGTATTAACCATCGACTTGTATTCCACATCTATCCATATATATATGTAGATAGCCACATCTAATTTATAATCTTAATAGCCACTCGCATATCACGGGAGCTACCACTTGACCGCCAGCCCAACAACGTCGCTTTCTACAGCCCGATATTCTGTCCTGAATAGCCCCTTCTTCTCACTGTCTCCATATGCTTCCCAAAGCTCTTCCACAATCCCATCAGCCACCTGGTCTGCACTTCTCTCTGCATCAACTCGTCCCGTGTCCCGCCAATAGGCCTCCTCCACCTTTTTAGTCCATCCTTTATCGCCCCATTTGGCACTTGCACTCGGTATAGCTCCTTCCCCATCCCAGTCCCTCTGGTATCCTTCCGCATCAAGTGAAGTCCCATCTGGAGGCTTCAGCTGACCACCACCATTGACACATCCACCTGGGCAAGCCATGACTTCCACATAATCATACTTTCTCTCACCATCACCTCCCGGAGCACCTCCCTCACCCCCTTGACCTTTTCTTGCCGCCCGCAATCTCCGTACACCTTTCCCTGCACCGCCCGGGGCACCCAACCGACCTGCAGCACCAGACCCGACTCTCACCCCCCGCTCTCTACCCACTTTCCTCACCACATTCTGCAGGTTTCTAAATCCATAACATTTGGCGCCCTTGAAAATCACCTTCCCAACTGCATCGCCACTTAAACTAGGTGCCGATTCACGAAGCACGTATTCTTCATAGTCCGAATTACGTACAGTCTTGACACTGAGCATCAGTGGCACCGGTGATGTCTCGGTGAGATGACGCAGAATAGAATGAAGGTATGATCCTGACGACGTTCCTGAATGTGTCACGAGTTCCGGAAGGTCGATTCCTGGATGACGTCTTGCGGAGGTAAGATCTTTAAGAGGTATCGACCTTGAGGTCGTCAGATCCGATGGAGATTGTGAACTTGTCTTGAGATCCCATCCGAATTCTTTCATCATGAGCTCCAATTCGCCAGTCGTAACCACGCAATCCACGTCCCTCGTTTGGAAGATATCATCAAAGAAATCTTGCCGCGATGCTTCAAGCTTCTTGTCATAACATGGCATCACCGAAACGTGATAAATCTCATTCGGCCTATAGGGAATTAACAAAAAAAGCCAACAAGTCGAGGAAGCACGTACTGTTTACCCAACCTTTTCCCTATCCACTTCTTCACCAGTGTCCCCATAACCTGTTGTGGACTCTTCGTCCGGGCGATAAACGGTAACATTTCAGGATGCGCTTTCTCCGCATAACATATCCATCCCGGGCACGCACTTGCGAGCATGGGCAACGTCTCAGAAGGTGATCTAGGCGAACCATCATCATCACCTTTAGCAAGGTGTTGCTCTCGTCGTTCGATAAATTCTTTGACATGTTCGTTTAATGAGATATGTCGAGCGAAATTCGTGTCGAAAACATAAGCGAATCCCAGAATCGAAGTGCAGAAAGTTCGTATGCGGCGAAAAATTTCTCGTGGTGTCAACAATTCCGATGGATTATGTTGAGAATATGCAGCCGCGAGCGATGCCAGACTTTGAGGGGCTATCGATATGATTGGTATTCGTTCGTCGGATGGGTTGGATAACACAGATAGGACTTCAACATGAGATTGAAGTGTTATGAGCACTGATTCTGCAGAAGTTATGCATCCACTAAAGATTGAGATATGTTCATCAGCCGAAGTAGAAAAAAAAAATGAAAAAGATCATTATGCGCACCTACATGCCAGACAATCATTCAAACTTATCTGCGCTTGCTCCAACTTCCGTCCCGTCACATCTCCCCCATCTTGCGCAACCTCGTAATACGTCCCACTTCCATCTATATGAATCTCAGTCTGATACAACTCGTCAGCAATCATGCAGAAACTGAATCGGGGGGGTAAGACACTCACAGCAGCAGCACCGGCATCTTTTTCCTGTTGAACTGGCTTGTTCGTTTGCTCGACGGGCTTGATACATGCTTGAGAAGGAGTGATAAAATCATTGAGGTCAGTGAGAGTCTAAAATTTCTCAGTTTCCGTTCTACATAGTTTTAGCGAGAAAAAGCGTACCAAGGCACCAGAGAATGCCATATTCAACGTCTGATTATCAGAGTTATGTGGAAGGATTTGAGTGAGAGCATAGAGTCAGAGGAGTGGAATTGCATTAGTAAGTGACATGTTATTTTCCGAGACTCCGATCAGTGATCAGTAACTGGACAAGTCTCGCGTGATGACTTCGGAATCAGCCAGTCAAGTTCGAAATAAAAAGCAAGTGTTGACGTCCGTGGGATAAATACAAATCTAAATTAGGGGTGTACAAGAGAGAATACAAGAAAGAGTCCCCAGTCCATGCAGGATGCTTAACCATGACAAGAAAGCATGCGCTTGCTTCTTAAAAAAGCAATGTAATACTCAGACAGAATAATAGGAGGGTCACTGTTGGAATACTTGAGGTTAAAGAGGCAGCACTCCTGACAGGATCTCCTGTGAGATTTGATGGCGCCGAGCTACCCCACAACGCGATGTTGCGATAATACGTGTGCGTTGTATCCGGAGTAGCCCAGGATTTGTCGGAACCTGGACGAGGGTGGTCAACAGAAGATAATAGACGCATAAAGAGCGATAATCACCTCCAAAGAAGGTCCTGGAGTACGATTCGTTCAGAGTGTCTGTGCAAAGGGGTGGAGCAACTTACGAAAAGAATAAACCATTGACATGAAGAGTGTCGACGGATCTGATTTGCAGCCCTTGTTTCGACACAGCAATTCTGTCATTGTAACTGGCCAACGTCAATGATACAAATCATCAACGGACGGCGAACAAGCTTACTAGACTTGGATCTCTCCATTTGCAATATTTGGAGGGTCATTCATTCGGACCAGCATCGTCACTCGGAGCCATCTATATTTTCAATCAGTGCAATGTCACATGCGACCACCTCGATACGAACTGTCCACTGATGAAACCAAAGACTCCTCGTTGCAAGCTGATTCCGAAATCGCTATTACATATGACGTCCTTGTCCTTGCATAGATCATTGGGCGAAGGAATGTACGCGTAGACTGAAACGCAAATCAGTCATACCGAAAACGGCGGTCACATCCTGTTCGAATACCTTCTCCTTCGGCGTCCTTTCGCCACATTAGCCTAGAACTAAAACATTCCTTGCCGTTCGGGGTACTATTACCACCGCTGCATCCGGTTCCTTCTAAACCCCCTCGTAGACCAGGCAGTTTCCCACCTTTGACCCATTCGAACGACGAGTCGAATGCCAGTTCATACGAGAGTAACATTGAGTTAAAGGAGGAGCCGTCACTGGTATTCCACAGATTATACCATTGCGCTCCCCCTGTATCATGAGAAAATGAACCTTTTGGATAGGTAATTTCGAGGACAGAAGAGTTTCCATTGCCAGGAGTGCCTCCCGAAGAGCCAATTGGGACACTATTTGGAAACGGGTCCTGAACAAAGGCTATGTCATTTGCTCCTTCTTGGATGCGACCCCCGCCGAGAGACCACTGAGAGACGACATGGCTAGCAGCATCATTCGAGGAAAGGGTAGATGCGGGGAAAGGAAAGACTGTGGAGGTGGCGAGGCCGTACTGGGAGGCGAGGGCAGATGCCATGGTTTGCGCTTGGACCGGGGTGAAAGAAGAGATGAAGAGGGGGAAGAAGAAGAAACAGAGTCGAGGAGCCATTCTAAACAAGCCTGGAGATCTGGGTCCAGCCCAGATGGATTGAAGATGGATGGTGTTGGACTCGGAGATTATTATTTTTTATTTCGACACTTAGCAACCGAGTTAAGTGGCACCGCCCTGCCCACGTAGACCACTGATCCATGCGTGACTGACCCCCCGCTTCATGTTCCTTCAATCCTCCAACCACAGATCTTCCGCTCCTCAAGATCATGAATCAGCCCGGCCCTTTCTCCGCGCCCGCTCCCGCTCACCAGACACCGTCGAAACTATCTTCTCCGCCGAGGACAACGACTTTGGTCCGAGCACCGACAAAGACGTAACAGCCACGCATCCTAAAGGACATTCTGTCCGTTTTGAAGACTCTGTCCAGGTCATCGCTCCGCCCCTCAGGTCCACACTGGCAAGTCGTGAAACAGGTGTGAACAAAGTTAATGACTATCGTCAGGCCCTGACAATTTATGCTTTGCAGAATATGAGCTTGATTCAGATAACCTAGACGATGAAAGGCTAGCGAGGCGGGATGGAGGCCAATCCGTCCCTCTTCTCGTCGGCCTTCTCGATGCAGCCGCTGCCCGCCGTAGTCTCGACACTTCCATACCTCTCTCATCATCATCCAACGGTCACGCCTTCGCAGCCGATTCGCTTGACTTGGATGAAATTGCAGCCAAGCGGACTGCAGGAGGTGGAATGATGAACTCAATAGCCAATATGGCCAATTCAATTCTGGGTGCAGGTAAGCTCGTCCGAAATAATTCCAGCGCGGCACTGACAGGTCAACAGGCATCATTGGTGAGGTGTCCATTCCGAAAATTCCTGCAATACGCGGTCCACTGACCTCGGATTCCTTCAGGACTCCCATATGCTTTCCGCCAAGCCGGGTTTTTCACCGGCCTATTTCTGCTTCTTGTGCTCTGCGCGGTCACCGATTGGACTATTCGCCTAATCATCATCACTGCAAAAATGAGTAGTAGCCACTCATACATTGGCATAATGAACCATTGCTTTGGTTCCAGTGGTCGAGCAGCCGTCTCTTTCTTTCAGTTTGCGTTCGCATTCGGAGGTACATATTTTTCTTTTTATGCCCTGTACAAACCTTTTACCTCCCTTCCAGGCATGTGCGCATTCGGCATCGTCATTGGTGATACCCTTCCGCCGCTTATGCGGTTTTTATTCCCCAGCCTCTCATCTATACCCGTCCTCAAGCTTCTCACCAACCGCCAATTCGTTATTGCTCTCTGTACAACATGCGTCTCATACCCTCTGTCACTCTACCGTGATATTCACAAACTTGCTCGCGCGTCTGGCCTCGCTCTTATTGGCATGTTCATCATTGTCATTACGGTGGTTGTCGAGGGCCCAAAAGTACCTGCGGAACTTAAAGGTGATCCGTCAAAAAAATGGTCCATAGCGGGCCCGGGAATTTTCCAAGCTATTGGCGTTATAAGTTTTGCTTTCGGTAAGTTGAAGCTTAAATTTGGGAAATGTTATGCACACTCATCGACACGCATTCAAGTCTGTCATCATAATTCTTTGCTAATATTTGGGAGCTTGCGCACTCCCTCTCTTGACCGTTTCGCGAGAGTGACACACATATCAACGTCCATCTCATTCATATCTTGTGCCATCCTGGCTGTTGCTGGCTTTACCGTGTTTACCGATAAAACACAAGGGAATATCTTGAATAATTTCCCCAAGGTATTTGTCTACTTTACATCACAGTTGATAAGTCTCGATAACCTGTGCACCTAGGATGATCTTTTAATCAACATCGCTCGGTTCGCGTTTGGCATGAACATGTTCACCACATTACCACTGGAGCTCTTCGTTTGTAGAGAAGTAAATCCCCATTTCACCTTCATGTTCGAACTACAAGTTTTTCTGATGCATGCCCTAGGTTATCGAGCAATTCTTTTTTTCGCATGAAACATTCAACCTTCAACGCCACGTCTTTTTTACCACCGTGATCCTCTTTTCTTCTATGTTTGGTTCGTTTCAGCTCTGAATGTGGTGTGTCCAGACCCTCATGACATTTCTTATAGTATCCCTGGTCACTTGCGATCTTGGCGTAATGCTTGAGATAACTGGCGGTGTCTCCGCTACAGCTCTTGCCTTTATCTTTCCTGCAGCATGCTACTTCAAACTCACCGATAAATCTCTTCCATGGTATCATCGAACCAAGTTACCTGCTCTGATATGTGTAATTTTCGGTGTTGTTGTCATGGTCATCTCGTTGGCGCTCGCCTTGCAGAAGTCATGGACGGTAGAAGGAGCTGCCAAGATGTGCGTGTAGAGGGTTTCTATAATGGTAGTAAGAGTCATTGCGGACGCTATAGCTCCTTACTTTCCATGTTGTGTGGCTAAGGACGTTGTATATGTGCGTACATTATGAAACTATTATATTCTAAGCGGACGAAGCAGCAAGGAAAGCACGGGTATCCTATGGCCAAAGCAAGAAGAGACAAGAAGAACGATGTGGCCCCTCACTCGATTGAGACCGCTTCTTTCAGTCCCGGTACCCCTTCGAGTTGTTCCAGCCGGCTGCCGCTGATCGTACTCTCCGAGGTCGAGAGAGGAGATACGTCCAAATCTTTGTAGTTACTCCATACGTATTCAACCCGCTCTGTCGGACGTTGATCTGGAGAACAATCGATGGGATCACAGACTAGTAGCCAGATTGCATCATAGCCTCCAGCTGATAATGGTGACCATTTAGGAATCTGGGAAGGTAGTGATAATAATAAAAGGGCACACCTCCTGGCACACCACCTCCGATTACACCAGCTTGAGTTACACATGCATTGAGAAGCTTCGTCTGCTCAGGTGGCTCTATCGGAACACCGGCAAGGACACCCATCTTTCGCATTTTCTCTCGTATATCCTGAGCAACAATCTTAATTGGGGCTTGAAGAGATAAGAGGAAATTATGAGCATGCCTGTGATATGCGGTGGGCTTCATAGAAGGCTTCAACGATAGGTATTTCTTCTTCCGGTTGCCATGGGTTTGCAGCCCACTGTGCACGTAAAATCTTATCAGAGGTAATCCAGGATGAACTCAAAAGATACTCACTTGAACAGGCTGGAGTGAAGAGATATATTTCAAGGCTGTACCATAGTTAACTGTATCTTGGTCATGAAGCGTCGAGATATGAAGCAGGGTTTGCGCAAAAGACTGGTTCAATTGGTCAATCTCTCTCCATAATGTGTCGGCTAGCAAACACTGTCAGTGCAGATTCGAGAAAGAAAGTGACTACCAAAGCCTCACACTCAACGCTGTTCTCTTTTCTCCATTTGAGAACCTTACCTACGAGTGATGGTGTATCGCTCCCAGCGTCTACATCTGCCAGCATTAATCGGGTCAACGGCGGAAGCTTAAACGGCTTGATGCTGTGATTCCATGACGGGTTGGACGGAGATATAACCGGCTCAAGCGTTTGATGCTGGTAAAGCGGATCGAGAATTGTAAAAACATCTCATTTCATAATTAGATGAAACACACCGTCGAATCATCCATAAGCAGTTGAAGAACTGCCGGGTCGAACCTCGTGTAAAGATGTGTCCCAAACACCGCGGCCGAGACGTCGAATCCACTTCCAACTTTTCCTTGAGCCAGACAGTGCACGTATTGAGCAAGATTGTGAGCGAGAGCTTTTCCCAACACGTCCATCTTCGCATCATGATTGTTCTCTGCGTCTTCCGAAAAAGCCGATTTCGGAAGAACAGAAAAATGAACAAGAAGCGCGGAAACAAGTGATGTTATGAGCGCTGCAGAAGACCCCAAGCCGGTTTTATGTACATCCGATAGTGTGATGCCCGACTTGTTGAAGGGTTTTATCATTTTCAGAGACTCGAGCGTCCTTGAGATGCTTAGCGACGCAAGCTAGGCCCCGATCAGAAAGATGGCAATGTAACAATGGTGAATGAATTGTTTACTGTCGCGCGCTGGGAATAGAAATCATTGTCCCCGACGATAGCAATATCGATTCCATGTGAGAGCACCTCTTGAATGATGGTTTTTTCCTTCAGCTCAACAGCTAACCTGATCGTCTTCTCCAATGCAAGTTGTACGAATTTGTTTTTTGTGGCGCTGCAGAAACCTTCCAGATGCATCCCACGGATCTATCATAACGTTACGCACTTGTTGGATCCAGGGTCGAGAATACTCTCGGAGTCGATGTCGACCACAAAATTCCAGGTTGCATCATTGAATTGAGGTGAACGAACGCGGATGTTACCTGAGCCGACTGTGGTATCATCTTGCACTATAGTATAAAAGCGAGAAGAGGCAGAAATGACAGTGCCAGAGTAGGCTGGGTCAAGCACGAGGTAACCTCCTGTGAGGAGGACCTTGCCTGGGGAAGAGACAACGGTTGAAAGAGGCATGATGGCGGGGGGATACTGTAATGATGCAGTACTTTATAGAGTGGCTCTCTCCCAAATTGGGCACTCCTCACACCGCGGGTCGACAATCTCCCTTTGCTCAGATACGTTCGTCGTCCTCGGTATCACATATGTCTATCATGATTAGACTTTAAACTAAATACCACTGTATTCGAGTCTAATTCGAAGGCGGTCTACCGTCCGCCTTGCGCAAACCAACTCTTTTGCTGACCACACGTCGCAAGATTACATCCCGGACACCGGAGTAGCATTTGTGTGCTTGTAGGTCCCTTGCCAGCACCATAATCCTGCAAATGTTGGGCCGCGATGTCGGCCAACGCACGGATAAATACCGGTGAATCATTGAGAGATTCTGCCCTGTATGCCTCCATCCCGAGCTAAGGTTTTGCGTCAAAGTGTAAATACAAGGCAATACTGATGAAGAAGAAGACTACGGACCTCTCTTGCCTCTTTTAAGTATTCGAGGTCAAGTTCATACAGAGTCTCGATATGGTCACTCGTGAACGCGATTGGTACCATGACTAGTTGCTTCTTGCCGAGGCGAGCTAAACCTTTGACTGCTTCGACTGTTGACATTCCCATCCATGCGGACGGGCCAACCTGAGATTGCCACACCAAACGGTAAGGATTCGAGTGGCCCAGGCGTTGCATGACGGCAGCGACCGATGCGGAGACTTCCAATATGTACGGATCTCCTCGGTTTACCACCGACATGGGCAAAGAATGCGCCGAAAATAAGAGCACGGTTTCCGACCGCGTTGCTTCGGGAAACTTTGCAAGGGCGGCTTCGATATTCTGCGCCACAGCCTGAAGAGATGCAAGGGTTAGTTAGTCGAAAAATGAATTTGACACGTGGCACACTTCAATAAATCCCGGATGAGTTCCCCAACGGTCAATGACGCTCCATTCTATGTCACCCATTTCGCCAGCCTTTCCTCTTCTGAACAGTTCATTGAGGCTGCTTCCCGTCGTGCTACAACTATATTGGGGATACTGGGTGAATGCTATTGCGCGTTTAACACCGTCAGCCTTGAGCTCTCGAGCAGTTTGGTCCGTCAGTGGCCGCGCATATCGGAAAGCAACATAGGCTTTGTGGGGCGCGGTATTGGGGTGCAACTCATCGAGAAGCTTGGCCATTGCATCACCCTGAAGCTGAGTATAACGCAAGATGGGAGAACCACCACCAATGTCTTCATACTGTTTCTCGATCTGAGGTGTTCTCCGGCGGGCAATGAGCGGTGCAATCACACGTTGAAAAGGCAGAGGTATCAGGTCACCGTCCGAGAAAAGGTTGGTGAGAAAATCCTTCGTTTCTGCGACCTGTCACGAATTTGTCATGAATTCCACAGCAAAATGCTTCCGAACCATGCTTACAGTTGATGGTCCTCCCATATTCAACATCACGACGGCTGTTCAGAATATTCATGTTTAGAGCTTGCAAAGATACCGGAGAGCATACCTGTTGGACTAGGATCATATGAGTATTCTGAGACTCTCGGAAAGCAAAAACCTGATGAACCTCTTCCCCACAGCCGGGGGCCGGTGAAGGGATGACATGGCCCCCTTTAAGGCATGCGAAATCTTGGGTAGTCTGGAAAGCACCATTTGGTGGGTTGGAAAGGACACGCAAGAAATTCAAGGGTTTTTGCACTCTGTTTCCCACCCTTGCCACTACAGAACCTGGTGTAGAGGATGAATGGGGTTTTCAAAGATTGATTAACACAATAAAACCAACCTACTGATTTGGGTTTCATATGGAGTACGGATACAGCCACTAAACAAACATATCTACGAAAGCAATGCAAGAAGTAGTATTAACAAATTTGTGATTGCGCAAAATGAATGGGGTCGAGGTCTGTGTAAGGAGCAGCAATTTAACTATCGATTACAGGGAGTATAGTCCAAATATTAAGTGAGATGACGATAATCGAATCTGGTTGTTGGCCACGGGCCTCGAAACTCAGGACCTCCCGGATTTCTGGCCTGGTATTTCTACTGCGCGTTGACAGATGGGACATCTCCCAGACACGTCAATCAGCCAGGGGTCAAGGCATGTTTTCTGGAGAAATAATGCAGAGTCAGAAGAGAAGATGATACGATGACACGTAGGAACACGTACATGAAAAACATGTCCGCAATTCAACAGTCTCAGCGGCTGCGCCTCTTCTCCGGCATCTTCGAGTTGTTGGTTTGTTTCCCTATCTTCCAAGGCAATACCAGGGCTTGAAGTTCGAACTACCACTTGAGAAGCACTGTGTATTCGTGGCTCCGTTGGATTAGTACTTGGTGATTTCTGCTGGGACCATTTGATTGCCTCTCTTCCTTCTAAATCTCCCACTGGCTCTTCGGCTTCATCGCTTTTCTTCGTGTCGTAATCAAGCGATTCAACGACGGGTTCTTCGACTGCCTCTTTGTCTGATGACTTCGTAAAAGCATGCTCTAATCCAGATTTTCTCTTTGGCTCCTCAAAATCCAACAAACAGATTGCGCAGGCAGCCCTGTTACCTTCGAGAATGACAAAGGGATATTCATTTTCTTCCCAATAGTCACTCCATGCCAGTGCCTCTCCATTCGCTGCGGTTTTTTCTACGTCAGCAGGCAAACGAGGAGCGCTGACTGGACAAGAGTGTTTCTTCTTTGAAGCCCTGGGCTTCAGGAATTTGAATCTAGGTTTGCTAAGCGGCTTCGATGGTGCTTTGGGAGGGTAATTATGGGGAGAAGTGATTATTTTTTGAGAAGTAGATTTGAGGTCTGAGCCTTCTGGAGGTGGTGGGATATACATTACTAAAGGAATCTTTTCGACGAGAGTCTTGGGCAATTTGTCGATCTCCGGCTTAATTATATGAGCATTCTGGATCGGATGACGACCAAGGCAGATGAGTAAAATATTCCAAAGGACCTGTAACAGATTGTCAAAAATCGTAGGCAAGATGTTTCGATATCACCTACAAAAACAATTGGTGTAATGACCAAGACAATGAAGCCTATTACCACCACTTCGAAGACCGTCAGGTACATGATGCAGAGGATTCCAAATACGAGCCACCATACATGAGGCGAGGTCCGCCTACAGGTGTTAAATGAAGTGTATGCCAGAATATGGGCAGTAAGGAACCAGCTCAGGGTGAGTAACGACGAAAGAACTGAAAGCCTTGATAGGAAATCAGTTTCGAATTCATGGAAGTACAGCCTGTTGCGCACCGAGTATACGATGTATTTGGTGGCGGAACGATAATGCCTTGTTGTCGAATTGGACGAAGCTGCCTACTGTCAGCACGAGGTATTGTGGATTGCCTATTGCCCCTCCTAACCATAACGGGATTTCCTTGAATGTAGCTAGCAATCCTTTACGATCAAGTTAGTAATTCGGTAGAGATCAGCAGCTGGAAAACTCACGCTCTGAGCTGCCTCACGTAGTTCCAGTACGCTAATACGGATGATAATATCACTCTCCCGATCCACAGGCACGCCCATACGCCCAGCGGTCTATCGCAGGATTCCCATTCAGTTCTCACATGTGGCGCCGCAGAATTCGGATTCTTGAACACGGTTCCAGAGAGCACGAGCAACGTTATTATCACGACAATCTGCGTAAGTTCAGTGAAGATCATGGTCAATACCGAGTGATACGTACTTGAGCAGATGACCATGTAAAATTCCATGATAGCGCAACTGTTGACCTCCTGCTCTGTAATCCGAACTTGCCCAACCCAAAGAACGCCAGCAATGAGTCTAGCCAATTATGCTGTGGGTCCTGATTATCCATTTGATTACGAGGGCCAACAGGGGCAGACGAGATTGGGGGGATGGTGCTGGTGCTGGCGGGATGGTCGTTGGATATCCGTAGCAAGCTACTGGGCGGAAGGGGAGATTGTGCTACATCACCCATAGATCTAACACTGTGTAAGCTCTCGTCGTCTAGGACATTTGAGGGACTCGTAGACATCGTTCGTTTGGGATGGTGCGGAGTTGGGTTCAGGTGGCTATTACACTTGCTTGTTCACAGCTCGGCTTGCCCGAAGAAGTGATCACAACAGCAAGACAACAGCACAGTCCTTCCTGATCCAGAGCAGAGTCAAGGAAGAGTCAAGTTACAAGATCCAAGTGAGGATATGTTATCTGTAGTGGAGTGAATGAGAAGAATGGCTTGGTGCGGCGCCGCGTGACGGTGTCCTTACGCACCAACGATGAACGCTTATATTGTGGCGATGTGGGTTAGTAATTTAGTGATCGTTCCACCACACAACTAGTCATTAATCCTGCCGTGGTCGGCGTTAGCTACGATAAACAACGACACTTGGGTTCTAATTTATCTGTACAGTAAGCTCATTCCCCGCCCTAGCGACTCGCTGCGCCCTGTGTTCTTTGGTCCCGTTTAGCGTCCCGTAAGGTTTCGCCACAGAGGGGTAAGGGCTTGGGCCACCGTGTTCGCCGCTATAATAGGATACAATTATTACAATAACATAAGATGCAAATCGTACCCACCAACTTCCATACACCCTCTAACATCTTCGCCTTCGATTGTCCTCAAAAGGTTTCGACTCCGCCAGCGGTCTGGATGGAACCTACGATGACTCTTTTCTACCAGTATTCTGTAATCTTGGAGTCTCACGTGTGGTCGTACAGCCTCAAAAAAGCGCTCAACCGAATCCCAAGTGACATCCTCGATCGAGAAGACTCTCGGGGATTGTAACGAAGGCCAAGGAACGTCTTCTATAGCGAGAGGAAGTTCAGATGTATACTTGGTGTTGTCGAAAGCTTCTGCGAGGACTCGATATCGTTCCAGCGCTCGCTGTGTAGTCCAGGGTCCAAGCGACCAGCGCTGTTGCCTTTGCTTCCGCTCTTGCTCGCGCAATTCCCTCTCTCGCTGGATAGTTTTTTCCTGTTCATGTTTTTGCGCCTCTACATCTTCTCTCTGCTTTCGAGCTCTAGCCTCCGCCTCGGTATTTTCCTTGACTTCTTCATGCAGACACTCTTCTGTCTGAGCTTCATGGGTTTGCAGCTCGGTTTCTTCGCGGAGCCGTCGTCGTTTAGCCTGTTCTTCCCAAAGGGGTCGATCTCGTTCAAGTTCGGCAAGTTTCTTCCGCGATTCTTCAATAGCAGCTAGATGTGCGGGTTCATCCTCATCAAATTGCAAGTCATTTTGTTGCTTCGGTCTCTCTGAAAGCGGACGAAAAAAATCATCTGAAGTTGTTGGGATATCATTTGATGTTCCTGCACAGGGATTTGAGCCAACGCCACGAACTGTACTTTGACCCACCATTGT
Organism: Agaricus bisporus var. bisporus H97; assembly: GCF_000300575.1. Lineage (NCBI taxonomy): Eukaryota > Fungi > Basidiomycota > Agaricomycetes > Agaricales > Agaricaceae > Agaricus > Agaricus bisporus. Next base: position 1,252,450 of record NW_006267368.1, on the reverse strand, counting down.
GAGAGTAATCTTCCGTCCCAGGTTGAGGGATATCTTCCATAATTTCATCAAGTAACTGTTTTTCCCTTTCCCATCTCCGTGCTTCGGCTTCAGCCACTCTTCTTTGTTGTTTACGCTTACTTCGCTCTGCCCTTTTCTGCCTTAGGTCCCGTTGGAGTCCAACTGGTGGAATGGTCCGAGATCTCTTCGTGGCGGAAGTGGTCATATAATAGGCCGCGCTTCGCACTCCCAATTCATCAAACGCCCTTCGGTCTGGAGACCACGATGTATCTATCACGCTCTCCCCTAATGGATTGTCAATTAAGTCACTCATATTCAGATGATCTTCACCTTTCCGTTTGCCCTTTTTTAGTGTATTGACACTCTGATCAGGAGTACGTGGACGGTCAAATGTTGGACCGTCCGGATATATATCCATCTGGTTTTCATAATTGGCAGGGAAAAACTCCATCTTTCGAGCAATTTTTTCTCGTCTTTCGTTTCTTTCCTTGTTTAATCGTTCCCTACGTTCTCTCGCAATTGACTCTCGACGAGGATGAGATGGTTCGTCGTTGGTCACGATTGATTCTACTTCCTCTTCATCACAGCTCTCATCTTCGCTCACCAAATGGTTTCGCGGAGGTGGCATCGATCTCTTGGGAGGTGGGGAATGGGAGCCTATTTGGCGTTTGCCGATAGGTTGAGTAGGTTGAGCGAATTGATGCTGCTGAGCCACAGGCTGGATGAGGGTTAGTTGAGAAGGTTTCCGAACCACACATTCATAGTCAAGGTCCAGCTTATATATATCCCATTGTTCCTGTGTCATTTCTACGAGTTGTCTACGGACAGAGAGTGAGAATACTCGAAAGGCCATGTAAGTTACTTGACTGACCCACAGACGTCGACGATTCTTGGCCAAGTCCCTTCATCAGCAACTCCTTCGTCCCTCTTGGCATTGGGCACGAAGCGCCAGGTACACTCGCCAGAAGGTGCTGTTTCAATAACGACACGTTTTGGACGGTATAATTCGCTATTGAGGTTAAGCTTGGTAAAGTCTGGAGTGCCATGAGCGTGTGCTGTGAGTGGATCGAAGGCTGCAAAGGACAATCTCGCGCCCGATATTCGAAGAAGACGCGAGATTTGTGTGGGGTCGAGGATGCCTGGTTGAGTTCCGCTGATTCGACGTATGGTCGGGAGTGGTGGGGCGGCCTGCGCATCATCCTGAATGTCACTTAACATGGGGTTAGACGCTCATCGTCGCGCGGTGACGGTTTAGAAGCCGAATGCACGTGATTTCATGTCACAAGAAACGTCCGGTTGTCAAACACTGCAAAACTATTGACACTGCTGTGCCACAATGCTGTTGATGGGCAGCTTACATAATCATTGCATCCCATAACAGAGAACCACTGCATGCATTGTTCTGGAACAATTGACTCACTGCCCGTCACTCGGCCTGCCCAACTTTTTATATTTGGTTCCCGGCAACAATTCTTCCATGACGACTCTAAGGACATTCCAGACCGAGATAGATGAAATCCATAATCGGGAGGTAGCCAAGCAGAGAACACTGGCCTCTACATTACCAGAGAAAGAGGGCCATGACCGAAGAAACGCGTCCGCAGCGAAAGGCAAGGCCAGGAATGATATCACAAGTCCTTCATCCGCAGTCTCTCAATCTACAAGAAGTGGCAATGCCGCTCCGGTGTCATTGATAGAACTCGAGGATCGTATAACGGTATGACGACCTGCTTCATGATCGTGGTGTATGCTGAGAAAAGCTGCCAACACTTAATGCATTGTGGTTTCGGTGATCATCTCCCAGAATTACGTCTTGATGAGCAGTCCAGCTGATCACGCAATGGGGAGAGATATGATCGCCGAGCTACTGACCCAAAATCACGGCGAATATGTGTTTCGGATAGGAGCTCAACCACCTCACGCAGCACTGTTCACAGAAGAACTCACAGATACGACTGACGGTTGGCTGGGTACGGAGAGAACCCCAGAACAGATCACCGAAATCAGAAGAGTATTGGAAAATCTCGTAGACGAGGTTGGAGGAAAGGTGTTATTTCTCTTCTTTTTTGATGTTATCAAACTAATCACTTAGTGACAGGTTTCACTCCTATATGAGTCACTAAACGGGGCACACCCTCGATCTAACTTACTATTGCGACTCCCCCCTCCAAATGTATCTCTCACTCCTGAGGTTCGATGTGCGGTAGTCGGTAATGTCGACAGTGGCAAGTCAACCACACTTGGAGTGTTGACTAGAGGTGAGATCTTTACTGCGACTATTTCATACACCCCCTCATGAGTGCATAGGATCTCTTGATGATGGTAGAGGGAAGGCACGCGTTGCTCTCTTCAGACATAAGCATGAATTAGAGACAGGAAGAACTTCCAGCGTCGGAATGGAGGTATGGTAAAGGAACATTGAGTATCACCTCTAACAGCTGTTTAGATCCTAGGATTTGGGCCTCTTGGAACGCCAATTTTACCTCAAACGATCAGCAAAGATGAGAATGTGACGAGACACGAAAAGCTAGGCTGGGAAGAGATTTCTCTACAGGCAGCCAAAATTGTGTCTTTTATAGGTATGTTCTCGCTTTTAAATCGAACATCTGTCTAACAAATTCCAGATCTAGCCGGGCATGAACGATATCTCAAAACGACTCTATACGGCCTCACTTCCGGTGCTCCTTCTTGCGTCATTTTAATAGTTGGTGCAAATGCTGGATTGATTGGAATGTCCAAGGAACATCTGGCAATAGCTCTAGCTCTCGGCGTTCCAGTAGTTGTTTGTATAACAAAGGTTGGTCTGTTAGCTGATTCTACCGTCGACAATGAGTGACTCTTCTAAAGATTGATATGACCCCAGCTCCAAAGCTGGAAGAAACGTTGAAGCAGGTTACCAAAATATTGCAAAGTCCTGGTTGTAGGTTAGTGGTCAAAGTTCGGGCAGGTGCAACATCCTGATTTTTCGGTTAGAAAGACTCCAGTATTCGTCAAAAACATTGAGACGTCAGTCGAACTCGCCACGTCTTTTGGTCCTGAGAAGTGAGCCACTTTTACCAAGTTTGCCAACTCAAATCTAGACACAAAGCAGGATATGTCCAATATTTCAGATCTCGAATGTTACAGGCGAAGGTTTTGATCATGTGAAAAGCTTCCTAAGAGTAGTGGTCGTTACATTAACATTGTTCTCATCTTACAGCTCCGAACATTCCTTAACCTGTTACCCTCTAGTGAACATGATGTTACGAAATTTGCGATAGATCAACCACTAGAGGTGAGCAATCTTTAGTCTGACAATGTCAGTGGCTGAGGAGGATGCGAGATTTCCATTATAGAAACGTGGTCTGTCCCCTACGTTGGGACAGTGGTGAACGGTATTGTCAATTCTGGGACGGTCAAAGTTGGAGACGCGGTCCTTCTCGGACCAGATGCCAACGGCAATTACCGCGTCACCGCGATAAAAAGTATGCACCGTAAACGGTGAGACTGCTCCCTTCATTTGGCGTGCGGTCAATTGAACTCGCCCCGCAAAGTACCATTGTTACCACAGCAGAAGCAGGACAATGCGTCTCCCTTGCGCTGAAACGCGTCAAACGTGCAGAAGTACGGAAAGGGATGGTTATAGTACCCAGGACGGATACACCACCTCGAGGTATGTTGTATGTTTTATTGTCTCCGGATACTTCTTTAAACAATCTCTACAGCCGTCTCGCGATTTGAAGGCCAAGTCCTCATTCTATAGTACGGTTATTCTCGTTTTTCAGTTATGCCAAGACCCTAAATTCAATCAGTCATAACACGACGTTGCAACGCAATTATCAGGTATGCCATGACTGTGAACCGTATGCTTTCTGACTGCAAAGCGATTAGGCTATGTTGCACTGCGGCGTAAGTTTTGATCTCAAACGGTTGATTTGGCTCAATGACTAAGTGGTATTTTTAGGCTGTGCGACAAACAGTTCGCATGATTGAGATGGATCACCCACAGGGTGTTCTGCGCACTGGAGATCGTGCGAAAGTTGAATTTGAATTCATCTCGCATCCCGAGCACGTCAAGGAGGGTATGAAGCTGCTCTTTCGCGAGGGGAAAACGAAGGTCTGCCATTAGATGCTTTATATCTGGAATCAAAATCTCATTGCCGTGGCAGGGTCTTGGTGTCATTACGAAAATACTATAAACAACATCAAGATAAGAAGAGAGAGCACTTTTTGTATGTTTAACTAGCACAGTGACAGAATTCTGTTGTGAGTAATAGCGAAGGATTACGTAATATTGAACTATCTTTTTTGACCATCAGAAAATGGCGGAGTGTCACGTATGACGCGATGACGTGCATGGTAGCGGGGCCCCTAGTCTCCGAGATGGAGCCCAGTGCGCAGCTTGAACTCTCCACTAATCTATTTTCATTTCGTTGTATCGATGGCAGCGATCTTTGGAGCGGCAGGACTAATTACAACGTTGACTCTGGACTGATTGCAAATTCTTGCTTTCCCAGCTCTGCCAACCAAAAGTTTACATTCTTTCTCTCCAGCGCTCTTCCCCTTTCTTTCACGTTCACTGCAAGAAGATGCCAACGCCTATATTTTCAGACTCGCCCAGAAGGAAAGGCGAATGGACCGCCTTGGTGAGTCTGCAATTACGATTTTCAGTAGCATACAGCGTGTCATCTCTTACTCACATAAAAACTATACCAGCCAAGTTCGGACTCGTCCATATATCCAGTTGGTGCCCGCTCAAGCTTTGCAAACTTGTCCAATCAAGTGTGTACTTCAAATCCCTCATTCACTATGCGTTCTCCGTCCTTAGTATGATCATTAGTACTCTCTCTCTCACAATCCTCAGGACTGGGGACTCAACTTGTCGCCGAATTACGTTGAAGACGACGATGCTTTACACATGCCAACGATCCAATCGAATTCAATCTGGGGCCTTTCAACATTCTCGAAACGTGGTATTGGAAATTGTGGGTGTCTCCTTGTTGTTATTGTCGGAATACTCCTATTGTTGTAAGTTCTGCCATATGACTCTATGCGGATCTCATAAACTTTCTAGTGTTGCGTATCCCATCATTGCTGCCGCCCGCCTCCAGCAATTGGACAAGAGTGGAGCATTTAATTTCGGTGGAATCAATGCTAGTGGACAGGTATGTCCTTGAATACTCTGATTCTCGAAAAACCGATTTCAAGTGTAGATACCCATGATTCAAGGAAATTACGGTCTCATTGACGAAGATACCCCGAGAGAGGCATATACTAGACCTTCGTGGAACGACCCTATGAAGAATATGCAATTGGTGTTCTCCGATGAGTTTAATACCGATGGACGGACATTTTATGCTGGAGATGACCCGTATTGGGAAGCTGTCGATTTACATTATTGGGTGAGTGTGTCATTGGTCCGAAGACTTGTGTAGTATTTCGTCGAGCAATTTTACAGCAAACAAACAATATGGAATGGTATGATCCCGAAGCTATCGTGACGGAAGGCGGCTCCCTGGTCATCACTCTCAGCCAAAAAGAGACGCACAATCTCAACTACCAGGGCGGTAAGTAGAACCATCATTTCAAATCAGTGGCACTAACGGTGTGTGAGAACAGGCCTTCTATCAACATGGTACGTCTTCCCGTGGTAGCATCATAACCAAAATACCGACTATCTGTAGGAACAAATTTTGTTTTACTGGGGGATATATTGAAGCCAACGTACAACTTCCGGGTTTCAACAATATTCTCGGATTTTGGCCAGCGATATGGGCAATGGGAAATCTTGGGAGAGCAGGATATGGTGCTTCTCTGGAAGGAACCGTATGTTTCGCGGTCTATTTTTCCAAGAAATTTTAGTTCTCTGATCATGGTATGGCGGTGCGTTACAGTGGCCGTATAGTTATGATACCTGTGACGTGGGTACTGCTCCTAATCAAACCTTGAACGGACTACCCGTCGCAGCAAGGACTGGTGGAGACCCCGAGAACGATGGTGCACTGTCATATCTACCCGGGCAAAAACTATCAAGGTGTACTTGTGACGGGGAATCACATCCTGGTCCGAAACATCCCGATGGGACTTTCGTTGGACGATCCGCACCAGAAATCGATGTCTTTGAAGCGCAGGTGAGTATCAATCACCTTGTGATAAGTCAAAGCTGCAATTAACGTCTGATTTGTACCGTACTTGCTAATCACTCGCGCTCTGGTATGACGTGAGATAGATAAATCAGGATACATTAATTGCTGATGTTTCACAATCTGCACAATGGGCGGTAGGTCTTTCCATTTCACGATCCGTACCAATGGCGTTGACTTATCTGGTCTGTAGCCATTCAATAACAGATATTTATGGAAAAACTCGTCAGCGAATATGATCATTGCGGATCCTGCCATCAGCCAACAAAACAGTTATGTTGGCGGTATCACGCAACAAGCTACATCTGTTACGACGCGTACTGATCCCAATTCTTACGAATTCAGTGGCGGGCGCTACGCCACCTACGGCTTTGAGGTGAGAGTCGCGTCACTATCGTGGATTTGCAGTGGGGATAATAACCTCTGATGACATGTTAGTATAAGCCGGGTTTCGATGAAGGAGTAAGTGGCGGTTTACTTTCAATGAAGTTGAGATTGACTTCGGAGGTATCGTTGTAGTATATTACATGGATCTCGAGCGGAGAAATGGCGTGGACTCTAAGAGGTCCTGGTCTTGGTCCTGATCCATCGGTGCAGATAGGTGCTCGACCTGTTTCTCAAGAACCCATGGTATATATGGATATCTTCATTCTCCTCAATCGCTAACTGAATGATATTAGTATTTGATTATGAACCTGGGGATGTCGAAGAACTTTGGTCCAGTCGACTTGGAAAATCTTCCTTTTCCAGCGCATATGCGCGTGGATTATGTTCGAGTATATCAACCTGAAGACGCAATCAATATAGGTTGCGATCCCAAGGAATTCCCGACCGCGGACTACATCAACAAGTGAGTATCAACATCCTGCTGGATGTACATTGTTATTAAACCTTTGCGATTCTGTCCTCAGATATATAGAGGCTTACACGAAGCCAAACTTGACCACGTGGGTGGACGATTTCAAACAGCCGTGGCCGAGAAACTCGCTCCTTGGTCAATGCTGAATAGAAATGCTTCCTGTTCGGAATTAGATATTGGATATTTATCATCGCATATGCTATCGGACTGTAATCTCATCGCTTTAACACTTTTTGGACTAGTTAAATTCTTCGACGTTTATTGCATTTGATTCTACTGCCTCTCATATGCAATGCTATCAAGTTAACAGCAACGGATTGCGTTGGAGACGGTACAGTAATGGTGGAGTTTAGTGCTGTGGCTGTCCAGTTCTCCTTTCATGCCCACCACCACATCTGCGTACCAGCCACTACCGACCCAAGAATCCCCGAACGCTTCTTCCGAAGATCTTCATTCCGAAAAACAGACTCATTATCCCAGAAGGCCTTTCCGCGCCTTATTCCTTGTTCTCGCTCTTGTCGCCGCAGCACTAGTTGGGTACACTTTTCGCGGTCTTGTAAGCCAAAAGCCCGTCCCCTCGCCAAAATCAGATTTGTCACAGCCTCCTCCCCTGCTCGCTGAACCGACTTTGACTCAGCCAAGCAACATGTATCATAACAAGGGCAAGTTCAGTGTTGGGTAGTAAGTATCAAACAGATTGGACACCTCTCTGCTTACTCAACATCCTTAGCTTCACTAACTGGTGAATCTCTTGTCTTCTGGAGTCTATACTTTAGAGTTCCAATCATCTTTCCTAGGGGTATCTACGGACGCAAATTTCCGCCTTCTTCAATCCCTGCGAATGACCTCACGTATGAGCCTCTCCTATCCAGCCGAGCCCCAATTCTGATCTTCCCCTCCTCGACATAGTCATATCTTATATGCGTTTGCCAACATCAAGGCAGATACCGGTGAGGTCTTTCTTTCAGACCTCTGGGCCGACCAAGATATCCACTACCCCGGTGATTCTTGGAACGACCCAGGCGTAAATCTCTACGGTAACTTTAAGGCCATCTATCAACTCAAGAAACAGTATAGGCACCTCAAGGTGCTCTTGAGCATAGGAGGATGGACCTACTCACCCTCCATTCATCCCGTTGTCGTCAACCCCACTCTTCGTGCTAAATTTGTCGAATCCTCGGTCCGTTTACTCGAGGACTACGGTTTGGATGGCTTAGATGTTGATTACGAATATCCTTCAAATGACGCCCAGGCCCGGGGATACGTCGACCTCTTAAGGGAGCTTCGTATCGCACTGGATAAGCATGCTAAAGCCAAAGGAGCTGACTACCGCTTCCTCCTCACCGTAAGCATCAATCTGTTTATCTTACTGCTCTCTCTCACCTTATATGTACCTTCAAAAAGATCGCAGCACCTTGCGGACCCGACAACTACCGAAAACTTCATGTCGCAGATATGGACAAAGTTCTCGATTTTTGGAACTTAATGGCTTATGATTTCTGTGCGTGACATCCGTCTTACTGTACATATACTATCTCATGCTGTTCTTAGCTGGTTCATGGGACAGCAAAGCTCATAACCAAGCCAACCTATACGGCCCCCCAATAAACGCTAACGATGCTGTGCATTTTTACATTTCTCATGGTGTTCATCCCTCTAAAGTCATCCTCGGTATACCCCTATATGGACGTTCCTTTGCCAGCACCAAAGGCGTAAATGAATCTTATTCTGGCGTTGGTGGGGGCACTTGGGAGTCCGGTGTCTACGACTATCGCGTTTTGCCTCTCCCAGGATCTTATGTTTACCGTGACCAGAATTTGGGTGCTAGCTGGACATACGATCATCAAACGAAGGAGCTGGTCAGCTTTGACAATGAGGACGTAGCTCAATGGAAAGGAGAATATATCAAACGACAAGGTCTTGGGGGGAGTATGTTTTGGGAATTGAGTGGGGACAAAGGGGGACACAGAGAAGGCATGGAGACTGGCCCCGGAAAAGATCCTCAACCTGGCAAGAGTCTTGTCAAGATCGTGAAGGACGCAATGGGTGGGATCGATAATGCTCAGAATTGGTTGATATACGACAAGAGCAAGTTCGATAACATGCGACAGGGCATGAAATCCTAGTCTCTCTTTTTGTACAGCAACTCCGGGCTCAATTCAGAGTCGACAGTGTTCATCTTACCAATATCAGGAATCTTTTGCTCCATGGACTTATATCCTTATAATAGAGCCTCATTATGTACCACCAATAAGACATTTCTAATAGTGGTCATACAGTTCCATCGACGAGAATGCCCGCTGCTCGCACCCCCGGATTAAGTTGGCAGAACGCGTTGCCCTATATCGCAGGCGGGGCGGCAGTTGTCTTACACTCAGTTGGTTAGCGAGTATCGACCGCCTCACGCGCGGAAAAGATGGTGTTGCCGACATTCTACTGTACAAGGCCCTACAAAGTGGACTCTTCAAAATGTTTATCACACAAGGGATCATTTGGATTGCTGCAGTGTCGGGTGAGATGGGTATTGCATATAGATAGATACGTTTTCAGAAAAAGAAAGATCGACAACACAGGAAATGAGCCAGCAGTCCACACTAAAGAGGTTTTAGTCTCCCTCAGGGATGGTATGATACGCGCGATTTCCAGCAGCCCACTTGTGACCGCTGGCGGCGGAGAGACCAGTTGCGACGACTCCAAGAGCAATGAGGAAACCTGACACCCAGGACACGATATTCAGAATATATCCAGTACCTGTGATCAAGACGAGCCAATTAGAAGCACAGTAGAAATAGGGATACGCATGCAAAACGCACCCGGACGAGCTTGATTGAATGCTTCAGCTGTGTCATAGTTGTGTGTGATAATCGCGAATGCAGTGAGTTGGCAGATTGCTGTTATGAAACCATCGCCAGTCAGCGTTCATGATTCAAGCGCATTAGGGGAACGAGATTCACCATGGAATAGCACCAACCATGACACAACTCCCCAAATTCTCCTCCTTCTCGACCCCGTAGTCACACCAAACAGAATCGCCAACAGAGACACGGCCCCAAATCCAATAGCAACTTGATCAATATATCCCGCACTTGTCCATTCTGCACAAAATGCTCGGTTTTTCCCGTCGCAGCCGTCTTGGACACTCAAAGGGAAATCGCGGCATTTGTGGGAGCGATAGACCACCTCGCCGTCACCTCCGGGACTAGGAACGTGAGTATAGATAGTCTCGCATATCTCGCTAAGGCCATATTCGGTTGTGATTCGTGTGTTGAAGACCTCTGACGATTTTACTACAAGCCTGTGAAGTGAATCAGGTTACGATGAAGATGATAGGAGGTCGAAGTAAATGGATACCAATCTACTCTCTTGGTTGAGATGACATTCTGCCAGTGTGTGAAGATGAAAGACAATGAAAAGGTTTATCTTTCAATTTGGGTGAACTTACGAGAACAAGAATGGCAGAAACCAGAATGAAAGTGACGACGTATGATGTCTTGCGCATGTCGCTCCTCAAGGTGAGCGCGTCCAAGTGAGAGTACCGTCGAGAGCTTGGACACTGCGGGATGCGCACGTTAAACCTGCTACACCCGCAGAAGTACCGCATGACGTCATAACATAATCAGTACTAGGATACGAACACGACTCGCTATCTACCAGCTCCGCTTTCGTCACGCCCCAGACACTCCCTGAACAACCCTGGGGTAATGTGTGGCGATCAACTATTGTCCAATTCAGTAAACAAAAGTCAAAGAAATTTAAATAAGCGCACGTTGAACAGGTCAGGCGCCCTTAACTGTAGCACCTGTGGGTCTTCGCCCAGGCCAACAAATCTATGATAACGCAGAAGAAGCATGAATGATAAAGTTAGCTTCTCGCAAATAAAATTAGCGCACATGGTTGATACGCCAGCTTCGATAGCGGATGACATGGTTAGTGCTGTGAAGAGAGGAAAAGGCTTATCTACTGGATAGAAGAGATGGGTCAAATGAACTTACAACACCGAAGACCGATAAGGAAGGCGAAAAGAAGCATAGGAGCGGTATACTGTCCATCAGCGTTATATGAGGGGGCCGTGACTAGAAGCCATGCCAAGTAGTAAGATGGTGACTCAAGAGTGAAGAGGTCGTGCTCCTACATCGGATATAGAGGTATGCAAATAACGAGGAGAGCAATCCAATGACATAGCCTCCCCAGGTCAGTGCTGAAGGATCGTTTATTCAAATGCATTTTTTTAATGAGAAAAATGAAGGCTCACTCATGCCCACTAACGAGTCATTGACAATAGCATCGATACCTGCTCGAGAGTATCAACGTACGCTCCAATTTAACAACAAGTATATATCCACATACCGCGATTCTTGAACAGTCGCCATGTATCCTTGGCAGCGGGTATATACGGTTTGCCGTATAATGCTTCAGTGTGTCAAAATGTGCGTTTGCTATAGTTATGAATGGTATTACCTATTTCGATATATGCATATCTCGTTGGTGCAACGCACCCAATTAGAATTGGTTTCTCATCGCATGCACCTATCATCTTACCTGTTGAAGTACTGGATTAAGCTCTCGATACACCCAGTGAAACAAGCAGCACAGCAGGCGAGGCATGCCCCGATCGCTGGTGGTAGCTGTAAGCCAGATACTGAAGGCAAGCATGCTGATTCTGTACACTCACGATTTCCATCTTCCTCAGCATTATTCCTTAATATCTCAAATATAAGTCGGAGGAGGTCAAGAAGAGTGACTATCAGGGATCCAAACGCGATAGAACCCAACGACCTGGTTGATGCGCGACTAAATGCAGTGATTGTGGGATGCTTCGGCTGATCGATGCACCCGTTAGTCGTTGGAATCAGCCAAGAAGGATGGAGGATAGCACCATTTCGCCTCCATAAGATCCTTTGGGACCAAAGTAATACCAACATCCATAGGGCCCGCCAGCAAGGGTAGCCAAGGCGATATTCCCTACGACTTGAGATACCCACAGGAACGCGAACGTCTCGAAAAAGATTAGACCCGCAACTTTGCCTGATGAGCAGCTCGTTCCGGTTTCACTACAAGCTTTAGGATTTCACTTCAACTTCAAACTCTGTGATCCTTCGGATAAAGGATAAACGTACTTGGACTGCCTGGCGTCCATTTGGCATACCTGAGGAAAAGGTCAGCACTTTCATGTCGAGAGGAGCGAATTGAGCACCAACGTGGCGATTATCGTGAACGTATACCAGCTGAAAACGGATCAATGATGTGGCATCTCAGATCAAAGAGCGGATCACTTACACCGCAAATGCAGCTTGGACGAGCAAAGCAGTGAAAGCGACAGCATACACGCTAGTATGATGCTTTGAGACGTCTATTACGACTTGAAGAAGTAGTGCAGCGAGAGGTATACGTGATCTGAATCCCCAGTATGCGAGGATTGAAAATACGGCAATGACAGTGAAAATGATAGCACCCGCTTTAGGAAATGATCTATTTAGAAATAGTAGCAGGAGGCATGGTTCCAAAAATAACTCACAGTAGTACCGTGTCACCCAGTAGTACACGCAGATGCCACTAATGGCCGGTTAGGAAACTAAGCCCAGGAGCGAAAAGAAGGCGCATGCAACGTACATATTGAGTAAAATTGACAGCACGAGTGTCACATGCATGAGAGCTTTGGTGAACGCTCGGGCCAAAATGAGATACGTTGCTGACAGTAAGACTGCCGCTGCTGTGATCAACAAGAGAAGATACACTGCACTCCTGAGCGTAGGTCATTGAGTATACTGTGTCTCGGAGTAACGATATGAAGCGCACCTGTTCAATGTTACTCCTGCACCAGTTTGGCCTCCTGGCCTGCCGAGTCCGCCCCCAAGGCCACCATGCGAGATCCAGTCATTCAGGACGACACCGGAAAGAGCAGCAAACCCAAGCACCTGAGTTATGTCCCATGAATTTCATAAAAACGTTGTAGATAGAGTAGCGCACCACAGCGACAAAGAATACGAGGAAGATCGGGTCGTTGACCTTGTTCTGGGGCTTGAAACGGCCTTCCTGGTAAGGAGATTCGATGTTGCCATCACTCAGGTGTTGAACTTCTGGTTTGGTCTGATTATAAGGGGGTGGGTATGTTGGGGCATAGGTAGGTGTGGGCCCAGGATAAGGGGTCCCTTGGAAGGACATCGTGATGGTGTGGATGGAAGAGAGGAGTATTGAAATGAACTGCATGTGCGCCTATTATATGAACTTATACGAAATGTTCCAAATCTGGTATAGAAGCTAGGATAGGAACCGAGAAAGCAATAAATTCGTGTATCAAACAACAACGTGTACAGGAAGAAAAAGATAGACAATTAAAAAAGCACATAGAAGAACCCACAGAGCCAACCACGTTAGATGGAGAAATCGAGGATTGAAAGGCATCAAGTCAAAGATCATGAATTTCGCACGGGCTGTTTAAAACGAATGACGATAACCGTGACGTTGTCGGTGGTGTGGTGAGAAAGGGCGTGCTTCAGGAGCTTGGCACTGGCTGCTTGAGCGTCTTGCATATCACGGACAAGGTCAACGGCCGGCTGGTCATTAATGACGTCCCAGAGCTAGGTAACATGGCAAAATTAGGTGCATGGTAACTCAACGCAGAGGAACAAAACGTACTCCGTCGCAAGCCAGAATCAAAAATTCATCGTCGTTGCATAGCTCCGTCTCAGTAGTATATGGTGCACCGACAACAAATTCTTTCATTGACGAATCACCCAAACTTCTCGTTACGGCTAATACTCCATTAACGCGTCCACTTAAAACGAACCCACCAGCATCTGTTATTCGCTTGGCTTCTTGTCTGTCGGAACCCTTATGGTCATATGTTAAACGCACTGCTTTTCCTTTCCGGCAGAGCACGCCCCGAGCATCACCGGCATTTGCACAATATAGAACGCGTCTGGTCGTTAGAGGAGGAACTGCGACTGTGACGCCTTCTGAAGAGACTTTGGCCGTAGATGGTGAAGCAAGAGTCGAAGAAGCAGAAGGCTTATTAGAGAAGTGTCTGAAGGCACCTTTAATCCGACTCTGATGAGATTTTGACTTTAATTCCTTGCCGTCTTTGGGATCACCATTGACCGAAAGGCTATCGCCACTACTTGCTTTATTGCTGCCGGTGCCATCGTCATCAGAATCAGGCGAATGCATCGCGGCGTCTTTAATAAAAGATTGATGACCCTCATCATCCTCAATCCGGAGGAACGCCGTCACTGCGGTGCAACCAGAGTGGATCTTCCCATCTGACTCCTCACACATACGCGACAAGCTACCGTCGACGTTGTGGAAGGTGCTGTTGAGGATGTCGGGAATCGGTTTGTCTGGGTTGTGATGAAGGGCATCCAAAAGATACTACGGGAGATTTAATCTCTGAGGCACGGCTAGGATGTCTTGTTGGGTACCTCATGAAAGTGCTGGCCGCACCATTCGGCGGCGTGTTTGCCGGCGTGGCCATCGAATATGGCATAGAAGCCTTGGCCGCGAACGGAATCAAAGTCGACTACGAATGAATGTGCATCTTCCATGGTACGCCTGCTTCCTTTGTCCTCCGATACCCCTAAGGAGAATGTGGGGTGGTTGTTGGAGACGCGGTTGAGGATCTGGCGACAGGTGAATACCAAGCTGGGAGAAGAACAGGGCGCATACACCATATGTTTCGAGGTCGGCCGAGGTTATTGATTTTGAGCGCGCATTTGGGGAGTCAGTAAAGGCCATGGCGTCGTTGGAGGGAGAAGGCAATTGGGGTGTGAAGACCGCTGTGATTAGATAATAGTTAGGTAATGGAGGCGATAAAGGGCCGTGATGGATGGCGGGAGTGATAACTGGATGTCTCAGCAACCAGGTGCTGCAAAGCCTTCGCTCCAGGGCGTCCGAATCAAAGCACGCAAGGGGGCAGTCAAGGCCCACGCAAAGCACGAACCCTCCAGTACGTCCTCCCCGTCCCCGCCGTATCCCACTCACCACGCCATCTAGTCTTCAGAGACCAGCTCTACAAGCACCTTGAAACCGTCCAGGAAGGTGACTTTGATGCATACACCACAAAACTCATCCAGGCAGGCTCTACTCTCGAATTCCTCAAATATGCAGACGCTCTTTTTGAAATCATCCTCGTCGGCGGTCTCCTCCAACCCGGCGGCAATTATCTCGAGGACGGCGCCCCCGTCTCTCCTTTTACCATATTCAAGGCCAAAGAGCCGGCACAAGTTGATGAGGTAAAAAAGTATGTCGATGTCCTCAACAAGCTCATCCGAAGGTACGCCGATTCAGCCCGCGCTCGCTCTCGACTTCTCATGTCGGACTACCAGGTACAAATATCTCCAGAGACCTCTGGAAGCCTCATCTCTGCCAACCCTTCTCCAATACATCCACCGCTGGACGCCAGCACAGACAGAAAAACTCGCCATCGCCATCGGCCTACTCATCTCCCAAGGCCTCGCCAGTGCCAGTTGTCTGGTCAGTCTGACCAAGGATCATCTCGTGAAAAATGGCACGCAGATTTTCCGCATATATCGACTCTTGACTCACCGAACATCCATCTACAGATGTATCCGTCAATGCCATCACGCTCATTTTCAAAGCTTATCTGACGGACCAGCCGATGGATCATCTTTCTGCTACGTTGAAACGTGGAGGTGTCAAGGACATGCTTGCTTTTTTACCCGCCAACAAACGCGATAGCAAAACTCTAGAGGAAGCTTTCAAGAAAGCTGGTCTTACTCAAGTCGCTGACTGGTGGACAAAAAAGCAATACGCCGTTCTCAAAGATGATCTCGTCAAGGAGCTCACTAATCTTGTCGAGCATGAGGAGCCTGTGGACAATATTATGTCTACTATCAAAAACAGACAAGATGAGAATCCTATACCAGAGGCTGATCTTATTCAGTGTCTCTGGCAAGGCTGCATGTCCAATGTTGACTGGAGCGCTCGTGCAGACCAAATCGAAGGTCTTGCGCTTCGAGAAGTCGGGGTATGTTGACACCGATGGCACAATCTTTGCGTATAAATAACCACCGTCAACATCCAGAAATATGCGTCTATCTTCGAACCATTCTGCAGTGGCGCCAAAACTCAGGTCACCTTGATCAACGCGGTTCAAGTTTATTGCTACGAGGATACCCGGATCATCAAAGCATTCCCTCAAATTCTCAAAGTCCGCGTTTCACAGCTTTTCAATGATTTCCAAGCTCATAGCATTGGCAGGTTTTATACAACAAGGATTGCATTTCTGATCAAGCCATAATCTACTGGCACCAGAAAGGCTCAAAGCCACAAGGTCGGCAACATTTTATCAAAAGTACAGAGACCCTAGTCAAGGTGAGAACATCAATTGTAAACCAAGCGAAAGATCGGAGAAACTGAATAGTGTACAGTTCTTGCAAGACCAGAACGATAGCGACGAGGAAGAAGAATAATGTAATTACGGAGCCTGACACTTTTTTCTTAGTTGTCCACGGCGGCTCCTATCTCTTTTCGAATACCCGTTCGTTGTAATAACAACAATCGGATCTATACTTGACGGAATAATCACCACGCCTCAGGCATGGACGGGAAATCCCCCGCCCAGCCGTTCGCTCCATTCATTTGTAGAAAGACGCCGTCCGATCCATTGACCGGTAGTCCCAGGTCTGTTAGACTCTGTAGAGAAATTTAAACTCATGCCATTAGGAAAATAAGCCTCATTGGAAGCGCACCTGCTCCTGCAACCAGACAGGTATAGCCGCCGGACTGACTATACCGCGGTCACTGGGATATACGAAACCCAGCTCTTCCATGGTAAAAGGTGGCGGCATAGCCGGATCGGCAAATGCGGGAGAGACAATCATGTTCTCGGCAAATGCGGGGGGTGGCATTGTTGGAGCTGGGTTATTGATGCCACTAGCCATACCAACCTTGCGCCGTAAGTTGGCCAACATGATGCGGAGCGTCAGTGCATATCTTTCCGCAGCCACATCTGATAATAACTGTGCAAGTTGTTCAACTTGTGCTGTGATGGCGCCAAGGTCAAGTTCAGTGGGAAACAAGTTGGCCATCTTGAGCAGGAAGAGACCCGAGAACGCCGCCGTGACTAGACTGTCATGTACTGCATAGCGTAACGCAGCTCTGTGCCACATAGAATCAATGATCAGGAAAAGATAATCGAAAAATCATTGGCACAGTATTTACCGATATTCCGAAGAATTGAGGAAGATAGTTAGACAGTTGGATGCGGCATCCTTCGCTTGAAAGGCCAATTCACGTTGTTCGAATGGCATCTTGTCCCAGGCTACCCCTCGAAGGGCAACACACACAACCCAGAGCTTTGCATAATGGAGCTCTCCCGCCAGAATTTTACGAAGCAATGATTCCTGATCCATTGTGTGACCTCAAGGATCTGCGTCAGAGGAGTGTTGATCTGAAGGCGATCGATTTGACTCACGATGAAGCTCGTCATGCTCAGACCACCAGTTATCTAAAGCAACAAATGCCCGCCGGATGAATGAGAGTGTGTTATGATTGACCTGTCCATTCAGAGGCACCAGAGTTTCATATATCTGGGCTTTTTCTTCGGTGAGCCAAGTGGCTGATTAAAGTAGTCGATACTTACTCTTCTGAGCGATGAGGTCCACCAGAGCGACGAGCCTCACATCAGTCGGTGAGACCATAGGATGATTCAGCAGAATGCGTGAATGTCTAATGGAATTTTCATCTCGCAAAACTATAGGCCGACCGGTACCTAGGCTCATCCTAGAGACTCCGACATCAAAAAATACGTCAGCTTCGATAGACTCGTTGATGCTTACTGGTGGTCAAACCAATATAGGCAGCACCATATACGGGCCGAAACGACTAGTCTAGATCAAAACACGTTCTCTGGAAGAGCGATCCGAGAAAGCGCTGACCTAAATTCCTCTCCTCTTCTTCTGAACGTTTCTTTCCATTATCTTCTACCAGCTTTTCCAGAGCCCGATGAAGGCCGAGGTCAAGTGCCATTCGCATAGCATGACCGCTAGGTAACCAGCCATTGGTACTCCAGGCAGCTAACAAGAGCATACCTAATACAGAAATAGCATCAGTAAATGGAAAAGTTTAGACAGGGACAGATCGGATATGATAAGTACCTTGAACCGCTTCCTTCCTAACCACCGGGCCGAACAAGGACGAACGGGCAATCCCTTGAGCTTCTTCAAGACACTGGTAAAACGTTGAACTCAGGGGTCCATTTCCACTTCGAATCTTGCCTGCAACGGCAAGGATGGCGTCGAAAGTCCACGGACTTCGTTCCATGAGACTTTCGTAGGTATCATATACCGGATCAAATAACGGGATGAAAAGATGGCATCCGGCAAAAAAGCTATGGAAACGAACTAATAAGTCCATGCCCTGTGCAACCACACGCAAAGGCCAATTACATATTGAACAACTCTCGTGCCTCGGAGTCAGTCACAAGGCCCTGACAGCCGTTGATGCTTCAGAAGCGTTTGACAATCAGCCAAAGGAGAAGAATGTACCTTCTCTACGACATGTGGAAAGGCATTTCTTGGTATGGGCTCAGCCCTCTTGCGCTTCTTTACTCTTTGAAGATTATCAACCACCAACGAAACAAAAGAAGATATAGATATACCTTGACGTCTCAGCCGAAGGAGCCGCCGCTGCCTCCGCAGCTGCGTTAGCAAGGCCTTGAAGAGCCTCAATGGGGGCGTTTAAACTTGAGCGCGGTAACGTGTCTTCTGATTCATCATCAGTCGAGGGTGCTGTACTTGGCACGATGCCATAGGAGGCATACTTGTGAGGCTGATGGTTCAAGAAGTGCATCGAGTCATTAGTGCGCATCACTGGCAGGAATATGGGATTACCGGTGGTGCAAAACCTGGTAGAGGAGGGAAGGACTTTGCTCGATCACCAGAAGCTGTTTGCAATGAAATCGTTAGCTTGCAATAGACACCGTTATGAATAGAGTGAATCACTTGTTAATGATTGGGAGTACATTGATGCCGCTGCATGTTGAGAGGCGGACAGCGTTCCGTTGCCTTGCTGCGTCTGGATCGCTGACAATATGCGGTCCAAAGAGGACTGCATGCCAATCATTTGGCTTTGCATGACCTTTGCGTGATTCAATCAGTGCGTCTTAAATTAAAACACTAGGGTATTCACCAGATACTGGCCCTCGAGACGTGAGAGGCGCCTGGGAGGAGGGTCGAAGGGATGAGGTGATGGCATACAGAGCAAGGACAAAAGTGATGCTTACTCTACACTTGCACTGGATAGCGCTTGAGCATTTTTCTTTTCGGGCTTTTCGAATACACATAGAGTACCGCTGGCCTGGCATCGTCGGCAAGGCGCCTGGGGGAGGCAGAAAGCCGGGCCGGGGCGGGGTCGCGGGCCTCATTGAGCAAAGAACGGAACGGATAAGCAAACCGGGTACTTTACCTCCCCTTCACATCGGTTCTTGCCCCTTCTGCAGTTAGTGCAGGCTCGTGCTCCCCTCTTTGGAATGTTTGCAGGTGGCTGGGCTGATGATGATTCACCATTCATGCTTGGGTCAGTGCTTCCGGTGCGCTGCCTTTTTGATGCTGATTCTGTACCGTTTGAAATTGAAGTCGCGGGGCTCAGTGACATGAAGATACGGCTCAGAATGTAGCTGGGAGCAATAACTCTGGCACGCCTGCGACAGAGCACAGATTCTGCGGAGTACCTGTGCCCCAGTTGCACGTGTCTCTCGTCACTTGATCACCAATCTCAAGCTCAAGTTTATCTTCTCAGCTGTGAGCTTCCCGTCCACAATCTCAATCTCAGTCTTCCGCTCAGCTCATGCAAAGTCCCACGTCCCAAGAACATCAACAGTCTATCGTCGGGCTCTGAGGTTTCAAAGATTCGGACGGCGTCCTCGGGCCTCGGCAAACCTTACATGGTGACACGTAGATTGCTGTGCTTCTTCGATGTTCAACACGCGTAGAAGCGAATGCCATTTCTGGCGGCATGTGGATACTGATTTCCTCTTTTATTTGGAAATCACTGGGATGTGATTGGCAACTAACAAACATCTTGAGAGATATCCAGAATTTTTAGTCTCCCTCTTTTTGGACACCCTAGCAGATGTCTTCATAGTCATCCGGAATTCCTAAATGTCGTCGAATATCTCCTGACTCTATTCCCCTCTCCCGGCAGAAATGGCTCATGAGGATGCAGTAGTTGTCTGCCAGTACAAGTTAGCTTCTATCCCTCAAAAGAGTACTGAAGCGATCTTACCCGTCCACCTAATGCTTGCCTCTTTGGCTAAAACGACCGACCGCTTACTCTCTTCGTACTTGGCCGGATCCGCATCCCCGTATCCTTCAAGTTCTTTATCAATAGCAGCAAGCTCGTCACTGAGTTTCGCATGCAACTCTAGTGCCTGCTTGCGCTCGTTCTACCGGATACCATCGTTAGGTGTTTTCATGGACGATCGATGCCGGTTACATACCGAATGCTTTCTGAGTGCTTGCTCCGACTCAATTACGGCTTTAGTGTCTTTGAGCTGGTTATTGATGCTATCTGTTATATTATTGGCTTTGCTGAGGCGTGCCCGAACCTGGCGACCATTCAGATGACGCTCTACAAGAGGTGACGCAGATATACGTTTGCTCCCTGTTGTGAGGGAAAGCTCCAAAAAACTGCAACGCGTATTTACATCAATATTATTCAACGCATGTGGATTAGTGCATACATACAGTTAGAAGAGCCAATCTTGTCAGCTTGGACAAGTCCGTCATCTACCAGTGACTGTAGGACATCCTTCACGGATTGTGACACTGCAAGCGGGTGTCTTGGTTAATTCCGCTCATGAATATTCATTTTCTGCCAACCTATGCCCTTCAGCTTGGGGCCGAGTTTTTCGAGTTCTTTCAGCTGCTCATCAATGTTGACGCCTATTCTATGTCTGCGTCTACTGCACTTGCCTGATAAAAGTCTTTCTGCGACAAGTTTGCATATTGAATTGGGCATACCACGCTCGTTGGCTCTCACCGATTCATGAAAAATCTCAAGAAGCTTTACCCGCTTTTCCTCCGCTGAAAGTCCTCTAGATGGCTGTTACAAATCATGAGTTGAGAAGTTTTTGATCATGGCAGACTAAGATCATGGCAGACTAACCATCGAGAGTATTAGACCAGGGGATGAAATGGAAAAGGGAGCAGCTACGACAAGGACAAAAGAGGAAGTCTAGGTGTGTCTATTAATAGTGCACATTGTGCGCTATAGGACTGGCTTCCAATCCAGACTAGCGAGATGAATAATTGAAGAATGGACGACATCCCTCGTTGAGCTATCTTCCATTCATACTTACCATTCCACACTAGTAAACAAACTGGGGCAGAGCACGAGCCTTATGGACTCATAAAATCAGGCGACCAGGGTCTTGATCATTTTTTCTGCATGTCCCCCCTTGCGCTCGTTGTCTATACCTTCTTGGTTTTCTTGCTCTATACATTTCTGCGCCTATGGAAGTACATAAACTATCCGGGCACCATACCGCGTACCGGAAGTCCTGGAATCGTAGGTTTCGTGACCACAGCCCTCAAGTATACCTTGGATGCGGAGAAAATTATTCAAGAGGGGAAGCTGAAATATGGTGATATACCATTCTCTGTGCCCACTTTGGTGAGCGGTATACACTTTGGCTTATCGCGCTGATCGTGACTTTCCGCAAGTCTGGCCCAGTTTTCTTCCTTTGCCCTGACTACCTGGACAAGGTTCGGTCAAGCACCGACGAAGTGGTGAGATAGTGCTCGACAAGTTCTAGCACCTGAACTTCTCACTTTTGAGGCCGACGCCTCTGCCTCTCTGGTTTACAGCTGAATGAGCCTATGACGGTTGATAATGACTTGCAATTGCCGTATACCATGGATGAACACCAGCTCAAAAACCCATATCAAGCTGCTGTGTTGCGAAAGGATGTGAATAGAGCATTACCTGGCTACATTCCGGAAATGCTGGAGGAGACGACTTTGGCAATAGAGGATGCCTTTCGTGCTCTTCGAACGGGTGGTAAGTTTACTAAACAATGCAATGGAGCAGACTTCCAAACTTCATCCATGTTCAGATAATAGCTACGAGGTCCCTGTCTTCGAAACGATGACACACCTGATAGCGAGGATTAGCAACAGAGTCGTCTTTGGCCTTGGTTTATGTCGCAATGAGCAGTTCCTCCATGCGGTCGTACGATTCGCTGAGACAGTCCCTTTGATGGCGCCTTTCATCAAGTGGACACCACCTGTCCTCCGCTCGTATGTGATCGTCTCTTCCCGTGACAATCGTGCAGATACTAATGAAGTACGTAGCATTACATACTCCCTGCTTTCTAGCATCCTTGGCGGGAAGAAAGAGGTTTTACGCCACATTTTACCATACCTAAAAGAGCATTTCGACAGCCAGAAACCATTGAGCGAAACAAGCGTGAGTAGTAGCAGGTCTCCGACGCTAGTCCACAGTTAAGCAGCTTCGTCCCACCAGATGCTCGTGGCAGAGCATTTGAAACAAAATGCGCCCCCACAGGAGACGCTACTGGGTCTCGCTACTCGCCTTCTCAACATCAATTTTGGAACCATACATACTTCGTAGGTACTCTTTAATCATCCCTCGTCCTGAGGCGTTCTTGATCCAGTTCTGTCAAGCTCTATATTTATTACCCAGACCCTGTACGAGATTGCGCTCTTGGGACCTGAGGCAATACAAGGTATAAGGCAGGAAGTACAAGAAGCGCTAGAATCTGAAGGAGGGTGGACAAAAGGTGCTCTAACAAAATTCAAGAAGATTGACAGTGCTTTACGAGAAGTCGGAAGGGTATATGGCCTCATGTACTGTAAGTGTATACACGTCTTCGCTATTATGCACTACCAATTGGAGAGATCAGTTGCGCTGTCCCGTTACACCATGGTGGAGTTCGATTTAGGGAACGGCCAGGTGGTGCCGCCAGGATACAAAGTTGCTATTGACATGCGAGCTGTGCATTTCAACCCGGAAGTCTATCCAGAACCTGAACGATGTGATTTATTCCGTTTCAGCGATATGCGGAATACCGAAGGGATGGAGCCCAAGTATGGCTTCGCAACGGTGGACGCGAATGTACGCCTTTAGATCACCTCGAGTTTAGCCAATCTCATTTACCATCTAGTATCTTCCTTTTGGAGCCGGTAAGAACCTATTATCAATGCGTCGTCCAAAGCTGTGAATCAAACTCCCAGGTCGGCATGCATGTGCCGGACGTTTCTTTGCTGCGGTACTTTTGTCCTTTTTACAAGATCAACTCGTTATCTCACCGAGCTTTAGATGGAGTTGAAGATGATGCTCGCTCATATAATCCTCAAATTTGATGTTCAATACCCGGACGGTATCCATGCCCGACCTAAGAACGAAACATTTGACGGGGCCATCATACCTAATGCTCGGGCAAAGCTCGTATTTAAAGCAAAGTCCCCCTGATTTTGAAGGGACTGATAACGGATTCATATGGGAGGTTGAAGTGTGCACCAGATATTCGATGCTTAGCACGTACATAGTCAGTGGATGTAAATTTTGATCGTTATATGCAGATCGACGGAAGAGCCCAACGTGGACTATGATTATCCTATGTTCTCGAAAGGAACGTCAAACAGGGTGTAAGATTACTGATGAAGGCCATGGTAAAGAGAGTATAATGCAAAAGAACAGAATTTTCCGAAAGCGACATATGGAATAGGTTCAATTCAAGATAATGAAATGAAAAGAAGGTCGAACGATGTAGTAGTTGGATGATAACTGGAAAGAGAAAGCGACCTAAAGTCAAAAATTACCGATAGAAGTCTAAACGCTGGTCACTCGAGGGGTACCGATAAGCAACGAACTCCGAGTCCTGTGATACGAGTTCTTCAAGGGCTTTCCTCGAGGTAACAGACATCCGTGGATTAAAATGAGTAGGTGAGCTCGTACTGAGACCACTATGTCGAGAGTTTGAGGTGGCATAGTTGGGTAACCATTCATCTTGGCTATCGGAGGTGGTGGGGAACAAAAAAGCGGCTTTCTCTTGCGCGAAATCCTGCGACTTATTACTCTTTTTACCCAAAAGAGAACTCAAACCAAATTTACTTTTGCGCTTGGTATCTTTCGTCACAGGTGCAGCTGAGCAATGTACCGGAAGGTTATCAATACGGTTAAGTGACCGCCTTGACGAACCGAATTCATCGTATTGCGGGCCGAACAATCTTTGTGTACCAAAAGTAGCTGATTTCCCATGATCAAGTACCTGTTGGGAGCGAATTTTGGGCCTTGACGACAGGCCTCCAAATGACTGGCGTCGCATATCGCCAGAACGGAAAGGTGCGTTAGGAGGTATCAAGAAGTCGTGGGCGGGGTTAGCCCCATGCATGGGACGGGGATCGTAGGTATAGACAGTCCTAGGCCGATCTGCTACAGGCGACCGATTTGCTGGTTCTTCACTGGGAATAGGTGGAAGGGATTTCTCACGTGAAAGTAAACTAATGGCTTGCAACTGTCTAGAACTGGTGGAGGGGAAAGCAAGTTGAGGAGAGGGTGATCTGATGCCGCTTTGATGTATTTCGGGTACGGGATGAAGAAGCTTTGTAGACTCTGGCGTTCTAGGTAGATCACCGTTGTCCTGCGGCTCCTCTGTATCGTCAAACGAGCCACTATGGACACGATTAATCTCAGCAGCATCCAGTACATTGCCGGGAGGGCGTGACGAAACAGGGGAAGGTAGAGAGCTGGAAGGCGCTGTCGGGGGTGACATGCTTGACGACGTAGTTCCGAATTTAGGTGGACCCGATGGCAGCGAAAGCGAAGAATTCTGACGGTTTCCAGTCAATGGTACATCTTGTGATCCACGGTCGACGAGATAGGAGAGAGGTGGTGGTGGAGCTAGAGGCAAGTCATCAACATTTTCACAGTCACGTTCATCCATAGTTATGGTAACGCCGTTCTTTTGACCAGTCACCTTACGCCAAAACTTTGTGAATGCTTTAGTCTTCTTCCCACTGTCAGTCTTAGGCTTGGTAGCTGTAGATGTGGGGAGTTCGGACTCCGTGGGGGGCCAAATTTGACTTCGACGAGGCGAATTCAATTCTATAGGTGTTCCAGAGAAATAACGAGTTTGCCTGTTTGATTCAGTATGGAGTGCCACACTGTTAAAAAATGAGTGATAAAAGTATTTGACTAAATGAGACCACATACTGCATATCCATCATGCTCGCAGCAGTCATAGCCGAAGGAGTGAGACTATCTTGACTTCTCCATCCCGCACTCAAATTACGGAAACCAAAGAATTTTCGTTTGGGAGAGCTGGAGCCTAGACTGTGCACGTCAGAAAACGATGCCTGCGAGTAGGCTCGTGGTATATCAGGGCGTTCGTGGGGGACGGTGAGTACGCTAATGGGTCGAGCGGAACTTGCTTGTGAGTATGGAGAAAATGGCTTGAGGTTGGCACCTTGGTCTGTGTGCCTGCCATTACTGTTAGTGGATATGATGGAAGTGACGTCCACCGCAGAGCTTCTGGATGACTTCCTTGCTCGCCTTTCCTCCCTTCGCTTGCGCTCTCTTGCCTCTCGTTCTTCCTTACGTACATCAACATGCTCAACAATCATCCCGTTTTCGAGAACTGTAACTTCTCGAGACTGGGCGATATTCTGAGAATGCCTAGTGGGAGACGTAGCCTTTGAGGGCCTGATACGTACGCCTCCCGTGTCGTCAGCGAAGGTAGCGTGGCTGCCTGGATCACATGTAGAATTGCGTAACTGGCTGTATGCATCTCGGACTCTGCTATCCAGTTGCTTTGCCTCTTGCATAGCCTGGGCACGGGCAAGAGCTTCTTCCTTCAGCAAAGTCCGCTGGGATTTTACGTATTTGTTGACAGTTTGCTGGCGAGCAGCCGGTTCCTTCGGATTCTGCAGAGCTTTGAAAATGTGTTCTATAGAAAAATGGATACTACGTACAATGCTCAACCATAATCTGAGATTTTGTTCAGTGAGGCGACCTCCTCGGATTCGCGGTCGACTTGGGTCGTTGTTGACTATGCCACGGGCTTCGTCTTCTAGCTCTCTCTGCTTCAAATCCTCGAGAACTGCATCACTGGCTCGCTCCCATACACCGGGGGACGTAACATCGACATCTGCCATTTCTTGGTCTCTCATAGCACATTCTACGCAGACTTCCTCCTGGAGAGGTCTCAATGGAGGAGGAAAGACAGAGTTCACGGGAGCAGCTGTAGTGATATATGTCGGCTGTTGAGGGTATGCGCGGTTACGGGGTGCAACGGGAGGAATATAATTTGGTGATGCAGCGAGTGGCATGGTTGGCGTCAATCGTCCAGCGCTAGTTCCTGACGCTGATGTTGAACCGATACCCGCGGCGGGCAACGAAGGATGGCGGGGAGTATTGGGAAGCAGAGATTGGGGGCGATCTTGGGAGACACTGGGAGGTAGCGTGGGTTGGGGAGTGCCTGAGCGACTACGGGACATTTGGTTGATAGAATCAGGGCCAGTCTGTCGCGTCTCTGCAGACTCTGGAGGTTGTTGCTCAGTATTGTCAAGGCTGTATCGTTCCACCACCCGGCGAGTAGCACCGGGAGGTAGCGCATAAGACAAACTGCCTCTCAGATGCTCGGGTGAGTGGGAAGGGGCTGAAGGCACGGGAGCGGTGATCGAACTTTGGGACTGAAATTGAGAAGAAAGGTTCTGACTTGAGGGAGGCACCGTTGAAAGGTCATTTGTTGTAACATCCGAGTTATTCCTATACAAAACACTGGAACTGTCTGTAGAACGCTCTCTGTCCGGGAGAAGGGAGTTCTGGTGTGAGATGCGCCTGGACTGCGACGAGGCCACAGTCGGGTATCGAGTGTCCTTGAGGTCGAGGTCTGTGATGAGCGGTTGTGGGTATAGGGCAGTGTGGGTATCGTTGCGCGGCACATGGAGGGCTGCAGCCATGGTGGTGTTGAAGAAAGGGCAACTCACGCCGTCGAAGGAGATGAGGCTGACGAGACGGCTGTGACTGGGAGTAACACTGTGACTTGTTCACACACTACTCTAGAAGAACATCGTCCTACTGTCTACTGACTACTTACGGTACCTATGGTTCACGCTGTCAAGAATCTCCTACGCCGCAAGTAGCATACCACTTACCATGTAACCCCCTTCCGGCTTCTGCGCATCTTGCGCTGCAGCTGCAGCATCCCATACAACAGCGCTTCTGCCGTCGGCGGACAACCGGGCACGTATATGTCAACGGGAACAATGCCTGCACCAATCATCATCGATCATGCCTCGGTAAACAAATATCGAGTACCCACGGTCACATCCCCGTACAACAGAGTAAGAATAGTGGTAGTATCCGCCGCCATTCGCACACGAACCCATGGAAATCACCCATCCTATCACCACAGTTAATCAGACGCTGACATCTCTATTTTCGAAAAATAACATACGAGGTTCAGGCATTTGGTCGTAGACCTTCCTCAGAGCGGGCGCCATCTTGTTCGTGAGAGTACCAGCCACAATCATGATATCGCTTTGACGCGGACTGGCACGGAAAACGACGCCAAGCCTATCTTGATCATAACGAGCGGCAGCCATGTGCATCATTTCCACCGCACAACAAGCAAGACCTGAATATCAAAAGTCTCAGTATTGCTGCCAACAGAATTACCCACGAAAACCACATACCGAAAGTCATAGGCCACATAGAACCTTGTCTTGCCCAGTTCGTGACTTTGTCGAGCGTCGACAGAACATATTCTACGGCACACATGCATCTTCATCTGCAACTAAAGAGTATAAAAACCCACCTGCTTTGTTTTGAGGCTGTTGAAGGCTTAGCTGATTCGAACCCCGTTGCGCAATCTCGGTCACGGGAATCTCTGTCGAACCAGGGGGAGGAATAGATTCCTGGACTTGTTTCGCATGTAGAGATGAGGTGAAAGGGCGATACGCTGCAAAAGCATGTGAATGTAGTTTATAAAAGACGCAACACATATCTCAAACCTTGCAAACCCGATACTGGTCCCGCAGACGCACGTCTAGCCGCATTACAAACTATATTGTTGAAATGATATTCTGTTATTTGCCATACATGACAATCTTATTCGCACCTGCGGACTTCAATGCAAGAGACATGGTGGAGGGATGAGAGACGTCGTTGCCTTTAGTGAGCGCCGCACTCCGGGATTGACCCAGTCACGTGTCTGTCTATTTGGATAACCGAGGCACAAATGAATTTAAATTTAAAATTAGTGATGTTACGAGTTTTCTGTATGTGCTACAAATCTAGGTATGCGCGTTCTTCCAATTTCACCTCCAAAAAATCCAAAAGCACTATCCTAATATCAAAGGAAAAATAGAGCCTATCTGTGTACCCATGTAAAATCTCATACCACCGGTGGTAATAGCCAAGGATGCTCCCTAATCTGCTGAATTGTAATCCGTGACTCTGGGTTGGGGTTCAAGCATCGACGTATGAGGTCCACAGCGTTCTTCGACAAAGTCGTCCCATGTGGCACATACAATATCACCTTCCCACGAGCGGCTTCCCGTGCAGATTGAAAAGGTGATGCTCCAGTCAAGAGGTAGGAAAGAAGGACACCCAGTGTCCAAACCTCAGCAGGAGCTGCCAGATACTTCTTCTTGAGTAGTATCTCCGACGACGCATAAGCTGCGGTTCCGAAAAACTTCTCGTAGTGCGGTCGAGGTTTCTCCGGGTCGACCGCACAAGCACTCCCAAAATCGATCAATTTAACCTTTTTACCGAAAGCAAAAATCAGTGGCGTTTCCTCAGCTGATATCTTATACCCACCGTTAGATTCCGATCGATGACCAAATTCTCATCCTTTATGTCACGATGGGCTATGCCAAGCTCATTCAGGTAGTCCACAGCATCGACTATTTGTCCAAAAACATAGCGAGATTGTGATTCGGAGAGTCGCCTGTCTTCTGATTGCTCGATACATTCGAACAAGTCGTAGGAGGCCCTTCGGGTTACTTTGGGTTTACTATAGTGATAAGGGCGTCCCTCGAAGCTTTGGGAATCGTCGACGCCCTTTATACGAGGATTATCCAGAGATGACAGTCCAGTGGGCGGTGGTGTTGTGGGCTCGACAGAATCGAGAGACCTTTCCGATGCTGATGGCGACAAGCATGGCGTCGAAGCCATACTGCCAGTTGAATCCTCGCTGCTTGACCACGGCGAACCGTGTAATTCTTGCACCTGATATTTTTCAGCCTGTGCCCAACGCTTAGCCGAATAATAATTAGAAAACTCACGAGGTAAAAGTAGAGACCGTCCTCAAACAAATCAAGAGACTTGATGATGTTCGGATGGGACAGTCTTTGCAATAAGACCACTTCTACTGGCAATGGTCCTAACAGCTCATCCTCCATCCATGCGTGGTCTGGAACTTTCGACTTTATGATGAACTTGACAGCAACTTCTCGGCCTGAAGAGCGATGTCGAGCTGTCATGACAAACCCATAACCTCCTGATCCGAGCTCGTCTTCCAACTGGTATGATTCAACGAAGCGACGATGGAGACGATGGCCGCTGGGGAATCTGAGAGAATGGCGGTCAGCCTCTCGGTTGTAGGTATAGCCTGAAGGGGGCCCTGGTCGCGAGGGTAAAGAAGGGAATGCTTCGCGAGAAAAAGGGCGGTCTTGTGATAGGTGGGAAAGAAAGATTAGGTTGGGAGAGATGGAAAAGGAATCCAGTAGTAGGCTATCATTAGACGAGGAGGCTGATGGCTCAGCAGGGAAGCTATCGAGAGAAGTAGACTTGAATAGTTCAGATATTTCGGACATGCTGTCACTGGGCGAGGGAGGCAGATCATGGAGAGGATGTGATATGCAGCCTAGGTCGAGCTGATGAGACGAATAGAGGATATCTGAGGGGGGAAACCAGGAGGAGAGCATGGTGGAAGAGAGGAAAGAGGCGGGGCGAGCTGGAGGGACGAGGAGAGGGAGAGGGATATAGCCTAGCCAGCAAGTCCGAGGAGGAGGTTATGAAAGGGCTCGAACGATCGGACGGCGGAGAATAGCAGAGATCGAGGTTTCGGACAGCCATATATAGTGAAACCAGCATATGAGATCATCTATACCATTCCCTTCTCCGATCATTGTTGGATCTACCCACCCTCCCGTTCCGCCCTCCCCCTTTCCCAGCCTCTATTTATCTCCGTCAAGCGACCACATGTAGTACACGCCTAACAGAAACTCGTATCAGCGCATCCTCTGTCGCGTTCCTGCCTGCACGCACCAATGCTCCTGTAGGGTTTCCAACTTTCCGTCAACGCCTCCATCTCGTCCGGGGTTAGTAGCGCGCCTCTATAGATAGTATACGGCATCAGCACACAGCCACCATATCTTCCATCACGCTTACTTGACTTTTTTCTTACCCGAAATCCTGCTTCTCAACTCACTAATGCTAAGTGTCTTTGGAAGTGGTTGTATGTCTGTACCCGCAGGTTCCCTCAAAGTCTTGGTGATCGAGGGCGTAAACAGCGGCGGTAATTCACTGGGCCTATCCACCTTCTTCTCCTTGTTTCCACCGGAGTTGCGGTGGCTGGATTTTTCGCCCGTGACAGGCAAATAACCTGCTTCAACGTCATCGTCACTGTCTCCCGCATCAATCTGTGTGGCTTTTGCCTCTTTCTCCTTTACCTCAGCCTGGCTCAGTTTTTTAGGCGAAAGGCTGAATGGGTCCGAGGGTGAGTGAAGGGCCAAACACCATCGAGCGAGACCGCGCTGGACGCCAAGGTCACCTGACAGTCGTGAGTGCATCTCTGACAGGGCTAAATATGAAATCTAACCTATCGGAAGAATGTCCGGTCGCCTTAGGGAAAACATAGCAAACATGTTAACTGGATCAGCAGGCGCCACCATCAATGAATGTCTTCGGGCTTTCGTGACTTTAATTTTAGGCTTACCTGTCCACTGCAAGAGATGTGTCATCATATCAGCTTCATTCAAGGAATTTGAGTGGAATCCAACGCACGCTTCCTATTCCCCGCACTTGAATCAGCATGTCAGCCAAGTCATCGTCATTCGCCGACAAAATCTTCTTTGTTGATAACCGACCATCGGCAAACCGTTTGGCGAGGTCTTGAACTAGATACATGACGTCAATTAATCCGTCGTAGTCCGTTTCCAATGTTACCTTTCACGCACTATATTCCGCTTTCCGAGTACTCAGCCCAGCACTTCTTAAAACTGATATATCAGTTGCCGCTACCTGAGAAGGTGTTGGGAAAGAGTTGATTCTGGACAAAACGACAATTTTATCAGTCAAGAAACCCAACTGACGTGAAACAGGCATACGGGTCGTCCCCTGGCTTTTCGGGAAGTGTCGGATCATACAAACGCTTGAATTTATGTATGATGGACCTGGCAGCCAGCCATGAGATTTGCTGTCCCCTAAGCTCACAAAACTGATTCAGTCTATGGGACTTTCTACACGTCAAGAGTTCTCGTACAGGATGGAAGTAGAAAGAGCCCTGAAAGTTAAAATGAGCCGAAGATACTTCTCAATAAAATGCAGGAGTCTAACTGGAATGGATGAAACTGCTCCAAATTCTCATACGGCTTGCATGGCAGCTTGTTAAAGATGGCTTCAAAGCGATGATCAACTCCAATGAGATGCTCCTTTGCGTCTTTGAGGGAAAATGTAAGTACTGCCGGAACCAATGCATCCGCATCTTGGTCTGTAGGATGCTCCATCACTTGGCCAGTGGGCGGAAGACTTGATGTTGCAACCGGGTTTACACGAGGCTTCTTCATTGCATTTGCCTCGCTTGGTGCTCCTTGGTTTGCTCTCTTCCTCGTAGGCAACACCTTATTTGATACTTCTTCTGCTTTCTTACTGAATTCTCGAGCTACTTTTGCTGCTAGTCTTGATGAAGAACGTGTTGCGGACATCATGCAGAGCGATCAAATACAGACAGTCTCTTCTTAATGCTTCAAGTTTGTAGTGTGCTGATGGTGACTCGAGTGTCGCGTGAACAAATGACTTATATAAGTGCCTGCGGATCCGAAGATGTCCCTGACTGAGTCTTATTAATCATCAGCGCTCATGTTGAGATGGGTCTAAGTTGCATTCTATGCATGTGTAAGCTTGGAATGGTGGAATGTGAGTGTACTGTATACATAGAGTGTTCGGCTCATTTCTGTAGCCAACTAATACCATACCTCGCATCTTTTTTCGGCCGTCTCAGAATGCACTCGATCAGAGGAATAGCACGGGAGAAATATAGCCCGATTACCCGCCGGCGCCGCCGGTAAGTCACTCCTCACGAATTAAAATAGACTCAATGGATTGAACCAATGATTGACGAGTCCCACGATCGCTGTATGGCACAGCCTGGTACAGCACAGACGCCGTGGCACGGGACTTGCTACCATATGCTAATACCATGGGTTTTCTGGTCATTTCACGGAACACTGTCAAGGAACAACATGATAAGATTCAGATCAACTGAGTAAATCCGAGATTTCCTTTATTCAGATTGTATTCAAAATAAAGGGATACAATCATACCCCATGTTTAGCCTATCTGATCATATACATACTACATAACAAAATAACCTTCCAACTGGCGAAATAAGGGAGGATGATATGTCCACTGTCCTGCTCATTCAGCATGACGCTCGGATGGACAGCAAAAGTGACGTGCTGCGAGTTCCGCAGTGCCACCTCCATCAGTCATGGTACCTCAGCCCAAAATATTCAGACATATAAGAAGTCGGCAGATCAGAGTCATCTTCTCCTCTTTCACTCCATCATCGACACTTCCAACAATGCCCAGTAAGCCGAATTCGCAAAGGACTCGAAGAGACAGATGACTGAAGCTATTGATCTGTTCCAGGAGTCATCGTAAGCTTCCAAAACGAAATAACTGATAGCGAGATGGACAAGGCTATAAACGACATCAAAGCCAACGGTGAGTACTAGAGCGAGAATTCTCCTTCATAACTGACTATGGTGCGCAGGTGGAACTATCAAGGATGATTACAGGCCCTTGTTGAAGGTAAGAGTCATTCCTACTTCTTGGAAAGACTGAAAAAAAGGTTAAACTTGATGTATCAACTCCAGGCCGTCGCTGCTGACATCCCAGAAAGTTACTCGGGAAGATTGACTGACGACAAGTTGGTTAAAAACATTGGTAAGTTGCATTTGTCTCGCCTGCATTGCCCGACTGACAAGTCTTCTCAGAACTCGACAGCGTTGTTACTACCCAGGACATGTAACTTTAGATGCCACAATCGGGTAGCCCATGATCGCCAACCTAGGGGCGAACCTTCGATGTATATGATCTTAATATTGATACAGAAATTATTCGATTGATGTGCAGTAGTATGATAACAATACTCTATCCTCCGTCCACTGTGCATGGAATTTGGTTTAAGGTCGTCAACTGGCCAGCTAATACCGAGTACCCTTCGCTACTGTACGCATTGGTCTGATCTGTCGGATCATTAAAGTTCCTTTCGTTGTCCCGTGGTGCTTTGTCTGAAAGATGCAGACCATCCCCGCCTCCGAGTCGGGTTCCACAGTGTCCACACTCCGTTCTCATTGTGGTCCATTATATATATCTCGATTGCCTTACGTCACTGTGGGGGTAGGTGCCACTCGAGGGCTTTGTCGGCAGTCTCTTTTCAAATACCCATATTTAGTACACTCCACAGCGGTACACTATTGTGTGCACATTCGATCGTAAATCTAGATAAATGAAAAGCCTGCAGTAGATCAATGTACCGGTCGGCGCATCAATATTTTGGCATTTACTCAGCTTTTTTCACTTGTGCAAGCTATTTTTAAGAAAAGTGACAAAAAAGCGGCAAAAAAACTGTTGCCGCATTTTGGGCCCGGACATGAAAAAAAAAGTTGGGCTCCTACATCGGATGCCGTGCATAGCAGAAAAAACGAAAAAGTGATTTTTTTTGTTGGAAAATACAAGACATCACTAATAAATGTATCTGATCTTAAAATGACCTTCTTTATACTTTCAGCTTTTGCGCTTTACGAAATTTGACTAAAGTGTCGACTTGCTGATGGACCATGCGTCTGACTTCATATATTCAGAGAAAGATATACTATTACTCTACTTAAGGCGGCATTTACAGAGGCTGAGTTGTTCATCGAAACATAACGAGGCTACGATAACCACTGGACTATATATCAGAACGCTACACACGCAGTAACAGCAATACAAGGGAATCATCAAGATACACCGGCACGAAGAAAGCTTATACACGCGACACAACATGCGACACACAATAATAGAAGGGTATATGGTTTGGAAAATCGTAAAGTCATGGGCTTCATAAGATATTACCATTTACGGCGCGCTTTGCTAGGCGCTGTATTTGTAAACGTTACTTGGCGCACTGACTGAGCCAGGAGCAGCAAACGGGGGTATAGGTGTCAGGAAGGGCATCGCTTCAAGAACAGAGAGAGGGCTCCAGCTCAGTGAGAGGGATCGCTAAGGTTATCCTCATCTTTCACGGGATTAGCAGACGACGTGGGTGGATCTGAGAAGTCCCAAGGGCGAGGAACCTAAAGTAACCGCTCGTGAATATGTTACCAGACCAGTGACGTAATAATGATTTACCAGAGCTGCTGGCATAACCCTGAAAACCATGAGAGATTGAAACGACATCTTTGGAAACGGTATTTACCAGGTTGCAGCGCACACGACGCCTTTGCCCTTATCCTGCCTTTTGATTTGGTCGAACTCAAAGTCGATGAATCGGGATATATAACGAGCTATTGGCAAGATTTCTCGGACACCATTATTTACTAGAGAAAGGGCTGTGAGGAAATTCATGACCGCTCCTGCGATTGATTGAGTCCTCTGGAAAACATCAGACTAACAAGGGTGTGGGAAATGCGGAACTCACGGAAAGATAACCCAGAGTGGGCGGTGGCAGTAGTACTTCGAGACCCCACCAATCTTCAACGTGGTGAGCATAAGGCTGAACAGTTGACATAGTAACGTACAAGTCAAAACTGATATCCGATCCGTAGGCGGAAATATACCTATGAGGGTCCTGAGCTTTGAAAGCCACGGCGTCGAGAACATAGAATACACATACCCGTATGATCAGGAGCAATAGATTTACCAGCAGCATAACAAAGAGCCATGAGCTGAGGAGTAATTTGCTCGATACCTTTGAGTACGGTTTCGGGGGTTGGCACCGCCCCTGCTAGTATTCCAGGACCGTCTCCAGGCTGACCAAGGCCTAAATCAGGAGTACTGATAAGGTCAATGACGTGGATTTCGTTCAACCATTGGGCGAATTTGTCAAGGGATATGGAGTCGAATTGAAGCATAGATGCTATATCCGGGCTCCCGTTGTAGTCGACACTTGCCGCAAATTTGGAAAAGTACAGTTCATCTTCTTTTGCGTCGGTGTGTTCGAGACAGACAGCATGGATCGGAGCGACGCTCACGGCTGGAATCCGATGATCAGCCTCTCTGGAGGAGCCACTTCCAGCAACTGGAAGTTTGCGCAGTTCGGCAATGATACTGTTGGCAGTTTTGGGCTTGATCAGTTGAGACTTGAGTTGATCAAGCGCTATGGCTTTAGTGGCTCTCGGACCGGCCACAGTCGGGGGGTCAGTCAATAACGAGCGAACCACCAGGGCCGATTTCTTTGCTTTCTGTGATGGAGTCTTCCGTTTCAATTGCTGGTACCAAACTCTTCTCTCCTTGACAGAAGTCATGGCCTTGGATCCTGTTGCACTTGGGATACGCGAATGTCCAGAAGTCGGGTGTGAGATAGTTCGAGGGACGGAGTTGGTCACCATCGGAGGCTGAGGGACATGCCTGACAGGTTCTGGGGGTGCTTGACTGAGTTGAAGAGGGCGAGAGACGTTAGAATTGGAATAAGACGCTGAATAGGATGCTGACGTCGATTGGGAGGATGAAACTGAGCCCATTGTATCGTGGGGAGATGTTTGGCGTGCGCGAGTCCCTGCATGGTCTATTAAATTAGTCTCGACTGATCAATCCAGTTTTGGTAGGCAAAGGTCAACTGGCTAAGGTCGCAGACTCGCAGTTACACCCGGCAACACCAATCAATAAGAGTCATGTTCCTCGAGCACTTGGGTTGCCTTTTGTTGGGGAATACGGTGTTTATGGTAAGCCTTGATTGCCAGTGCCGTCGAAGTACGGGTGTAAGCCTCGTCAGCTTACGATCCCTAATATAGGACTGCCTTCTCGATTAGGAAACTGGACGAATGTGTGATATCTCTTCTTTCCCTTTGAGTCTGTTGTGCTTTCCGATACCTCCAGCTAAGCTCGTCTCCCTCCCTTTCCCTCCCTTCTTTCCTCCTCTACTGAGGCTATCGTGATTCCAGACGCCCTGAACCGTTTCATTGTTGACCAGATGCTCACGTGTCCAAATATAGCGCTTCACTTCTGGAGCTCAACATTTCCGGACCTAACGCTGCCACGGTATTCGTAAATACGTACTTTTCCATGCCTGTCATAGTCGTTGTTTGGCGGAGTCTGCGCAACGGGCCGTATCTGGATTTATATCTATCCCGACTTGTGGAATGCATAGTATAACATCCGACCCAAGTACGATGGTTTTATTACATTTTTTGTCCATTGTCCACGAAGAATACAAATTTCCAAATGCGGTTCGACAATACCGAGTAACTTATTAGAACATATGATGTTAAGCCAGGCTGCACAGCCACATTTGATCATCTCTAGAGCTCGAACTCCACGTCAGGCCTCTACGCATCACACATGTCCGACCGGTCCACCCGCGCTGGATATCAGCCAATAGCACAGAGCAGCGACGACGAAACTGACGTTGGCCTCCTTGGAACAGAGCAAAGGTTGCTACCTCAACCATCCATTTCCACGCGTGGCCTTGGGCAAGGACGTGCTCGACCAGGGAACATAGATTTAAAAAAGCTCGACAGTGCATTTAAAAGGTACAGTACCGATGCAATGTAGTTGGCTTATGTGCTTAGCCACTGTTCATGTCAGATGGACAGAGTCGATCGCGCAGAAGGTAAAACGAAAGCAAAAGAAGAAACAAGAGCATTCGAAAAAGCAGATATGGAAGAGCGTGTTTGAGCCGCAACTACAAAGAGTCCAGGGTGCGGAAGTTGTAAGCACCTTGCAAATTGTGCTGCTGAACGGCGACAAAGTGATCTCGTCTTTTCCAGGTCAAAACGCTGGACCACAAACCTCCAATGACGCAAGATGAGTTCGAAACGTGTGTGGACTTTCTTTCCGTGTGGTTTCTCATCTCAATAAATCAAAGGCTGGAACGTTCCGTGAAGATTGCGATCCTAGATGGAATCCATCCAAAAATGATTTCGAAAGGATCGTCTGGGTCGTACTTTGCTCGTGCAAAGGGTCCGGGTGGACGGGTGCGGACAGTAGCGTAAGTCCCATTTAATGTTTCCGTAGATCTCCTTTTTCATTTCCTCAAGTGTCTTCAAACCCAAGGATGAAGAACCCTATGGAAGGCTCAATCCCAAGGTACATTCTATCCATTCAGACTTATATCAACCGGCCTTTGACACTTAAATGCTAGACCACGAAATGGATCCATCGCCAATTTCGGTGGATAATTCCTTTTGGTCGTGCTTGCTTGATACCCAATCTAAGGTGCATATCCATTCCTCACGTAAAACACCCCTCACTCAGTCGGTTTTACTAGCTACATTTCGGAAGCTGCTGCGTCGCTGCTGGACAGACGGCTAGATTTATACATCGTTCCACCTACTTATCTTGTTTCTCTCTCAAGTCCAGTGCGAATGCCTCACTTTTCATGAAAGCAACTCGCTTACCTTTTCCCGATATGTATCGTAGGCGTTTTTCTATGATTGGTTAGACAGGAGTGCTGCTAAGAAGGGGAAGCCTCTGCCCGAGAAGATTGGAAGTATGCAGTACTTTTTACATGGCTATACGGGTGTGTCTTCAACTTCTCATTCGAGGATTGTCATCTTATGTTTTGCGGTATAGATGCATCAGAGTTTCTGAGACGGCATCCGTGGCCCGGCAGAGCGATTTCGGATACTTTCAACGACTCTAATCATCGGCATGGCAACATATCTAAACGTTTATTGCATACCCTTAATATCATGTGTGGCAAGACTGGTGATGGGGATGAATTGTATGATGAGGCTGACTACGAGGATGAGAGGGTTCTTTTTGATGCCACCGAGTCCCCTGATGTGCAGGGCCAGTTTTATTGGACACAGTCTCTGCAACAGAGTTTTCGACAAGAACTCGAAAAGTATGCTCTTGGTGTTTTTCTTGGTACAATGACTGACTCAATGTGGTATTTTGTTACAGGCTGGTGATCCTAGGTAATGAATTTATTTCTATTACGAAAGGGGTGACTCAAGCATTTGCAGACTACCTAATGCTCAATACTGATCGTGGCGCAGATAATTATATGATTAAATACTGTGAAGGAGACCATGAAAAAGCACTTGTAGACGTCGCTCCAACTCGTTCTGTGCGACTAGAGATGCCTTTGATGAGCGAGTTGAAACGAACTGATAGTACGCCACCCCCCTCCCAGAGAGCCGATGCCAGTGGTTCTCGCATGGCCAACGTCTCTCCAGCCTTACATGACGACTCGCATGGTGCAGGCTATACACGAAAACCGCATATCCATATTGCCGCTATTGACAATTCTCTGTCTTTCCCTCACGAGCACCCTCAAGGATGGCGATCGTATACTTATGGCTGGTTGTACCTTCCTGTCAGCATTATTGGTCGACCGTTCAGCGAAAGGACGAGGAACCACTTTTTATCACTTCTTACGTCAAGAGCATGGTGGGAGGAAACAACTTTTCAGCTTCGGAAGTTATTTGCAGTGGACCCGGATTTCCACCCCAAGATGTTTGCAGTGAGTGTAGTGCGACCCATGTCGCCGTAACTATTGTCGTCCTTACATTTTTAAAGCGACAAATGGCAGTTATTAAAGGTGAGATTGGGCTGAACTAAGCACAATTTCGGACTCATCGTTTCGTCAGGGCAAGCATGGAACATAGTACAGTCTTTGAAACATATTGTGAGTCTTAGTGTCATACCTGATAACGTTTATTAAATGTGGATTTTAGGATGAAGGTGAACAACTAACGAGATGAGGCGAGGCTATAGAATGTGATTGCTAATCGTTATATCAACAGGGCCGCTAGAGCTCACTCGTCGACAAAAAGTACTCGTGTGGGACGATGAAGTCGAAGTACAAGAGGAAGTTGTTCACGACGCTGAAACTGACGTTGAAGCCAATCTTCCTTCGCCTCGGATGTCTGTCAATAGCGTTCCTATCATACAACGACCCCGGAGTCGAAGCTCAACTGGTGACTTCCCTCCTCCAATGCGACGTACTTCCACAGATGCTTCTGGGCTTCCTCGTCCTGTTCCATTCGTCGCTAAATTCCAAAAAATTCATCCTGGAACTACGGGAGTCACTGTTTTGGAACACCTAGAGCGGTTGGATGCTGTCGAGGCAAGCTTGCAGCGTCTAGGAGTAGATGAGGAAGAGGTGGATGTCGGAGAGGCTATCCAGCCTAGATCGTTGCCAATCTCTCAGTCAAACAGTGGCAGCCACAGAGACATGTTTGGTGTTGCCCCAAGTTCTGCACCTAACGTAACATCTCCATTTTCTCCTCCCGGAAGTCCCCTACCGACTGTGCCTGAAGTTGCGTCGTCAGCAAATTCTATCTTGGAGGAGGATTTAGCGGCCATGTCCAAGTCTACCTCTCACGTCGAGGGACTTGGGCGGTCTTTTGGTCACGAGCGACTTGAAAGTATCGCGACTTCGAATATTGATTGGATTCAGCCGCCAAGTGAGAACACAAAAAAGACTGTCATTATTGAGGTTAGTAGTCCGGTCCGCCATTCAGCAACGCAAATTTTGACTTCGTAAATTTGCAGCGGCTGGAAACAGTCAACAAAAAGCCTCTTTGCTCGTGTTGGTAGAATATTGGTTTTGTTTAATCGCCTGCTATGTTTTTTCTCCAAGCAACACTAGTTAAATTATGGATACATATCGTTTAAGATGCCGCGTCTCATTAACGACAGAAGATATGTTATCGAGAAATTATTCACCCTCCGCCATCAACCACTGGGCAAAATCATCGAGTCTCTTACTTTCTGTATCTTCGCCTTCAAGATCCTCACCAGCCCCGGATCGCTTGAATCGTTGCCTACCAACGAAGAGACTCGCTTCGATGCGTCTACCGTCGAAAAAACGGCCATTCATCCTCTATGCACTCAGGGTTAAAATGGGTGCGGTGACAAGAGAAGGAAACATACGAGGATACATGCTTGGGCACTAATTGGATCTCGAAATTTGACCGTCATAATTCCATCCTTTTCTTTCTGTTGAATCGTCAGGCAAGAACAATGCCAAACATGAACAGAACCCACGTCATATAAGACTACGTTAGTCACTTCGCCCAGTGTGGAGCATTCTTCCCGAACATCTTCTTTGAGTTCCAGAAGTAGTGTAGCATCTTTCTCTAAATCCTCCAAAGTGAACATATGTCTCAAGACGACAACTCGATTGTGTTTGCTGATATCCTTTCCAGGATCTTCGGGCTCTTTCGCGGGTCCGAACCCATCTTCGTCATCCCATTCTAGAAGCTTCCTGACGAGAATGTGAGATAAAGGATGCAAAAGGTGAAATTTTCATACTTTTGCATTTTCCCTATTCTTCTTGTTGCCCTTTTTTTGTCGACTACCTTTCGTGGTTGGCCTCCCTCTCTTGTCGTAGTATTATTTTTATGACCAAAGTCGGCTTTTGAGACATGCATCACAGTTGACGAATCTCCAATACGTAGTTCTGCTTCATCCAATAGGTTGATGGCAAGAATCACCGAGTCTTCCTTGAAATATACGACCAATGCCTCGCCGATAAATGAGCCATCTTCTTTGGCATACATCTTCACCTTCGGTTCACCGACATCGTCTTCTTCGATGACGCCACAACGAGAAAACCGTTCCACAATTTCATCCTGCTCAGCATCAAGAGGAAGTCCGGTCACATAAACGGCTGTATTT
The DNA here is from genome assembly GCF_000300575.1 of Agaricus bisporus var. bisporus H97. Taxonomy (NCBI): domain Eukaryota; kingdom Fungi; phylum Basidiomycota; class Agaricomycetes; order Agaricales; family Agaricaceae; genus Agaricus; species Agaricus bisporus. The sequence continues at coordinate 1,211,425 of NW_006267368.1, read as the reverse complement.
TTTGACTTCGGCGCAGTATGGTCGCTTCGGCCTCTTTTGGAGGGACCAGCTACGGCATTCGGGTTTACAGCAGTAGAGCCTGTGTAGTTTTCGGGTTCTTTACGCTTCTTGCTCTCGCGTTTGAGCACGGGCACTGCGGGTGTCTTCGGGAAACGGTGTGCTGAAGTTAGATTTTCATACCGGCCGTCTCAAGGGACTTGCCTCTTCGTCGACTCCAGGGACCGAATACGCGGCTTGTTGTTGCTTGATCAGGTCCTCGTCTAGCTAGTGGTTTGTTGATGACACGCGATCGCTGCGTAGGACGCGATAGGTGACGTACCAGAGGAAGCCAAGAAGCTTTAGCGGTGTCATATTCCATTTCTGTTCCATCATCTTCCTCGTATCTCCACGAGTTGGAAGTCTTATTGAAATACACCCTGAAGAATAATTTAGCCTACAAAACGCGTAATTTGTGTCTGAGATACCTAGGGTCATTGGCGAACGAAAGTGCCTGATTTCCGGATGGGGCGGGTGGTGGTGGTGGTGGTGGTGCGGACATGGTTGTTTATCGCTGTTTGACGTCAAGTGACGCCCATACATTATCTACACGGAGTACTCCTCTATCAAGGGTACGGACAAACGTGCAGCATCGACTCGGGAATTATAGTCTAGGTTCTCGCAACCAAGCCCTTAAATCAAAACTTGTGCTGTTCTTCCGTGGCTCACTTCTAGACGCTTCCGTGTTCTCACTCAATGGACTTCAAATTTATCAATGAATGTATGAAAACGGTACTAATGACTGTGTTTATGAGGTCTGATTCGTACACCTACTTCGGATTACGAAGTTCGTAATACGATGACTTAACATGCCTCTAGAGCCAGGACGTTTTTCTACGACTTTCCAATGTTGTTGGACCGGATGCCAAACCTACGGATATAATTTGGCAGGATAGGACACATGCCTTCTCCTTGTAGAGTAGAAAAAAACAAAGAGGCCAGCATGGGGATCTAAGCTCACAGGGGTATTTCGGAGTTCTTCTACGCTCTAGTGGTACAGGACCATGGGGAAGTAAGCAAAGGGATCATGAGGAGCATCTGCAGAACGCTTGGGCTGCCACCGTTGAAAAGCGGTGGGAATGCTGGGAGGAAGTTTCTCTTCTGAATACACCTTTGTTGCGCTCGTAATTGTTGAAATAGCCTGAGAGAGGGTGGAGGATTGGGGAGTCGTACTCGGCACATCGCTCTTGCCTTCTTCGGGTGCAGCAACACTAAATCGAAGAGGTGAGTTCTGGACATCTACCCAAAATTGCGGCTTAGCTTACGCTTGCGCCCCAGAATGCTCGATCAACAGTTGCGAAAGCTGAGTTTGCGTAACTACCGAAAGCTGCGGATAGGCACGCCGAACATCACGTTTGTAATATGGGTTTTGAGCGGGATCGGAGGCTAAGGAGAGTCAGCACCTGGAGTAAACATATCCAGGGAGCTGGGCACCTTTGGTTGCAGGGGTTGAATAAAGTTCCGGTCTAGATGCTGGGGGAGGATAGCGGTGGAGTCCTTGGATAGGCAAACCGCTGGAGATTTCTGGGTTCACAACAATAGCATTGCCTATAATATGTCGAGTATATAGAGGGGAGAAGATGACGAATAAAATACAAACATACGGAAGTTTTTCCAGAAGCCTTTTGGGCTGAGATGGTAAAGAGTTGACTCGGCTGCCTTCTTCGTGGCCATGAAAAGCGAGTGGGCGTAGACGGGTGCACCTCCTGCAGTCACGCCGTCGTTATGCAGTGACAAGTGACAGCTGGCCTTCGGATAATGTCCGGACCCTCCCGGCCTCTGGTCGAGATCCTGTTTTGATAGCTGCCCAGTCCAGCAATGATCCTTTCAATATCCGAAATCTATTTATATTCTTACGGAAGTCGTCAAATATGCATCGCACGCGTCTTGGTCCGCTAAATGGCCTCTGTATTCGATTGGCTTGCAGCGAGATTCTAGTAGAGCCAAGGTAAGGCACCTAAGCAACGCGTCAAAGGTGCCGATGATCCTGAATGTCGATGGCGCCGCTATTTTGTAATCTTTACCTCCACCGAGGTCAGTCACAAGCTTCGGAACAAGGATCTGTACATAAAACTTAAGTAATATAACCTTAATAACGAGCATCACCCTGCTGCTTTCCACCCTAAGCCTACATGCTTCCTACTCGTTGCAGAAAGAATGAGGGCGACACAAGCAACTCAAGCCCCAAATTAACTAGGTTCCCGTTGCTCTCGCGGCGATCGTGCCGCAAATCGCGCAATATCACCAATAAAAATGCAATCCGCACACCCTTCCATCCCTAAATATTCTCCGTCTCTACATATTTAAACCGCCCCTCATTCACTTGTCTGTCTTTCAGCAAGATGACCCCCACATTTTCTAACACTGGCTCCTCTGAATCGGGCACTTCGGCGTGTCCCCCCGTTGAAAGTGTTCCCGGAGAACGCAGTGTTCACGATGTTCCAGACTTGAGTGCCCAAGCTCTCGCTGATCTCTCAGTCCCCATTTTGTATCTTCCACCGCGTCTGTCGTCCCTCCCTGACAACGTTCTGCCAGACACTCCCATTGATCATCAAACTGCCAATCGCCTTCCGCACATTGACCCAGCATCGCTCTCACTCCACAAATCTCTTCACAGATTCAGGCCTCTAACATCAGATTATGCCAGCATGACGTATGCCGACGCCTTTAACTGGGCGGAAATGTCTTTGCCAGCAGAGGAAGAGCGAGAGTGGTATTGTGTTGTCTTTCGCAGCAGACGAAAGCCTGGTGTTGATGAAGATTGTAAGTTTTAGACACTTTCACATTTGTGATCACTTTTGACGGCTACGCATAGTTTCAGCTTTATACGAAGCCGATAGACTTGCTCATGAAGAAGCCGTCCACAATGGAGGGGTATTAGCCCTTTCTTCAATCTCGTAGACGAATCTACTGATTCAAGTCTTAGCTCATCATGTATTGGTTTGGCAAACCTCATCGAGAAACTCGCATGAACATGGCTACCTGTATCTGGCAAAGTCGAAAACATGCGGTGGCAGCTAACTCACGACCCCACCATATACGAGCAATGAAACTCGCATCCAAGTTTTATGAAGTGTATGGCTTGGAACGTTATTGTCTCCAAAAACACAAAGGTGAGACGGGTATTGTGGTGAAAGCGTACACCGGGGGTGAAGTTGGGTGGTGAAAGAGATCGTCATTCGTGTATTTGTTCGGTGTAGACTTATTCCACTCGATGGGTTTCAAGGATGAAGCACTATCGATTATGTATCTATTAAACTCTGATTGGATAGTAATACTGTTGGAGCCGACAATAAAAAGACTCTCGGGTCATACCCAATTGCAATCAGGGTTGCTTCCGTTTGAGCCAAGCCAAGAAATACACGAGACCTTTCAATTTTTAAATTCGGCGTTCAAAACTGTTTGAAAGAAAAGTTCATCCGGCGAAGGAGACCTGTCAGAGAGTGTATGCTCCTCGCCCGATGTGAAATGGTTCAAGTGTAATTCGATACGAGATTTGTCTGGCCCTAGGTTATATGGTCCTGCACCTTGGAAAGTGCCTTTACGATCGAAAGCAGTCCATCGAAAGTCAAGGTCCGTAATTTCCGAAGGAGGCGGTAGACTCGACTTCAGATGGTCCTCTGGTTCGAAAGACGCAGCCTTCCCAGTGGAAAACGCAGCCCTCGCTGGGTCTGGAGAGGAGTAAACATCTTGAGACCCATTAATGTGCACCGGAGTCGCAAACGTAGAAATGACGATATCCCTGTCTGGCGAGAGATGCTGCCAATCCTCCAACCCCGCTTCATATGAGCCTTCCATGGCGCCGTGGTCGGAGCTTTCCGTGCACTCGAATGGTGGTTGGAGAGATTGTAAATCCACATTATCGAACGTTACAAGCGGAGGTGTAGGAACGCGGAATATCGTAGAAGCTGGGCCAGGTGTGGAGAAAGGTTTGATGCCTTCGGAGACCTTTGATAAATGGTGAGCCGAGTAGGATGCACTTTCAACCAAGCTGCTGCTACTACAATCCGAGATGCGTTGTGAGTCATTGATAACTAGCGTAGGACTTCGAGATCCATTTTCCATGTTAATGAAGGAGATGGGATATTCGGATTCTGACACCATACTGGGTGTTTCTATAGCAGTCAAGTCGGACGAGAGACGGGTATCGGATGGAGAATCCAAAACTGAAGACAACGAGATTCTTAATGGATGCCCTTGCGGGAGTGTCGCGAAAGTATGCGCCAACCAGCCTGGAAGGGGATCCTGAGAACCGAATGTAGAGTTCGGTGTATTGAGTGAAGACCGTGATAAGCATAGATCCTAGTACTACCTTGCCCGTTGGGCTATATGAAATTGCCATATCTTCTTCACACGGATGGTCTTCTGCTTGTAGAGTAGATCTCAGATCATCGTCTGTCGAACAGTTGAAATCCTCCTCCGTGCATCCAGAGGAACGTGTAAAGCGTTCGTCGGATGCGTATCCAGGCTTAATCGCCGCAGACCTTCCCGAGGGTTTCTTACTATCTTTGTTTCTCGGGTATATGCGGGTCAGGCGCATCGTTTCCATCATCTTATCATATCTGCTGTTGAGGCTCAGTCTCAATCGTCGCTTTGCGTCCGGCACAACTAGGGCGAAGGTAAGATAATCGCTGGATAATGTGATTCTGTGGACCTTGCGAGATCAAACTTTTCCTGGACCTCGGATTCAGTACAGTGGAGATGCAGACACCTTCCGACTTGCCTTTTGTCCATGATTGTGGTGGGGAAGGTAGAGCATGTGACGATGTGCGATACCACCGGCCCGTGAAGTAGCTAGTTATTAACTATAAATAGACTCAGTAGTGATATTTTAATTTTCATTAGTGTCAGGGTTTTACACACGATTCCACGTTGAGCATTCTGCAAGCACGCCGTCTTCGGAAATGCCCTCTGCATCTTACTAACCGTCTCTCCCATGCATCCGATGGGTTTCCTGTCAGAGAAATCCATCCGGCGCCGCCCAACAAACGACAGTATTAATGACCTTATAATTACTGGCATCATTACTCTAGGTTCTATCGTTCTGCTCTACTGGTGGCACTTGGACTTCCACGACCTCCGACCGTCAGGCAACCGGAACCGTATTTATCCACGAGGCACCAGGGATCCGGCGTACCTTATTAAGGCGTATAATGGTGCTGTCGCTGCAGAGAACGAGCTATGCTCTAAGATGGGCGTTGGCGTACTCAAACAGGGAGGGAATGCAGTCGACGCCGCTATCAGTGCCACGCTTTGCACAGGCGTTGTGAACATGTTCTCGTAAGTCCCAGCGAAGTTGATGGTGTCTTGCATGCTCATTTCTACAGTTCTGGAATCGGTGGAGGAGGATTCATGATCGTTCGATTACCTCCCGAGTCACCGGGGGAACCTTCGGAAGTATGGTCAATCAATTTCCGGGAGACAGCACCTGCATTGTCAAATCAGACAATGTATGAAAACAACCCGTTGGGGTCCCGATACGGAGGGCTGGCTGTGGGAGTGCCTGGAGAGATTCGCGGGCTGCAGGAGGCGCATCGCAGGTGGGGCACCATCCCATGGAAGGACCTAGTAGAGCCGGCCGCAAAGCTTGCTGCACGGTGGCGCGTCCAAAAGGAATTAGCAAGGCGTATTCAAGTAGGTGTTGCCGCCTGGATCAAATATTTATGTTTACGCGCAAGCTTGCAGATGTACTCGTCCCTCATGCTAGATAGTCCGGACTGGAGTGCCATATTTGCACCACAAGGAATGTTACTGAAAGAGGGAGATAGGATATCTCGGGCAAATTACTCGCGAACATTGTCCATTATTGCAGAGCAAGGTCCTGACGCTTTCTATGATGTGATGTCTGCCGCCTTTCGTCGAGTTCTGTCGATTGACATGAGTACAGGGACCAATCGCTGATGCACTTGTCGAAAAGGTCCGTCAGACAGGTGGAATATTGACCACGGAAGACCTGAAGCAATACCGTGTTCGAGTGGATAAGGCGTTTCATGGAACTTACCGCGGTAGACATGTGTATACCAATCATGCACCAGGAGCTGGTCCTCGTAAGGCCCTGTTTGTCCTTATTGCTCGAGAGATGCTGAAACTTGTGCACCACGAGTCTTACTGCAGATGCTCCATGTTCTTGAGAACTACGATCTAACAGAAAGAACACCACTTAACGTTCATCGAGTCGTTGAAACTCTGAAGTTCGCTTTTGCCTCTCGGTATGTACGATTTTCCATTGTAATATATACCCTCACCACACTGTAGGACGCGAATGTCCGATCCGGCGTCTCACAATGATACCCAACGTATGGAGATCATGATGACGAAGGAATACGCACACGAAATATATACCAATATAACTGACGTGAGTTGCACTTCTAACTTCGTGTTACTTTCGAATCTCACCTTTCCAACTAGGACAAGACTCATCCCCCGGAATACTACAACCCCGAGTATGGTATGAAGCCTGATCATGGAACCGTATGTTCCACAGTTTCTTCCGAGTTCCCAGGTTGTTGAAAGGTTTACATCAGAGTCACACGTCCATAATCGATCGAAATGGAATGGCTGTTTCACTAACGACGACAGTCAATAGCGTTTTTGGCTGCCATGTCTTGGATCCTACCACTGGTATGGTGCTGAACGATGAGATGGACGATTTTTCTGTGCCTGACACACCTAATGATTTCGGGTTATGGCCTTCTCCATGTAAATTGCCTTCCCTTTCTCTTGTTTTACTTCTGTTTATGGCTTCTCCAGATAATTTTCCCCTGCCGGGAAAGAGGCCCGTGTCATCCACTGCCCCTACTATCATTGAAAATGCTGATGGTTCGATTTATGCCTCTATTGGTGGTGCCGGCGGAGCACGAATTTTCGGTTCCATACTTCAGGTTCTTCTCAATCTTGACTGGGGCCTTGATGCCAGTGAAGCGGTTGAATTCAGTCGTCTGCACGACCAATTGTATCCGCTGGTTCTGGATGCAGATGAAGATTATCCCTCGGAGTCGCTGGAATTCTTGCGACGGTTGGGTCACAATGTCACTGGTTAGTTCTGGTTCCCTGTCAGCACTGGAGTTCGCGTTGTGCTAATTCTCCGAAGTTGCTGACATCAATAGGATAGCGGCAGTTGTTCAACTTGTGGTCAAGAGAGATGGTGTCATTTACGGTCCGTCCTATACTTCCCCTGTTCCTTCTTCGCGGCCCGTCTCACGTATTTCTCACGTATGTTATTCAGCCGCGAGCGATTCCAGAAAGAATGGGATTGCGGCGGGCTATTAGCTTTGTCTGTTCACTCCTGAGAAGAGAAATTTACAACCGATTTAACGTAATGTATATGTTATCTGCAACTTAACTTGAAGATTTGCGCTCCTTACGCTGCTATTCTCGGCGGCATTTAGACGTTGGCTTCCTGTCATGATTTTTCCGCGATGCCTGAAATAGGTTTCACAATGTTACTTGTGGCGTTTTGACTTCTTTGAGGCAACGGAAGAATTTCGCATGAATGACCCAGACCAGGTGCACAGCGAGAAATCCCCGGTATGGCGTGTCAAGGCGTTTGTGTCCGTTATAAAAGACAGACTAGGTGACATGACTATTGCTCTGCAAATACCCTCAGAAAATGAAGCCTGCGATTAGATTCATTATTTTGGCTATTTCTATCTCTCTAGCGACCGCAGATGTTCCAGTCTGGGGTCAGTGCGGTGGCAGGGGTTGGACGGGAGAGACAGGTCAGTAATTCAACTAACTCGAGTCATCCTCGTAATCCTGAAAGAAAGATAGCTTGTGCAAGTGGATCATCTTGTGTCGTGCAGAACGAATGGTACTCGCAGTGCCTCCCTGGATCAACAACTCCAACAAACCCTCCCCCTACCACTACCACCTCCCAAACTACCGCTCCTCCTGCCACTTCACACCCAGTGTCGACCGGATTTGTCAAAGCTTCTGGTACCAGATTCACTCTAAATGGCCAAAAATACACCGTTGTTGGGTCCGTATTGTCTCTATCAGTACGTGAAGTGACTTATTGATTTTTTGCGTTTCTAGAGGTAATTCCTACTGGGTCGGTTTAACTGGGCTCAGCACCAGTGCAATGAATCAGGCTTTCTCTGACATTGCTAACGCTGGAGGAACAACCGTCCGAACATGGTAAATATCGTCATGGTGTTTGCGACTGAGATGTCATTAAAGCCCGAACTTATGATATACTAACAGGGGATTCAATGAAGTAACCTCGCCAAACGGCAATTATTATCAATCCTGGTCTGGTGCCAGACCTACTATAAACACTGGAGCGTCTGGTCTACTTAATTTCGGTAGGTGATATTTGATTGCGAAAAGGTACTTGGGGTAGATGGCTTAATACGTTTTCTCAGACAATGTGATTGCTGCGGCCAAGGCAAATGGAATTCGTCTGATAGTTGCTCTGTGGGTTTCTTGCATTATGATGCGATATTGAAGCATGTATTGACTGATCCTTTGTTTCGGTTAGGACGAATAATTGGTAAGATGAATTAGTCCTCGTACAACATCCACCGACCAAGGTAACCTATTTAGGGCGGACTATGGTGGCATGGACGTCTATGTCAACCAGATGGTGGGCAATGGCCAACCACACGATCTTTTCTACACAAACACCGCAATCAAGGTGGGTAGTTCGCAAACGCCTTGATACTTATCAATTGAACATCGTCTTAGGACGCGTTCAAATCTTATGTCCGGGTCTTCGTGAGTCGCTATGCCAACGAACCTACCGTAATGGCTTGGGAGCTTGCAAATGAGCCGAGGTGCAAAGGTAGCACCGGGTGAGTTTTTTTAGACCATAATTCGGTGTATTAATCTTAATTTCTGGAACTGACAGCACGACTTCTGGAACCTGTACAACTACGACCGTCACGAATTGGGCCAAGGAGATGTCGGCGTTTATTAAAACCATTGATAGCAACCATCTCGTTGCTATTGGTGATGAGGGTTTCTATAATCAACCCGGTGCTCCAACTTATCCATACCAGTAAAGTATTTCATTCAATGCTTTTTCAGTGAGTCTAAACAACGTGACATAGAGGAAGCGAAGGTGTTGATTTCGAAGCTAATCTCGCCATCTCCTCTGTCGACTTTGCGACCTTCCATGTAAGGCTTTATTCCTATACTAGTATGGTCCCTTCTCTGACGTCAAGATTCTTCAAGTCCTATCCGGAACCGTGGGGACAGGGTGCCGATGCAAAAGCCTGGGGCACTCAATGGATTACAGATCATGCTGCCAGTATGAAGAGGGTCAACAAACCCGTTATCCTTGAAGAATTCGGTGTAACTACCAATCAACCTGATACTTACGCTGAGTGGTTCAACGAGGTAGAATCATCAGGGTTGACTGGTGATCTCATTTGGTGCGTAGGTTTAGTTTAGCACGATCTTTACTGACAGATTCTCCGTGTGTAGGCAAGCCGGTTCTCACTTGTCTACGTTGGTTTTCTCTCTTTTCGTGCAAAGTTGTTTGTATACTGATTTCCGGCAATAGGGGAGATACACACAATGACGGTTATGCTGTCTACCCCGATGGTCCAGTATACCCGTTACTGAAGTCGCATGCAAGTGCAATGAAAAACCGGGCTTGAATTAGTATTGTTGATCACGATTGAATTGTACTTGTATTCCATATCTGTTTTTGTTGAAAGTAGTACACATGCGTACATACCGGTAAATAAACACTTTGAATTGTGATGCATTGCCCAACGTGTCATCTAATAGCGCTATACCACTGGTTCTTGACATCCCAGTATGACGGGGGTAATTGACTGGGAGTTATTGTCATCGTACGCTGGTCTTATTGGCTTAGCGGTGCTCTCAATTTATGCCGGCTCGCACGGCTCGCTACCGGTATTACAGATTGAATTCATGCAGTGACACATGTTAATATCATGCGACTTTTTCGTTCTAGAAAAAATTGACTGCGGGTCGAGAGGGCGTGGTGGATGAGGAGGATGGCGAGGAGGAGATTGACCGCATGACTTCGAATGATGCTTGGTTATTTCCCGTTGTAAGCATCATCCTATCTTTCGCTCGGGTTGTATGTCTGAACGGAAATTATATTATTATTATAGCTTGCATCAGGCGCGTTATTGGGACTCTATGTCGTCGTCAGATATCTTGGGACAGAGTGGATCAATTGGTGCCTCAATTGGTATTTTTCCATCATTGGTTTCGGGAGCGTATGGAAGGTGGGTGCCTCTTATGGGTGGATTATGTATTGTCGACTGAGATAAATCTTAGTCCTCAAGATCCTTGGTCCGATGGTCCATGGGGGATAGCCGCTGGAAAACCTTCCACCGATATACCTTTGTCATTCAGAGGAGCACGCAACGTTTGTGATTTGAATTATCGAGGCTTGCACTCACTGAGGTTTATTGCAGCTTTTGTGTCTTTATCCTGTAGGACACCTACACTCTTTTTGCTTCCCGTTGCTTTTGCGAACGCGATCTGGTATCACATTGGATCTTCTTCACGGAAATTCATATTCACCGACATTTTGGGACTATCATTTTCTCATAATGCGCTATCACTTTTGAGAATTGATTCTTTTAAAACGGGATCGATTCTATTGAGCGGTCTCTTCTTCTATGACATTTGGTGGGTATTTGGGACCGAAGTGGTATGTTGCCCTTGTGTTGACCTTATGGTTTTGTGGCGGTTGACGTTTTCCAACCAGATGATCAGGGTAGCAACTTCCCTCGACGCCCCCATCAAGCTTCTTTGGCCTAAATCTTTGTCCGTGGTAAGTGAGCGCGGATATACGATGCTTGGGTTGGGTGATATCGTGATTCCTGGGACGTTTATTGCACTGGCCTTGCGATATGATCTGCATAATTATTTGAGTGCCTCTGAGAGGAAGCCGGAGACGAAGTTTCGGAAACCGTATTTTTATGCTGGCTTGGTGGCATATACCCTGGGTTTAATTGCGACTACGGTTGTTATGCATGTGTTTCGCGCTGCACAGCCAGCGTTATTGTATCTGAGGTGAGCATCTCGCGTCGCGTAGTCATGACGGGTGAGGAGACTGATTGTGTTATAGCCCTGCTTGCATGCTGTCTTTTGTGATCACGGCGACTTTTCGGGGTGAACTAGGAGAAGCATGGAATTGGAGTGATGGGCCATCATCATTGGCCAAGCGGGGGGGCGAAGACGGCGACATAAAGACCGAAGTTGTGTCGAGCACGTTGGATGAAAGCGAGCTGGAACGGCCTGTAGGTGCGGTGGATGGATTGAAAGGGACGTAGCTACATGTACTACGAATGGATTGGGTATCGATCTAGAGTGATATGTGTTGGCTCGTTGCTGCCGGACGCCGTGATGGGAGGCTAGGACCAGCTTAGTAAAGCAGGATCTTCGCTTCTGATGAGGGTGGGCATGTCAGTGATCATTATGTGTCAAGGAACGTTTAAGCATTCATAGAAGGGGTAATCTATCTTTGGGACGCATAGATAACAGGGCTGCCGGATATGGGAAAGGAAATTGGAAATTCCATCTAGCGATGATATTTTTACCGGGCGGCGGCGTTTTGACTGTCACGCGAGATTGCAGTAAGCGGGAATCTCCTTATATATATTCGGTGATTATCAGTATTGATCGTATGTGTGTTTTTTTTTGTTTTAATTTCTGGGTGTTCTTTCGTTGGTTCTTTGCATGGCGAGATCGATTGACCGGTCGATTCGCACCGAAAAAGAAGGATGGGTGATGTTCTTCTGATTTTGAGTTGTCCGAAGACCGAGCGAGGGGGTGGTCTAAGAGCACGTCGAGAAAATATAACCAAGTGGACGAATGTGGAAGGAGGACTATTTTTAGGGTGCAAGTTTCATATGGGGGGGGGGCCGCCCAACGGCCGATTGGGTGGTCCAGGCTGGGTTCGTGTGGAGCGAGCGGGACGACGCGATGCCGTACGGAGAAATAAGGAACTATATTAGGAAGAAGAAAAATGAGAGGATCGGCGGTGAAAGGGCAGGAAGGAGGGGGGTGGGTGGCCCAATACACGGACGATCCTGGCTTGATGTCCGGCCGCTTGCAGGCCACGTATTGGATAGACGAAAGCGAGTCGCGTCGGGCAGATCTCAGGTTCGATCTGAGACCCCGGGGACCCAGCGAGCATCTGGTCGAAGTGGCAGGGTGTGTTCTCTGGGCAGAGATAAGCGTGAAAAAAGGTCCGAGAGAGGGTGGATGCGCGGTGTGCAGCAGCGCGGGCAGGGAGGAGGGCGAGGGCGAGGACGGGTGGGTGGGTGGTTGGGG